>NC_133325.1:686344478-686683075 GCF_042186555.1 Aquarana catesbeiana | reverse complement strand
CCACGCTGCCACAGTTCTGAGAATCCTGGCCTGTTGTCAAGCCGTTAGCTTATATGGGTGAGCCCCAGGTTACAGATCGCATGCATGCTCAGTATTGTGTGCTTTAAAGCTGTTGTCCAGGCATAAAAAAAACAAAAAATAAAAAAACTTTATTGGTGAGGCACTTTTTCAATAAGGCTGAATTCACCTTCTGTCTTGCCCAGCTGTACACTGTACAAGCCCTTCTCCTGTTCTGAAATTGCTATCTTTAATTTCACTGCACAATGTGCACAAGTCAGACAGAGCTCAGATCTAATTTTCTGGCTGGAGGATGTCCAGCATCATTTAGCTTTTTCCTCCCTAGTCCTTTTAATTAATTGCATTTCAGCTTTTATAATCATGGAGGCTCATCATCACACGTGGGAATTACCAAGGGCAGTCTTTATACTGATGCAGCCTGCCTAGTAATGCCTGCTGCTCCAGTCTGACATCAACCCACCCATCAGGGCATTTTGATATTTGTATAACTTGCAGAATTCCTCCCAAGAGCTAGCCCACTGCTTGCATCAAGAGTAAAGAGGCAGGGTACGGTTATATTTCCAGGAAGCTATGGCAAAATAAAGTATGCAATGAAAACAGAGCGGTGCCCTGCAGGTGAATCCTCCCTTTACCACTGGAAACCAAAATCTGAGTACCAGGAGACTACAGCATGGGATTTCTACAGAAGAGAGGTAATAATTAAAAAAACAACTGTGGGGGCGGGGCACAAAGAGATGGGAGAAACTTTTATAAAAAAAAAAAATCTGACGTGCCTGGAGACAGTCTTTATAGTGTTTTTAAAGTCAGAAAGTGTTTTACCTTAATGCATTAAGATAAAAAACCTGTGTGCATCAGTTCCCTTAATACTTACCTGAGCCCATCTCGATCCAGCCATGTTGCAGGAGTGTTTCGGCTGCCCGGGACTCCCCCTCCTCATTGTCTGAGACAGCAGTGCAGCACCATTGGGACCTGCTGCCATCAATCAAAGTCAGTGAGCCGATGAGGAGAGAGAGGAGGCGGGGACGAACCGCGGCCCCATGATTGAATGGACACAGGGAGCTGCGGCTCGGCTCGGGTGCCCCCTCAGCAAGCTGCTTGCTGTGGGGGTACTTGGCAGGAGGGAGGGGCCCAGAGCGCCCAGAGAATCTGGGCTGTTCTGTGCAAAACCACTACACAGAGCGGGTAAGTATAACATGTTTTGTTTTTTTGTTTTTTTCAGTTAAAAATAACAGACTTTAGTATCACTTGAAGTGGACCAAGCATAAGATAAATGAAAATGTCTGAAGATCATGGAATCCCAAGATCCCCACCTGGTGCAGTGCTGAATCATTCTATCAAATTTTTTGGGGGGAATTTTAAATATGGCAGCTGTTCTTAAAGGCTATACGGATATTTATCTCTTTTTTTTTTTTCGTGTTTAGTATTAAGTCACCACCATAAAGTGCAGAAGGGTTAAGTATTGATTTCAGGCATAAGATATATTTTCCAGGTTATATTCATGCATGCTTACAGATTTTAATTGCCAGTTCTAGGATCATGGTACTCCTGACACTGCTTTCATCTGTTTTTTACTCCAGAGTTCATTCAGTATTCCTGGACTGGGATGCCCGTCCAAATTAAGCAATCGTGTAAATAAGGGGTGTCCAATCTGTGGCCCATGCGGCTATGAGTCCAACACAAAATCATAAACTTACTTTTCACACTCATGCCTGAAAAGCTCATGAAAAATGCTTCCCAATAATATCAATAAATGCTTTCACACTGGGGTGGGGCGGTGAAAAAAGTCCTGCAAGCAGCATCTTTGGAGCATGTTTGGAGTGCTTTAAAAAGCTCCTCAAAAACACCCCTCTCCTTTGAAATGAATGGAAAACGCTTCAAAAGCCCCCGAAAAGCACTGCAAAATGGTTCTTTTGAGTCATGTGACCTTAAAAAAGCGCACCGATAAGGCCTCAAAAGCGACCAACGTTTTATGGGCAGTTTTCGAACGCCTCAGTGTGAAAGGGGTCTTAAAAAATGTGCATTTTTTGCGGGAATTTTTGTACTAATGCGTTTACACTTAGCAAACGCACGTGGCCAAAGAAAAAATTGACAGTGGCTCTTTACTGGACTTTTATATGTTTTATCTTCCCAAAGAAAAATGTCCCACTCTTCACAATCTCGCCTTTTTTATGTCATCAGTTTTCGGCTACACCTATATTTGTGAGTAACTATTTTCAAGGATGAAGCACCCAAAGGGCAAAATTAGAACTCAAATATCTGATGAGTGCTTTGAGAATTCACTGAGAATTGCTACTACATCCATCAAACCAAATATTGATGCGTTAGTTTATCAAAAACAGTGTGTATTATCGCACTAGTTTTATGTTGCCCTCTTTTACTTTTATAATAAAAAATATTCCAAAAAAAGTTTTATTACTCAGATAGGTATATTATCTATATCACTGATGGTTAACGACTCCCGGACCGGCTCACGCCGATATACAGCTCACTTTGAAGAGGAATATTGTCGTTATGGCAGCAGCTAGCTGTCAATAACCCAGTTATCCTCTTCTTCAGTGAGCAGTCCGGTTTCAGATAAAAGTGGTCTATGCAGCGGATTGGCCGCAAGACCTCTTTTATCGGTGGCGGGAGTGGCGCCCCCCTCCGCCGCTTACTGGAGCCGCTGGCAGCAGCGGAGGCGATTGGGTCCTTTTCTGTGTGTGGTATGGAGCTGAGTGAGGGGGAAGATGGCCCCCACCCAGCTCCATAGCATTGCAGGGCAAAGCAAAACGTCACTTCCGCTCATAGCTCTTAAAGGGACATTTTGTATTTATTATTTTTTTTAAACAACATTTTTTTTTTTTTTAATTGCATTTAAGTGTAAATATGAGATCTGAGGTCTTTTTGATATTTAAGAGGTTCTGTCATGCTTTTTTTCTATTACAAGGAATGTTTACATTCCTTGTAATAGGAATAAAAGTGGCTCAATTTTTATTTTTTTTTTAAAAAAGAACAGTGTAAAAATAAAAAGTAAAATAAATAAGAACATTTTTTTTTTTTAACGCGCCCCGTCCCGCCGAGCTAACGTGCAGAAGCGAAAGCATACGTGAGTAGCGCCCACATATGAAAACGATGTTCATACCACACATGTGACAAGATACGAGTGGTGCCGGGTTGGTCTAGAGAGTAGGGTAAACCCACGTCCCCAATGTGTCTAGGCAAATGGAAAATTGTTCCTCTTGCGGGACTTTAAAAGGAGAACCTACTCGGGACTAATAAAGAATATGAGGAGTGTATGTTTTGAAATGAAATTGGGTGTTTATTAAAGTATAGACCTAAGGAGGCCTGTAGTACACAGGATAAATGTAACAGGATTACACAAAAAAAAAGGGGGGGGGGGTACATGATGTATAATACAGACAAAGAAATTACAATACAATATGCATAGATACACAATCATTGAACTCCGGTGCATATGGAATACACATACGGGGAGTACCCGACGCGTTTCGAGATACACTCTTCAGGGGTATCTCATTGGAATCAGCATAAACAGATGTCTGTATGTCTATAATTTAAAAAGACAGTTATGAGCAAAATGTAAAACATTACATATCCATCATCAACATGAGAAAAAGTGTAGAAATGTATAATATTGTGTAACAGTAATTACTAACCATGTGGTATTGCTTGGGAGAGTGTGTATATTAATGCATCAATTTAAAAGCATTCAGGCGGAGAAGGGGTAGGGGAGGGGACATGTCGCCACATACACACCAAAGTATGTGCTCGCTCCTGGTCCAGGTCGGGCGGGCCGTGTGTACATTTTTTGTACCAGTCGGGCCACCAGGGGGGCTGTTCCCCAACAGAGGGCGTCAAAAACACCAATGGGTATGGTGGTCCTGGGGTAGGCTCCAATCTGTATGAGAAAACAGGGGGGTATGAGGAAGTCAGGGCGGAATTAAGTATATGCCTGGGAGGGTGTTGAGGTCATAGGCATAATGCATCCCCTGTATGATACATGGTTGTATGCAAGTAGATAAAAAGGAAGTACCTGGAGTGGGTGGTGGACGCTGTGCAGTAGAAGTCCTGTATGAATGTATATGAGGGGGGCAGGCACCAGCGACTTCCTCATACCCCCCTGTTTTCTCATACAGATTGGAGCCTACCCCAGGACCACCATACCCATTGGTGTTTTTGATGCCCTCTGCTGGGGAACAGCCCCCCCCCCCGGTGGCCCCACTGGGAAAAGGTACACACGGCCCACCCGACCTGGACCAGGAGCGAGCACATACTTTGATGTGTATGTGGCAACATGTCCCCTCCCCTACCCCCTCTCCGCCTGAATGTTTTTAAATGGATGCATTAATATACACACTCTCCCAAGCAATACCACATGGTTAGTAATTACTGTTTACACAATATTATACATTTCTACACTTTTTCTCATGTTGATGATAGATATGTAATGTTTTACATTTTGCTCATAACTGTCTTTTTAAATTATAGACATACTTCTGTTTATGCTGATTCCAATCAGATACCCCTGAAGAAGTGTATCTCGAAACGCGTCGGGTACTCCCCGTATGTATATTCCATATGCACCGGAGTTCAATGATTGTGTATCTATGCAGATTGTATTGCAATTTGTCTGTATTATGCATCCTGTACCCCCCCTTTTTGTTGTGTAATCCTGTTACATTTACCCTGTGTACTACAGACCTCCTTAGGTCTATACCTTAATAAACACCCAATTTTATTTCAAAACATACACCCCTCATATTCTTTATTACTCCCGATTAGGTTCTCCTTTTAGAGTCCCACAAGAGGAACAATTTTCCATTTGCCATACCACACATGTGAGGTATCGCTGCAATCGTTAGAGCGAGAGCAATAATTCTAGCCCTAGGCCTCCTCTGTAACTCAAAAGATGCAACCTGTAGAATTTTTTAAACATCGCCTATGGAGATTTTTAAGGGTAAAAGTTTGCCGCCATTCTACGAGCAGGCGCAATTTTGAAGCGCTGCATGTTGGGTATCAATTTACTCGGTGTAACATCCTCTTTCACTATATAAAAAAATTGGGCTAACTTTACTGATGTCTTATTTTTTAAAGTAGAAGTCCAGCCTGAGCTTTTTAGGCTGGGCTTCTCCTATGGGTCACAGGAGTGCAATTCGTTTTGCACTCCTGTGACCGTTTTCAGCGGAGAGCGGTCTAAAGTCTGCTCTCTGCTAACGTCACAGCCATCAGTCGAGGCATCGCGTCATCCCGACTTCCAAGTCTGGATCCGCTAGCTGCCTTGATTGATGGCAGTCTCAGCGAGCCGCTGAGATGGCCTCTCCCCACCCCTCCACAGCTCAGCGCTCCAATGAGCATGGAGGATTAGAGAGGAGAGACGCTGACTGACAGTCAGCAGCTTTCCTCTCGGATCTGTGAGAACTGAGCCATCGGCGATGTTCGGTGGCTCAGTTCTCAGTGCAGAGACGGTGGGGGACAGCTGCAGCATTCATCTGATGCTCCATCCACCGAGGTAAGTATGAATCAAAAAAAAAAAAAAAACATACTTCTCTTTTAATGCAAAAAAGTGTATTTTTTTCCACAAAAAGTGCACTTTTAGGACCACTGCGCAAATGCGGTGTGACAGAAAGTATTGCAATGACTGCCATTTTATTCTCCAGGGTGTTAGAAAAAACAATATATAATGTTTGGTGGTTCTAAGTTATTTTCTAGCAAAAAAAAAAAAGATTAACTTGTAAACACCAAATCTCAGAAGCTCGGTCCTTAAGTGGTTAACTTGTGATCTGCCCAACTTTTTCTGCTCATCAGCTTATTGTTAGTGTACTTTGTGTGGTCCAAAACAATTCCTCTTCTTTCAAAGTGGCCCAGGAAGGTCAAAAGGTTGGACACCCCTGATGTATATCCAGGTGCCTGTGCAGTTCCTGATTGTTCACAATTGTTATTTTATACTGCCCCCTGCTGGCAAGGGAAGGCTGGGACATCATGTTTTGTATATTTGGATCTAATGAACAATATCCCCTTCTCTCTCCTTTGAGCTTACACCTTTAGCATGGAAACTGGTTCTGTGTGCCCGTAACCAGCAAAGCATGTGTAGAATGAAAATGCATAATTTGGCTGATTTTAGTAAATGAGTTGAGAATCTTTGCCAAAAAAATGTAGTAATGATTCCCTTCAATTTTCTAATCGTGTCAAAAGCAAATTCATTTAACTTTTTTCTTCTGCGCATAATTGGGTATTGAAAGTGAACTGGAACTTATTTTTCACATGACTGAAGCACTGGAGTCAATAGTCACTCAAATTATTGAGTAAAGGTTCTGAGCTTCTTTAGTAAATCAGCTCATTAGCTGGATTTAAACTTTTCATCTTTCACTGGCAAATCCGGTAATTGCATATTGCAAGATTACAGCATGAAAAAAAACAACACATATTGGGCTTCATCTTTGTATTGTAGCTTTACCAGACATAAAAGTATTGTCCTTCCACACAAAGTAAAGGGGGAGGAAAATATAAAATATAACATGAAAATGCATCACATACTAGATGCCGCCAGCAAAATACAGGAAGTAAACGTCCTTTGCTGACATTTACCTATAGATAAGCCAATAAGCCTTATCTATAGGTAGTGTAAATATCTCCTAAACATGCACCATTTAAGAGATATTTACATTACTTGCAGCCAGTGACATTGCTGGCACATGCGCTCTGAAGAAACTGCCACCTGTGCCATTCCTTCCGAGCCCTGTGCCATGAATAGCATGTTAGCGTGGGATAGCAGCGTGGGAGTGACATTAACGCAGCTCCAGCCAGTCACAGAGCCCGAGCCCACGAACCTGGAAGCAAGATGGGTGAAGATGGAAGTGGCTGCAGCGCTGACATCACGGCACAGGAACAGCTTTGTTTTAAGGTAATTTTTACATAATGTGCTAGTATGCAGTGCATACTAGCACATGATATTACCTTGCAGAGGGAAAAAAAAAACATCCAGCGGTATACAACCACTTTAAAACTATAAGCAACTGATGTGGAATTAGGGTTTAGGGCAGCTTTTCTCAATCTTGTTAACACGGGGTACCCCTTGAAATTGCTCTCTGGGCTCAGGGAACCCCTGCTAATGATTACTATATTTAGAGCTGGTAGTATGTTAGTGTGATGGTTACTATAAAGAATGCTTCTTACATTTGTGGTCATTGGGAAGAATCCCAGCCTACAGCTAGCTAGAAAGATCATTGAAGTCAGTGGTTACTAGGGATGAGCTTCGTGTTCGAATCGAACGCATGTTCAACTCGAACATTGCCTGTTCGGTCGTTCGCAGAGTTCCGAACAATATGGGCCATTTGCGCCAAATTCGAGTGGCGCGTAACGGCCCATAATTCACTGCGGCATCGCAGTGCATTGCTGGCTGATGGTTGGCCAAGCATGCACTATGATCCACATGCTTGGCCAATCACAGCGCCGTCTGTACAGAGAGCTGTAATTGGCCAAAGCCAGGGTGGCTTTGGCCAATTATGGCTCAGGGGGTTTAGTACACGCCCCACACTATATAAGGCCGCCTGCACAGCGGCCCTGTGTAGTGTGTTCCGGCGTTGAGAGACAGATAGACAGAGAGACAGTGTCATTTGATTTAAGTTAGATAGAGTAGGCAGGCGAGTCAGTTAGCTGCACTTACAGTGTATTGTGTATATATATACACATCCTAGGTGTTGTGTGTGTGTGTGTGTGTATATATATATATATATATATATATATATATATATACACACACACACACACTGTATTCAGTTTAGCAAGATCCGTTCCTGTTATTCTCTTCCTACTACTGACAGGCAGGCAGGTGTTTTTACAGCTACCTGAAGAAAATTGCTGGTGTTCTTCTGATCCTATTAGTCCTATTAGCTACAGTATTTACAGTTAGTGTAGTGCGTCTTCTGCACAGTGTGCACCTAAAGCTACCTGAAGAAAATTAGTGTTCTTCTGATCTTATTAGTATTTACAAGTTAGTGTAGTGCATCCTCTGCACAGTGTGCACCTAAAGCTACCTAAACAAAATTAGTGGCGTTCTTCTGATCCTATTAGTACAGTACCACAGGCAGCTGCAGTATTTACAAGTTAGTTTAGTGTGTCCTCTGCACAGTGTGCACTTAAAGCTACCTGAAGAAAATTAGTGGTGTTCTTCTGATCCTATTAGTACAGTACCGCAGGCAGCTGCAGTATTTACAAGTTAGTGTAGTGCGTCCTCTGCACAGTGTGCACCTAAAGCTACCTGAAGAAAATTAGTGGTGTTCTTCTGATCCTATTAGTACAGTACTGCAGGCAGCTGCAGTATTTACAATTTAGTATAGTGCGTCCCCTGCACAGTGTGCACCTAAAGCTACCTGAAGAAAATTAGTGGTGTTCTTCTGATCCTATTAGTACAATACCGCAGGCAGCTACAGTATTTACAATTTAGTGTAGTGCGTCCCCTGCACAGTGTGCACCTAAAGCTACCTGAAGAAAATTAGTGTGTTCTTCTGATCCTATTAATACCACAGGCAGGCAGCTACAGCATTTACAGTTAGTGTACTGTGTCCTCTGCACAGTGTGCACCTAAAGCTACCTGAAGAAAATTAGTGGTGTTCTTCTGATCCTATTAATACCACAGGTAGGCAGCTACAGCATTTACAGTTAGTGTAGTGCGTCCTCTGCACAGTGCGCACCTAAAGCTACCTGGAGACAATTGCTGTTGTTCTGCTCCTATTAATACCACAGGCAGGCAGCCACAGTATTTACAGTTAGTGTACTGTGTCCTCTGCACAGTGTGCACCTAAAGCTACCTGAATAAAATTGGTGGTGTTCTTCTGATCCTATTAATACCACAGGCAGGCAGCTACAGTATTTACAGTTAGTGTACTGCATCCTCTGCACAGTGTGCACCTAAAGCTACCTGAAGACAATTGCTGGTGTTCTCATACTAATAATACTACAGGCAGGCAGTTGACTCTGCTAGCTGCAGTATCAGTATATACAGTGGGGACGGAAAGTATTCAGACCCCCTTAAATTTTTCACTCTGTTATATTGCAGCCATTTGCTAAAATCATTTCAGTTAATTTTTTTCCTCAGTAATGTACACACAGCACCCCATATCGACAGAAAAACACAGAATTGTTGACATTTTTGCAGATCTATTAAAAAAGAAAAACTGAAATATCACATGGTCCTAAGTATTCAGACCCTTTGCTCAGTATTTAGTAGAAGCACCCTTTTGATCTAATACAGCCATGAGTTTTTGGGAAAGACGCAACAAGTTTTTCACACCTGTATTTGGGGATCCTCTGCCATTCCTCCTTGCAGATCCTCTCCAGTTCTGTCAGGTTGGATGGTAAACATTAGTGGACAGCCACTTTTAGGTCTCTCCAGAGATGCTCAATTGGGTTTAAGTCAGGGCTCTGGCTGGGCCATTCAAGAACAGTCACGGAGTTGTTGTGAAGCCACTCCTTCCTTATTTTAGCTGTGTGCTTAGGGTCATTGTCTTGTTGGATGGTAAACCTTCGGCCCAGGCTGAGGTCCTGAGCACTCTGGAGAAGGTTTTCGTCCAGGATATCCCTGTACTTGGCCGCATTCATCTTTCCCTCGATTGCAACCAGTTGTCCTGTCCCTGCAGCTGAAAAACACCCCACAGCATGATGCTGCCACCACCGTGCTTCACTGTTGGGACTGTATTGGACAGGTGATGAGCAGTGCCTGGTTTTCTCCACACATACTGCTTAGAATTAAGTCCAAAAAGTTCTATCTTGGTCTCATCAGACCAAAGAATCCTATTTCTCACCATCTTGGAGTCCTTCAGGTGTTTTTTTTAGCAAACTCCATGCGGGCTTTCATGTGTCTTGCACTGAGGAGAGGCTTCCGTTGGGCCACTCTGCCATAAAGCTCCAACTGGTGAAGGGCTGCAGTGATGGTTGACTTTCTACAACTTTCTCCCATCTCCTGACTGTATCTCTGGAGCTCAGCCACAGTGATCTTTGGGTTCTTCTTTACCTCTCTCACCAAGGCTCTTCTCCCCCGATAGCTCAGTTTGGCCGGATGGCCAGCTTTAGGAAGGGTTCTGGTCATCCCAAACGTCTTCCATTTAAGGATTATGGAGGCCACTGTGCTCTTAGGAACCTTAAGTACAGCAGAAATTTTTTTGTAACCTTGGCCAGATCTGTGCCTTGCCACAATTCTGTCTCTGAGCTCTTCAGGCAGTTCCTTCGACCTCGTGATTCTCATTTGCTCTGACATGCACCGTGAGCTGTAAGGTCTTATATAGACAGGTGTGTGGCTTTCCTAATCAAGTCCAATCAGTATAATCAAACACAGCTGGACTCAAATGAAGGTGTAGAACCATCTCAAGGATGGATCAGAAGAAACGGACAGCACCTGAGTTAAATATATGAGTGTCACAGCAAAGGGTCTGAATACTTAGGACCATGTGATATTTCATTTTTTCTTTTTTTAATAAATCTACAAAAATGTCAACAATTCTGTGTTTTTCTGTCAATATGGGGTGCTGTGTGTACATTAATGAGGAAAAAATTAACTTAAATGATTTTAGCAAATGGCTGCAATATAACAAAGACTGAAAAATTTAAGGGGGTCTGAATACTTTCCATCCCCACTGTATATATACATCCCAGCTTTGTGCAGCTACATCTCACTGCAAGCCATTAGTATGTCTGGAAGGCCAACAAGGAGAGGCAGTCACGAGCCAATAAAAGAGGGCAAGCAGGCTGTGTGTCTAGAGTCAACAGTGCTGGTCGTGGAGAGGGTGCATCCTCAGCACGTGGCCGTGGGACACGCTTGTCCTTTTTTTCGGCAGCTGGCCGTGTTAAGCCGCAACATGCGGAAGACTTGTTAGAGTGGATGACCAAGCCGTCCTCATCTTGCTTGATCCTCTCTCACCCAGTCTCAGGGTACTTTGTCTGGCAAAGCAGCTGCCAACGCGGCCTCTTCCCTCTGCTCAATGGCATCAGTCACTCCTTCCCTAGCCCCACCATGTCCTCCTGAGGAGTCCCCCGAATTGTTTGACCACAGTGTTGGGTACATGCTCCAGGATGATGCCCAGCGTTTTGAAGGCTCCGATGATGGTACCCAGCTAGAGGAAGGCAGTAACGTAAGCCCAGAGAGAGGGGGTGCCCAAGAAGGACAGCAATCTGGCAGTCATGTTCCCCCAGCTGCAGAATACTGCCAGCTTTGCTCCAGTGATGAGGAGGGAGGGGATGATGAGGTCACTGACTCCATGTGGGTGCCTGATAGGAGAGAGGAGGAGGCACATCACCAACAAGGCAGGATGGCCTCCAGGGGCCAGCTTAAGGGCAGCACACCGACCGCATCACACCGCAGAGCACTGCATGTGCAGGGTGCTGCTGTCTCTGTGCGTTATTCCAAAAGTTCTTTGGTGTGGGCCTTTTTTGAGACGAGTGCATCAGATCCCACCGCTACTATTTGCAACATATGTCTCAAGCGTATCTCTCGTGGCCAAAACATCTCCTGCTTGGGCACCACATGCTTGACCAGACATATGTTGACCTGCCATGCAGTTAGTTGGCAAGCGTACCTAAAAGACCCACACCAAAGAACAAAGAGGACCTCTCCTTGCTCCTTCAGCTGGGATCTCCAACCCCACTATACCTTCAGTCCTCTCTGAGACCTGCACTGAGAGGAATGAAGGTGTAGAATTAGGTGTGTCACAGCCAAGTACTTGGGGGCAATCTGCTATCGGTACACCAATGTCAGATTGTACCAGGCAAATTTCCCTGCCCCAGCTGCTGCACCGCCGAATGAAGTTAGCTCCCAGCCATCCACATGCCCAGTGGTTGAATGCTAGCTTGGCTAAATTGCTAGCACTTCAACTGCTGCCTTTTCAGTTGGTAGACTCTGCCCCCTTCTGTGAGTTTGTGGAATGTGCGGTTCCTCAGTGGCAGGTTCCCAAACGCCACTTTTTCTCACGCAAGGCGATTCCGGCTCTCTACCGGCATGTGGAAGGCAATGTCTTGGCCTCGCTGGACAGGGCGGTCAGCGGTAAGGTACATATTACCGCTGACTCATGGTCCAGCAGGCATGGACAGGGACGTTACCTATCTTTCACCGCGCACTGGGTGACTCTTCTGGCAGCTGGGAAGGATGCAGGACAAGGTGCAGTAGTGTTGGAGGTTGTTATGCCACACCTCTCTCTCCTCCACCCCCTCCTCCTCTTCTTCCTCCATGGCCTCTTCCTGTGCTGATTTGACTTCGGAACCAGCGGTGCTCCGTAGGCGTTCAAGGGGCTACACAAGCACGCAGGCCAATAGATGCCATGCGGTGCTTGAGCTGGTGTGCTTGCGGGACAGGAGCCACACTGGGGGCAGAGATTCTGTCAGCTCTGCAGGGGCAGGTTCAGAGGTGATTGACGCCACGCCAGCTTAAGGCAGGTATGGTGGTTTGCGACAATGGCACCAACCTCCTCTCCGCCCTCCAACAGGGACAACTGACCCATGTGCCCTGTTTGGCTCACGTCCTTAACTTGGTGGTGCAGTGGTTCTTGGGCAGGTACCCGGGCTTACAGGATGTCCTGAGGCAGGCCAGGAAAGTCTGTGTGCATTTCCGCAGGTCATATAATGCCAGTGCTCGGCTGGCTGACCTCCAAAAGGAATTTAACCTGCCCAAGACCCGCC
Organism: Aquarana catesbeiana; assembly: GCF_042186555.1. Taxonomy (NCBI): domain Eukaryota; kingdom Metazoa; phylum Chordata; class Amphibia; order Anura; family Ranidae; genus Aquarana; species Aquarana catesbeiana. The sequence goes on along the minus strand of NC_133325.1, from coordinate 686,670,394 downwards.
TAATCTGTGACATGCCCACCAGGTGGAACTCAACGTTGGCCATGCTGCAGCGGCTGCACACGCAGCAGAGGGCCAATGAGTACCTGTGCGACTATGGCACCAGGACAGGGTTAGGGGAGCTTGTTTTTTTTTTCCCCACGCCAGTGAGCCATGATCAGGGATGCATGCACTGTCCTGTCACCATTTGAGGAGGCCACGAGGATGGTGAGCAGTGACAGTGCATGCATCAGTGACACTGTCCCCCTTGTCCACCTGTTGGAGCACACGCTGTGTGGAATAATGGACAGGGCACTTGAGGCAGAACAGAGGCAGGAAGAGGAGGACTTCCTTTGCTCTCAAGGCCCCCTTTATCCAGACAGTGTTCCTGTGTGCATGCCGATCACACAGGAAGAGGACGAGGATGAGGAGGATTGTGTCAGCATGGAGGTGGAGCCTGGCACTCAGCATCAGCAGCAGTCTTTTAGGGATCATTTATAGTCCCAAGAAACCCATGGACTTGTACGTGGCTGGGAGGAGGTGGCTGCGGATCATGTCGTTCTTAGTGACCCAGAGGACTCCAGACTGAATGCCTCAGCAAACCTACGCTGCATGGCCTCCCTGATCCTGCAAAGCCTGCAGAAGGATCCTTGTATTTGTGGTATCAAGGAAAGGGATCAATACTGGCTGGCAACCCTCCTTGATCCACCTTACAAGGGTAAGGTTGCGGACCTTATTTTGCCATCGCAGAGGTAGCAGAGGATGAAACATCTTTGGAAGGCCTTGCAGAAAGGTCTGTGCAACGTGTTCCCAGAGACTGGGAGGTTACAAACTCCTGTTCCTGGACAACATGTTGCTGAGGCTTCGGTCAGTCAAAGGAGCGGTGGAGAAGGTGGCCGTCTGACCGATGCATTCAGACAATTTTTTAGTCCGCAGCCCCAAGGTATGATCAGTTCCAGCAACCATTGCCAGCGTCTGTTTTACATGGTGCAGGAATACCTAGGGGCAAGATCTGACTTGGACACCTTTCCCACCGAAAATCCTCTGGGTTACTGGGTCTTGAGGATGGATCACTGCCCAGAGCTTGCACAGTATGCAATTGAGCTACTGGCCTGTCCTGCATCCAGCGTTCTTTCGGAACGCACATTCAGTGCTGCTGGAGGTTTTGTAACCGATCACAGGGTGCGCCTGTCCACCGACTCGGTCGATCGACTGACCTTCATAAAAATGAATCAATCTTGGATCACCACCAGCTACCAAGCACCTAATGCTGATGTAACTGAATAATTTTTTTTGAAATGTCAGATCCCTTCAAGACTGCCTATGCTGATGCTGAGTGACTATCCTGTTATGCTGAGTGACTATCCTCTTCCTCCTCAATGATCATGCTGATAGCTCGTAAGAATATTATTGGTTCTGGGCGCCGCCACCAGTGGCTAAGGCCCAATTTTTCAGCCCCTGTTTAACAGGGCGTGTAAGTACAATTTTTGATGCAATCTTTTGCAAGGAGGGTTCGTTGCTGCACTCAACTAGAGTATTTGTGAGGGGTTGCATTGTTGTGGCACCAGCACCAGTGCCTAAGGCCCAATTTTTCAGCCCCAGTTTAACAGGGACGTGTAATTACAATTTTTTTAAATTTTTTTTTTATTTTTACAATCTTTATTTATCAAAACATGTTTACCACAAGTTAAAAAGGAAACTTATACACATCCAAGACATACAATAATTCTATACTTCTTTATCAAAGCAATAGTTCAGGTTTCATTAACCTTTTAATTATTTACTTAATTGATGCAAGAATGTGTAACCCCTATTCTAACCCCCCCCCCCCCCCTCCACCCCCCGCCCTCTCTTTCTACTCAATCATCCATTCATACTACCTACCGACAAAAGAAAAAAAAAAAAAAGGGTTTCCCTCTTGTAGTTTTCTATTGGATTCTATATAATTGTCTTCAATAGCCCCGAAGAGGCTCTGAACTCTTCCCATTTGTTAAGTATTTGTACCTTCAACCCCTCCTCTATCACCATTCTTTCTTCCAGGGCACGCATGTCCGCCATCTCACACTCCCACTCCACTACAGAAGGCACACATTTTCCATTTTCTTGCTATGATGGTTCGTGCTGCTGTCAAAAAATATTTCAATATTCCTTTTTTTATTTTCTTAACCGATCCTGGGATCATAGATAATACCGCCACTTGTATTTCTGGATATATGTCGATCCCGGTCATGGCTCTATATATCTCAAATATTTTCTGCCAGAATGGTTGGATTTCTGAGCAATAGTACCAGATATGCGACATTGTGCCCTGCGCTTTATGGCATCTCCAACAGATATCCTCGTTGTCAGGGTTCATTTTATGTAAGTCCACAGGGCACCTATACCATCTGGCTAAGATTTTATAATTTCTTTCCTGATGTTTGGCAGATATCGAGAGTTTATGGGTTACTATGATTGCCTTTTCCCATATTTCCCTGGGGATTTCTGTTCCTATCTCTGATTCCCATTTCTTAATATACGGTAGCTCCTGTCCTTTATTTTCTGAATTCAGGTATTTATAGATTTTAGAGAGGACGTGGGTGGGTCTATGTTCTTGTAAAAAGATTTTTTCTAAAATTGTCAAGGGCCTATCTATTACCGATTCTTTTATTAGAGATGTGATATACCTTTGGAGCTTCCCATACTGCATCCATTTTGTTTTATGTTCTACACCCAACTCTTCCAGTGGGAGGAGCCTGTTGTCTTCCATCGTTTCTACCAACCTGGTATCTTCACATCTCTTCCATTTAAGAAATGTTTTAGATTCAAGTGCCAGTGGAAATTCTGGATTACTAAATAGTGGGGTCATAGGTCCCCTATCAGTAGATCCAATCCCTCTCTTTATCATAATATCCCATACTTTTAATGTTGATACCACTAAGGAGGGCATTTCGCCATCCGGCGGTCTTTGCTCTCTTTTAATCCAGGGTAGTGATTTTAATTTTAAGGCCGTGATCTTCTCTTCAAGCTTCATCCACTGTTTGATATCTCTATTGTGGAACCAATCCACTATTCTTGTTATCAGTATTGCTCTCAAGTACATGTCTATATCTGGAAGAGCTAGGCCCCCATTTTTCTTAGTTTTATTCAAGACTGATCTATTAATTCTGGGGGTCTTGCCTCCCCAGATGAAATTTCCTATTAGCTTATGCAGTTTTTTCAGGGTATCTGTTAAGGGAAAAATGGGTATTGCTTGTAGGGTATATAATATTTTAGGTAGTATATCCATTTTTACTATACTTATTCTACCCATCCAGGAAAACATACCTTTTTCATATTGTTGTAACGTTCTCATAGTTTTCTGAACCAACGGGGCATAGTTATATTCCTGTATTTTATTGAGGTCAGTGGGGATATATATACCTAAGTATTTAATTACCTTCGCCTGCCATTTAAAAGAAAAATCATTTTTAAGGAGTTCCACCATAGCGCTTGGAAAATTAACGTTTAGGGCTTCAGATTTGTTATAGTTTACCTTAAAATTACTTAGTGCACCGAATCGTTTAAATTCAGATATCAGGTTTGGTATTGATATCAAGGGATTTGTAATGTATAGCAAGATATCATCTGCATATACTGACATCTTGTATTCTATATCTCCCACCTTGATTCCCTGTATATCCTTATTTTCTCGAACTGCTATTAACAAATGTTCCATCACTAATATATATAACAATGGGGATATCGGGCAACCTTGTCGGGTTCCGTTTGTTATAGGTACTACCTCAGATAAATCTCCATTCGCCCGAATCTTAGCAGTTGGATCCTGATATAAGGCCATTATTCTATCTATAAGTACAGGGCCCATCCCCCACTGAACCAAGGTCTCTCTAAGGAAGTTCCATCCCACCCTGTCAAAAGCTTTCTCAGCATCAATTGCCAGTAGACAGGATGGGATGGAACCTCTCTGTGCATATTCTACTAGTGTAAGTGTTTTCAAGGTGTTATCTCTAGCCTCTCTTCCTTTTATAAAACCCACCTGATCTAGGTGTATATGTGCCGGTATTATAGAGGCGAGTCTGTTAGCAATAATTTTAGAGTACAATCTTAGATCAATATTTGTTAGGGAAATTGGTCTATAGTTTCCACATAAGGTATGATCCTTCTCTGGTTTGGGTATAAGTGATATATACGCTTGTAGGCTCTGTGGGACAAAAGGCACTGATGTAGAAACGGCATTAAAGGTCCGCTTCAAAATGGGGGTGAGTTCTTCTTTAAATGTTCGATAAAATCTTGGGGTAAAGCCATCAGGGCCTGGGCTTTTCCCAGGTACCAATGCGTCAATTACCCCTTGTATCTCAATCTCCGAGAAATCCTGCTCTAATTGTACAGTTTATGTCGGTGCTAGAACAGGGAGTGCAGTTTCTCTTATATATTGATAAATATTTTGTTGAAGTCCCTCCGTGTCATTTTTTGTGCCATCTTTAGGTATGTTATATAATTTCGTGTAGAAGGTCTGAAACTCCTTTAGTATCTCTTTTGGCTCATATTTCATATCTCCTTTTTCTGACTTGATTTTAACAATAGGCAATATATTGCCCCTATGGCGCAACGCTCTTGCAAGAAGTTTACCTGGTTTATTACCTTGTTGATAGTATAAGGAACGGTTACTATCTCTTATACGTAACGTTTGCTCATTTATTAAAGTTTTTAATTCTGTTTTCTTTTCTGTTGATTCCATTAATATTTCGCGTGTTGGATTTTGTTTATGTTGGGTTTCTATTTTGGGTATTTCTTTTAATAGTTGAGTCGTTCTATTACTTTTCAGTTTTTTCAGTCTGGCCCCATGTTTTATAAAATACCCACGGATTACGCATTTTAATGCTTCCCACTGATTCGGAAGAGATGTGGTGTCATTGATATGGTCGTGTAAGAAGTCTGTTATTACCTTCCTATTTTCTGACACACAATTCTCAATATATAACAGATTATCATTAAGCTTCCAATTACCCCTACTACTTTTACTCTTAAGTGGGTCAAGTACCAAAAATACTGGTGCATGATCTGACCATAACGCACTACCTATATCAGTCCATGTAGTTATCTCCATCCCCATCTGGTTTATCAAAAAGAAATCCAGTCTATGATAAGTCCCATGAACTTTTGAGTGGAACGTAAACTCTTTTTCCGTTGGATGAAAAACTCTCCAGATATCAATTAATTGATATTTTGCCATTGTTTCTAAAAAGAGTTTTTTCTCTCTACCTGACTGTACCACTGAAGGTGCTGTAGTATAGTATCTTTCTCTCTGTCTAATACAAAGTTAAAGTCTCCCCCAATTATTGTTACACCCTCCGCCCTCTCCATAAGCTTTTTCAATATTTGTGTTCCTATTTTATGCTGGTTTTGATTAGGTAGGTATATATTTATAAAAGTGTATTTTTTACCAAATATAATAAGTTTGAGTAGTATTGCTCTTCCATCCCTATTGCGCCATTCTTCCAGCACTTGGTGTGGTATTGTCTTATGAATTGCAATAGAGACACCTTTTGATTTTGAGTACCCAAATGAGTCATGATACCATGTAGTGTAGAATCTGTTTTGTAGGTTAGGGACATGGTCCGTACGGAAACGCGTCTCCTGAAAGAATATCACCCCCCACTTTTTGTGGGGGGTGATCACTAATTTCCTATGTGTGAGAAAAAAAAAAAAAAAAAGAATACTCTTACTGTCTTTCCCTTTTTTCCTTTCTACCCCTACCGCCACTATTTGATTCATATTTCCCCCAACCTACTTAGTGTCATATCTTAGGCTCGGTTCACACATGGGCGGCACGACTTGCAGGTCGCCTCAGCGAGGCGACCTGCAAACGACTGCGGGGCGACTTGCGAGACGACTTCTGCATAGAAGTCTATGCAAGTCGCCCCAAGTCGCCCCCAAAGTAATACAGGAACCTTTTTCTAAGTCGGAGCGACTTGCGTCGCTCCAATTAGAACGGTTCCATAGCACAGAACGGGAGGCGACTTGTCAGGCGACTAGGTCGCCTGACAAGTCGCCCCAGTGTGAACCGAGCCTAACTCTTTAGTACTGTTATATACTACCATAACGTGTTATACAGTGTTAGCCGTCACAATTTCATACAAACAACCTGTGAATACCTATTTTGTGCAAAAAACAACAAGACAAAACAAAAAAAAAATTTTCCTCTCTTTTTTTTTTTCCCTTTCCCTTATAAAAAAAAAAAAAAAATAAATAAGATTAAACATCACTTTACATCATTGTGAACATCTATATATATCAGTGTTCCAACCCCCCCTCTTCAGCGCTCAGGCGCCACCCGTGTCCCACCAACCTGGTCCATACCCTCATGTAAATCATGTTGACCAGGATAAATTAATGTGTTATCCAATTACCCCTGTATAAAAAAAAAAAAAAAAAAATTTATAAAAAAATAAAACCCTTTCCACCACACACCCTTCCCTCCTTTTTAATTCATAAAATATTATAAAATTACTGCGCTTCCCTCTAAATCCAAGCTGCAGTTCTAATTCTTAGGTGTAGAATAAAATGGATAAAGTGTATAAAAGAACCGCGCTAAACACAAACCATAATCAAAATAATTGAAAAATATATAAAGTGATCAGAAAATGCTAAACTCATATAGCAATATAATGTGAAAAAAATTAAAAAATGCGAAATGAACCACATAAGGATACTAAATTATTAGGGCAAAAAATATGAAAATTAATTAATAAATATAAAAACTAATTAGTAAAAAATTGTTGTATAAAGATAAGGAAAACAAAAAACACAGTCCGTGAAAATAAAATGACTTCCGTTATCAACAGTCCTATTTAGATTTTCTTCCACCCCAAGTGACTGAAGACTTTAAAGACATCTTAGTGAAAAAATCCACCACCTATAAAGGTATATGATTACCAGAGGTAAGCTGTAATAAAGCCTTATGCCAGAGATCCACTCATTAGGGACATCACCATCTGTCTCTGCATGGAGGGGAGATCACCCAGGATTCATCAGTAGTGATTGGCTCGGTAATGGAGACCCCAGAAGATAAGAAATACATCTACCATAGTGTGAATCCGTTTGACCAATTTATTAAAAGATAAAGTAGCACACTTACCAAAAAAAACAGTTAAAACAGCATATACAAAATCAGCCGGCCGGCCTGCAAACACCCGTTCGTTATGGAGTGGAAACAATGACGTCAGCGCGTCTGCCTTCCGACGTACGTTTCGTCCTATTGGACGTTGTCATAGGAACGGGCGACGCACTGACTCATCGCTCTTTAAATACACTAGTACCGCCATACCTCGTTGTGACGCTCTAGTGGCCACATCCTACCAGGGAGACAGGAAGTGCCTAGAGCAAACCAAGCCTCCCTGTGAACCAGGAAATGACGCTCAACAACCAATCTGAAGCTAACAGGAACTAGCTACACACCAAGCCTCCCTGTGATACCAGGATACCAGGACAAGCGTCACTTCCTGGTATCACAGGGAGGCTTGGTGTGTAGCTAGTTCCTGTTAGCTTCAGATTGGTTGTTGAGCGTCATTTCCTGGTTCACAGGGAGGCTTGGTTTGCTCTAGGCACTTCCTGTCTCCCTGGTAGGATGTGGCCACTAGAGCGTCACAACGAGGTATGGCGGTACTAGTGTATTTAAAGAGCGATGAGTCAGTGCGTCGCCCGTTCCTATGACAACGTCCAATAGGACGAAACGTACGTCGGAAGGCAGACGCGCTGACGTCATCGTTTCCACTCCATAACGAACGGGTGTTTGCAGGCCGGCCGGCTGATTTTGTATATGCTGTTTTAACTGTTTTTTTTGGTAAGTGTGCTACTTTATCTTTTAATAAATTGGTCAAACGGATTCACACTATGGTAGATGTATTTCTTATCTTCTGGGGTCTCCATTACCGAGCCAATCACTACTGATGAATCCTGGGTGATCTCCCCTCAATGCAGAGACAGATGGTGATGTCCCTAATGAGTGGATCTCTGGCATAAGGCTTTATTACAGCTTACCTCTGGTAATCATATACCTTTATAGGTGGTGGATTTTTTCACTAAGATGTCTTTAAAGTCTTCAGTCACTTTGGGTGGAAGAAAATCTAAATAGGACTGTTGATAACGGAAGTCATTTTATTTTCACGGACTGTGTTTTTTGTTTTCCTTATCTTTATACAACAATTTTTTACTAATTAGTTTTTATATTTATTAATTAATTTTCATATTTTTTGCCCTAATAATTTAGTATCCTTATGTGGTTCATTTCGCATTTTTTAATTTTTTTCACATTATATTGCTATATGAGTTTAGCATTTTCTGATCACTTTATATATTTTTCAATTATTTTGATTATGGTTTGTGTTTAGCGCGGTTCTTTTATACACTTTTTAATTCATATTTCCCCCCTACTGCACATTCCCTCCCTCCCTCCCTCTCTCCCATCCTCCCCCCCCGACTTTAATTATATCTACTTCTTAATCGATGAGCTATTAATTATTCACAACTCTTCCTCTCCCATCCCCCCCCCACCCCAGACTGCTCTTCAAAACTTTCTAGGTAGTTTCATATAAGAAATAGGCCAGTCCGGCAGTTCTGTATCTGACAATTTAAGGGTTGTCAGAAACTGTGGTAGATCTTCCAAATCGCTGAATGTTGCCGTCGATTCCTCTCTTTGAGCCTGTAGCTGAAATGGAAATTTCCATCTATATTGTAGATTATTCTTTCTGAGTTGCTCCACTAGAGGTTTTAGAGCTCTCCTCCGGTCTAATGTGTATTTCGATAGGTCCTGGAAGAGTAGTAATGGATCTCCCTCATACTGGATATTTTTATTTTGACGAGCTGCTAGCATGATTCGATCTTTTATATGTGCATAGTGCATCTTACAGATGACGTCCCGCGATTTGCTAGGATCTAATCTCCTTCTTCCTATTGCTCTGTGTGCACGATCTATTATCAGATCTTTTATATCCGTATCCCGTACTATTTCCTGAAAAATTTTCTGTAATGTTGTTATAAGGTCCTTGGGATTTACTTCTTCCTTTAAACCTCTGATTCTTATATTGGATCTTCTGCTTCTATTTTCTTGTTCGTCTATGCTATTTATTAATTGGTTTATTTGATTTCCTTGTTTCTGTACCCTTTATTTTACCTTCATTAGTTCTTGTTCTGTTTTGAATACTCTGTTGTCTAGTTTAGTCATTTTTTCCTGTATATCTTTTGTAGATATCTTGAGTTCTTGAATCTCTGTTTTCTATGTTTCCTCCAGTCTGTGTACATATTGGTCCATATCTGCTCTGGTTGGGAGAGATTGAATGTATGTTCTCATATCCCATTTTTCTGTATCCTCTTCCCTTTGTTCATTTGATGCACCTGTTGTATCTATTGGTGAACTATTTCTGGGATGGACCATTAGTTCTTCCCTTGACGATCTGGATGTTACCGATATCTCTGCGAGATTTGAAATTTCCTGTGATGCATGTGAAGCTTGAGCCATCCGAGGTGATTGCAATTGTAATTGTTGAAAAATCTCTTTTATAGCCGCTGTCTGAGTAGATTGAGCCCCTGTAGGGTTTTTATATTTACTTTTAATTTTATCTTTCTTATTTTTTTGAGGCTGAGGTGTTTTATTACCTTTCTTGGGTGCCATCTTTTTATTAGGGCTTCTGTCTCCACTTTTTTCTTATCTCTTCTCGTTCTGCCCCTTCCCCTTTCTTCTCTCCTCTTCTTACCACTTTCAATCTTTCCCTTCTTTTTTAAAGATGGATGGATGGAAGAGTATGCAAGGATGGATGAGTGGCAGAGAATGCAGGGCTGGATGGCAGAGTATGCAGGGATGGCAGAGTATATAGGGATGGATGGGTGACAAAAAATGCCGGGATGGATGGCAGAGTGTGCAGGGATGGCAGAGTATATAGGGATGGATGGGTAACAGAAAATGCAGGGATGGATGGTAGAGTATGCAGGTATGGCAGGGCATGTAAGGACGGCAGTGAACACACTATTTATCCAGGTGTTACTTTAAACTTTGTTTATACCCTACCCTCAGACCCTTAATTAGCGTTGGGGAGGTAGTGGATATTATTTATATATTGTCTCTTCCGCAAAATAATAAATTGTCCATTTCAAATATACTCTGTTGTCCCATAAGTGTTTATGCTTACACAGAGCCCTTTTAGCTTCTCAATGAGACACTTTCAAGAAAAATGATGATATTTTGTCATTATTTTTTACAGTCTTATATAGTCTATGAAGGATATATTATAGCTATTACATGTCTTCCATAGACATACCTGGTGCAGAGGTTATTGATTTCCTTCGTTGCCTGGTGTGTCGTCTGTATTGCTGAGATTTCCACTGTGTGGACTGTGGAGCCTGAACGCCGGGAGATCAGCTGATGTGTCCCCTCTCTGCTGTTTGTAACCCGAGAACCTCCACCGGAGTATGCGTCCTCCCAGCGAGCCGCCCCTGCTGCCTGTGTATTCAGACAGGCAGAGACTCCCGCACGGCTTTGCGCTGTCTTCCGGTTCTGTCTTCGGTTACCGTTCCCAGCACCCACCAGGTACCGATTCTTCCTTGGTCTCCCGGATCTGTTTGTGTCTCACACTCCAGGTAAGTTGTGGCGCGCTGATAGCTCGATCTATTACCATAGATGTCTTCTATCATGCAGCCAGGACATGTAAGCATATGTGTCAGTCAGCCGCAGCCTCCCTCTTCAACAGCGTCTATAGCATCTGCAGCGTGTCTGCCCCTCGATCTCCCTAGGCGGCCATCTTGGGCGTCAGCTCCTCCCCCCTCCGTCTAATTACAATTTTTGATGCAATATTTTACAGGAGGGCTCATTTCTGCGCTCCAACTAGAGTATCTGTGAGGGGTTGCAGTTTTGTGGCACCAGTGCCTAAGGCCCAATTTTTCTTGTAATTACAATTCGTGATCTAATATTTCATAGCAGGGCCTGTTCCAGCTCCCACCAAGAGTAACTGTGAGGACTTACAGTGTTGTGGCAACACCACCACCACCACCAAAGGCCCAATTTTTCTGCTCCTGTTCAACAGGTGCATGTAATTACAATTCTTGATCTAATATTTCACAGCAGGGCCCGTTTCTGCGCCCACCAAGAGTAACTGTGAGGGCTTACAGTGTTGTGGCAACACCAACACCTAAGGCCCCAATTTCTGCAGAGTATATAGGGCAGGCCCCTACTTTCAAACATCCAACTTACAAACGACTCCTACTTGCAAACGAAAGGAGACAACAGGAAGTGAGATGAAATCTACCCCTAGGAAGGGAAATTCTCTCCTGTAAGAGTTAACGTGTCTCCTTTCCACTGATGCTTTATCACCAATCCTTGTTTCACTAAAAACCCCAAATTGTCAAAAAACATTTGTCATTGGGACAGAAAGTGAGGTGTCACAGGGGTGATAACCCTTCCCTATGTTTTCCAAAAAGCTTAAAAATAGATTTTTTGGCTGGAGCTACACTTTAAAAATGTACCAGTTCAAAATTACAAACAGATTCTACTTAACAACAAACCTACAGTCCCTGTCTTGTTTGCACCGCCTGTATACTGCTGTTCAGAGGGCCTGGGGCCCCACGCCTTTCCTTTTTTTAATTTGGGTGTGGGGTTCCCCTTAATATCATACAAGACCCAAAGGGCCTGGTAATGGACTGGGGGGGGGTACCCATGCCGTTTGTCTCACTGATTTTCATCCATATTACCGGGACCGGACATTACATTAAAGCCGTAAGCAGTTTTAAATGGCTTTTATTACTTTAAACATGTCATTTTGTGCAGGGACTGTTCTAAGCACGGGAAACACACGCCACTTTACAGGCATACTATAGATACCCCCCCTCAGGTACGATATTTAAAGGAATATTTCACTTTTTTTTTTCACTTTTTCACACAAGCATTATTTAAATCACTGCTCCCGAAAAAATGGCAGTTTTTGAAACTTTTTTTTTTTGCATTGATACATGTCTCCCCTGGGGCAGGACCTGGGTCCCCAAACCCATTTTAGGACAATACCATGCAAATTAGCCTTTAAAATTAGCACTTTTGATTTTGAACATTCAAGTCCCATAGACTTCAACGGTCCGTTCGCAGGTTCTGGTGCGAAACGAACCGGGGGGTGTTCGGCTCATCCTTAGTGGTTATTCATCTGGAAGGCTGAAGTTGCTCATTGCTTGAGGAACCCTGGTTGAGAATGTCTGGTCCAAGGAAAAAACTCTTTACTTTTCTTCTCTGTGATGTGGGAAAAGGGTTTTCCACTTTATTAGGGAAGTTGGCATGGGCATTGCTAGGTTTGTGATAGACCCGGGGCATCCTTGACAATGAAAGGTGGCCATAGCTACATTACGCTTGTGTGGGGGGGTGAATAGGTGGGTGTTGTGTGATAGGGGGATCACCAAGTCCTCCAAGTTTCCCTCCTTGTTGGGCATCAAGTAAGGGTCACATGAGAGGCATACCCCGGGGTGGGTTCTTCTGGGCTACAGATGAATGAACTCTAATAAACTCTCTTGATGTTAATAGAAATGATCATGGTCACTTGTGTATTTAGTAGGGACCTGCAGAACCCTTGCCCTCTCCACCTGTCCAGTGTATCACTGCTACCTCACTCCCAGTAATGGTATAACTCTTCCTCTTCTGTACCTATATACAGGCTGAGGACCTCTGTGGTGCAAATCTGCTCCTATTGGTATGGGAGATGGATCGCTGCAGAAGGAGTTCCGACAACTAGGCATGTGCAGAAATTAAAAACTTGTTCTGTTTTGGACCGATTTGTTATGTTACTCATTTTGTTTCGTGATTTGTTTCGGAATTCGAATTTGGATTGGTTGAATAATGAAAGACTGATTCAAATTCTGTGTTAAGAATAGCTGGTTGTTAAAGAGGAACTGCAGTCTTCTCACATAATTTGAAATAAAAACATCTTTGCCATTCCGAAGCTTCCCTCCAACCACTTTTCATATTATTTTATACATACTGTCATTCTGTACTTGCCATATATGCTGCAGAAATCTCCCTCCACTGAGTCTGGCTGCAACCATTTTAACTGTGGGCAGCTGAAGCACAACACAATAAGAATATAGAGTGAATGCACAATGTAAACAAATAAAAAAAAAATAAATTATAAAGAAATGTGCATGGCACACTGAGTGCAAGAATCCAATGGTGAGTGAAACTACAATAGATAGTGCACGGTAAAGTCCACAAAAACTAAAAGTAGACAGGATGAACTTCTTCCTGTTAAGGTGACACCTAAACAGTGGGAAAAAAACAGGTTGTTTGTAGTCACTCTAAACAACTCTTCAGGGATAAGTAGATGGATACTCTTACCAACTGAGATGGACACACATGTCTTACGACAGTGAGTCAGTAAAGTTTGAGATCCTGAATGGTCTGGATCAGGTGCTGTACACGGAGGATCGTCGGATGGATCAGGTGCAGGGTCCCAGATTCTCTGTCGACGAACTCCACAGATACTATATGATCAAGATGGTGACCCCGACGGCGGGAATGTGGCGATGTCCGGCTCTGGGTACAAGGAGCATTTCCTATTTTCCTATCGTCTGTACACAAGTCCGTCACACGTATGACATATACCCCCCTGTCATGTAACCCCCGCAATGGCGAGTAAGACTTTGTGTCTTGTGATGGTTTCCATCTCTGCCTCACATTGGCCAATGCACTTCAAATATTGTACGTCTAAGGTGACGTTCGGAGAGCATCTGATGAGGTTTGCTTTCTGTTTTATCTTACAATTATATCCATTTTTTATTATTAAAATGTAAGTTATAAGATATCCTTTGTAAATACAGCATATATTTGGGTTCACTCACCATTGGATTCTTGCACTCAGTGTGCCATGCACATTTCTTTATGATTGTTTTTTTTTTTTACATTGTGCATTTACTCTATATTCTTATTGTGTTCTGAGTACACGTATTGGTATTTGCACCATATATTATTATCAGTGCTACACTATTTTTTCACCATTCTCCATTGACTTTGTTTGTTTGAGTGCTAGCAGCTTTCTACACATTTCATTTTGACTTTAGCACAGCCCCCCCCCCCCCTTTTCAATTACTTATGTACCTGGCTCCTCTTTTGATTCATCTCTGTGCCCGAAAGAAACACCCAGTCTTTCCCTCTCTCCTCGCAGGACACAGAGGCAGCAGCAGGTTCTATTGGCAAATTCTGTGAGGAAACGGTAGCAGGGCCAAGCCAGGCTCTGTACGTCTATGGACATACAGATCTTGGCTCAGGAGCGAGCCTGCACATCTGCCCCCATAGCAAGCGCTTGCTATGGGGGCAGACACAGAAGAGGAGGAACTGAGAGCACCGGCTGGGGACCTCAGAAGAGGGGCACATTGCAGGTGAGTATAACACGTTTATTTTAATTAAAAAAATTGCCTTTAATATTACTTGAAGTATATGGGTGACCAGTACATGTCACATACAGGGAAAGGAAAGATTGAACTTGAAAAGCAATTTTAGGTTAATGTGACTTTTTACAATACAGTGGATTTGTGTAAACAAGGCCAACTGTAAATTTTCAGTGCTTTTTTCTTTGTTGGAAAATGTAACAAAATTCATGTTATTGGGTCCAGTGTGAGGCTTTATACAGAAGGGTGTCAGAAGGCACATATTCCTGATACACTCCTTGCCTCAGCAGCTTTGTGTTAAGTTGAATAGGAAAATAATAGCGAAGACACCCACTGAAAACAAAAGCGGCCAGCAGGATTTGTGGACTAGATAGATACCTATTCAGAATACCTTCAAGATGCAGTATGTGTTTTACAACCCGCAAGGGTACTCAAGACAAGAAATCTTCACCAAGAATCTATTCACTAAAATATTATTCCATTTCTGCAAATAATCCCAGATAACAAGGATAACTTGCCACAAATTTGTAGCAGTGTGGAATTGTAAATCTTGTTAACTTGCTGCACATCTTCACTGGCAAGTTGCACACTAAAGCCTCGAACACATGATCGGATTTTCGGCAGGGAATAGTGTGATGACAGACTGTTGGCCTAAAATCCGATTGTTAGTATGCTCCATCAGACAATTGTTGACCAACTTTCCGCCAACAAACGTTGGATGGAAGGCTAGTAAATTTTCGGCGCACGATAGTCTGTTGTCAGATTTTCCTATCGTCTGTACACAAGTCCGTCACACAAAAGTCCAAAGTACAAACATGCATGCTCGGAATCAGTGCTCCCCAAACACGACATTAGCAGAAGGTGCCCAAAGGGTGGCACTCAAGAGCTGAAATTCCACGTAGTACGTCACTACGTTCGTGTTTGTTGGCCGACAATTGTGTACCGTTTGTATGCAAGACAAGTTCCTGGCACACGCCCTTCGGACAAAATTCTGGCACTTGTCTGCGAAAAATCCGATCGTGTGTACGAGGCTTTAGGCCCCGTTCACATGGGCGAATAGAATTCAGCTTTTAGCTGCAGATAGATGAAGTCATCTACCACATCTATACTCAGACAATGCTTTCCTATGCTATTCACACACTGCATTTAGTGACGGTTTAATTTCATTACTTGGGGTTTGGCGCGGTTAGAAAAAATAAATATGACTGCATCCAGGACCGATTTAGCTCAGCTATCTGCTCATAACTGCAGGTAATTGCAGTGTACTAAGAAGGAAAAACAACAGGAAGAACATCAGAAATGGCAAGAATGTTTCAACGCAGCCGAACGTAAACGCAGCTAATCGCAATGTGCAACTGCAAGTGAACGCTGTGCCAGGATTTCAAAATAACAAAACATGCTTTTAACAGCAATGAGACAAGAAGAAATCCTGGATAGCCGCACTCCGGGATAAGGACATCTTTATTAAAGTAAAATCCAACAATACAGGCAAATGCAGAGAAGTACAGGGTGGCAAACGGCTAACGCGTTTCACATAATTTAGATGCTTATTTGTAGCTGCTTTTAACAGCGGCAGAACAGCCACCCGTGTCAAAGGGGCCTTACAGAGCACTTAAAGCACAAGTTCTAGTGCTTTCATTTTGTAGCAAATTTGCGTGGCAAGTCTCTAGCAAGAGCAAAGCTGCAGTGGTGAGTCTACAGCAAGAGCCCCGCAAGTCTCCATTTTTGGCAAGTAAAAAGAAGCAAGCAGCATAAATCTATAATCACACAATCTGGTGATAGTGAACCCACTGCTATTAACTTAATCCCTTACTGTACACATGTGAAAATACATTCAATCCAACAATCATGTATAATTATAAACCCTGTGTCATTGCATAAAATAATTTATCTATTATACAAAAATTATTTGTTTCTATGAAACAAACAATTCAAATGCAAATGCTGTTAAAAAAAAGTGTAAAAGGAAAAATGGTGAGCTGGCACAATGAAAAAAAAGTGCTTAGTGCAAGAAAATATTATTCATTAGTAAAGTGCATGCATCAAAAATTCATATGTGTTCAAAATTTTTGCAGTCCATTTTGCAATCCCAGGAAAAATCCAAGATTATCATCACTTTCTTGGATTTTTCCTGGGATTGCAAAATGGACTTCAAATATTTTGAACACATATGAATTTTTGATGCATGCACTTTACTAATGAATAATATTTTCTTGCACTAAACATTTTTTGTTAATTGTGTCAGCACAGTTTTTTTTTTTTTTTTGGACTTTTTTTTAACAGCATTTGCACTTGGTTTGTTTCATAGAAACAAATAATTTTGTATGATAGATTAATTATTTTATGCAATGACACAGAGTTTATCATTATCCCTTTCACGACTAAGCCTATTTTTGAAATTTATATCCGTAAATCCGTATTTTTTGCTAGAAAATTAATTAGAGTACCCAAACATTATATATATTTTTTTAGCAGAGAATCTAGAGAATAAAATGGCGATTGTTGCAATATTTTTTATCACACGGTATTTGTGCAGCGGTGTTTTAAACGCAAATTTTTGGAAAAGGCACACTTTCATGAATTTTAAAAAATCCAAACAGTAAAGTTACCCCAATTTTTTTGTATAATGTGAAAGATGATGTTACGCCGAGTAAATAGATACCAAACATGTCACCCTTTATAATTGCACGCACTCGTGGAATGGCGACAAACTACGGTACCTATGAATTTCCATAGGCGACGCTTTAAAATTTTTTTACGGTTACCAGGTTTGAGGTACAGAGGAGGTCTAGGGCTAGAATTATTGCTCTTGCACTGACGATCGCGGCGATACCTCACATGTGTGATTTGAACACCGTTTACATATGCGTGCGCGACTTCCGTATGCGTTTTCTTCGCTGCGCGAGCTCGCGGGGACAGGGGCACTTTAAAAAAAATTATTTATTTTATTTTTTTTTTTTTACTTTATAAATTGTGTTTTAAAAAAAATTTTTTTTTTTTTACTGTTATTGCTGTCACAAGGAATGTAAACATCCCTTGTCACAGAAATAGGTGGTGACAGGTACTCTTTATGGGGGGATCGGGGGTCTAAAAGACCCCCCATCCCTCCTTTACACTTCAAAGTATTCAGATCGCCGAAAACGGCGATTCTGAATACTGTGTACTTTTTTAAATTCGGCGCCATTGGCA
This sequence comes from Aquarana catesbeiana, assembly GCF_042186555.1. Classification (NCBI taxonomy): domain Eukaryota; kingdom Metazoa; phylum Chordata; class Amphibia; order Anura; family Ranidae; genus Aquarana; species Aquarana catesbeiana. Next base: position 686,652,838 of record NC_133325.1, on the reverse strand, counting down.
GCCGAGTAAACGGTATAATGGAAATTTGTAAGTTCTGTATATAATTGTATTGTATTTTGTATGTATTGCACTCTGCCCTCACTGTGCACACGGCACTAATAATGTTTTCAGTAAATGTTTACATTCTTTCGAGTCCTGATTAGAATTAGCCTGCCTATGTAACGCCCCTTGTTACCATAAACGTACAATTGTAATATTAATGTGATACCTACGTAATCATGTGCATGAAAACCTTCAATTGCGTCATAATAAAGCAGAACAGTAATTTGGAAAGATGCTGAGCGTATCTTTTGTGTCTGTTCCCTACTGCAGTAGTTATTATTAATTTGGAACCACTAATCAATATGAGGATAGGAGTTGCCTATCATCAATTCAACCGAGTCAGCATGGCGAGCTTTGCCTTAGGAGGGGATTCCAGGTGACCCTGAGTATCCGAAACGAGGAGCTTGAGACGATCCGGGAATTTCTGATAATCAGCCGGCTGAGGTAAGCCTTTTGCTTACATTTGAGTTATCAGACTTCCTTGATCGGTAAGGCATTTTCGGGACAAAGGGTACCTATTTTACTCCCCTTAATCGAACTGTATTGATTGGTGGTTATATGTTATGTTGTCCCTGTCTATTGTCCATCGGAGTGTTATAGATAAGAAAGGGAAGAATAGTGCTGTTCACAGGTATATGTAGTACATCTGCTAGATAAAGTAGATTAGAGGCAAGAGGGTATAGGCACACGTAGAGAAGAGAGAGAAGACTGGCCAGTCATTACGGGCATTGAATTAAGTAAGGAAATGAAGGGTAAGAGACCCTCAAAAATGCCCAGCGCAAGAGGAGCGCTATATATGAACCGAAGGTGCGGTTCCGCCTGTACTGAACCCCTAGATTAATGGTTAAAGTTGACAGTGATCCACATTGGGTAACTGGGTTACCAAGGTCCACAGGGACTAAGAATCATGCAGAGTAAACAGCTAGAGAAACAGCTATCTATGTGAGCAGGATGGATCAAGGGTGACAATAACACTAGACAGAAAGGGACATTTTCATGTTAAGTTGTGGGATGAATTTGGGGTCAGGCACTACAACTAGTAAAAGTCAGAAACAGAGAAATGAGAGGTAAAACAGAATACCTTATATGTTGTCAGAGAGGGAAGATGGGATGAGCAATGTGGCTCCCCATCTGATCATAGAATCATAGAAGCTAGATATAAAAGTTATTTAAACAAAATAAGGAAAGCAGAATTTAGGCAGGGAAATATTAATGAGAGTTAAAAGAAATTGAGAGAATGATATGCATGTGTTGTGTACAAATGGGAAAAATGTAAGCGATTTTAGAGAGATATTGGTGTATGTGTGTGCGAATGCTGGGACCTTTAGTTCTATTGCTTGTGTGTGTCATGTACGCAGATGTGACCCCCTCCTTTGTGCTCTCCTGAAAGAATGTGGTCACTGATAAGCTGGAAGGACACCATGCCAATTTCTGTTTTTTAGACAAAACGTTTATAACAAAATGTGCTGGGTTAATGAATCTAATGGTAAACAATGTGATCACAATTATTTTGAATCTGTTTTCCAAACATGGTAAAATGAAGGTTACATTTAACCGTGTATTACACAAATTGAATATCCTTTGATAGTGGAAACAGTGCATTTAAAAAAGGGAAATTAAGTAAAATTAAGTAATAATGAGTATTAATTTCTAATATGAGTTTAACAATTATATAGATATAATGAAACTGGTTTAGACAACCTTTGGTTGGAAATGAAATCCAGGTTATTGGGGAAATTTGTAAAAATGGGATTAGTTTAGATTAAGATAACAATTTTGTAATTTTACATTTATACAATAAGCCCTTATTGAGAGAAAAAAAGATTAAGATGAGGTTGTTATTTGGAATAAAGCTGCCATAATATTTAACAAAGCCAAGATGGATGGAATACATAAGAAGTTTTTCTACAAAAATGAAATTTCAAGGTTCTTGATAATAACTTGATGTCAGTCCATGATGTGAGAGTTGTTATAAATAAAATTTAAATATAACAGACCCATCACATCAAGTCCACACACCCTGTTAGGATAGATGTCACCTGCAGCCAGTTGTTTTATAGTTTTTGATGCTTTCTGGTCCATCATACAGATTCTTGGTCCTTTTGTTTTTATTTTTGAAATCCAAAGCAGAATGTGTGGATTGTGAAATGATTCGCCCCTTTTTCTTGTAAGTGCTGTGGTATAAGCAGAAGAATATTTTGGATTTATGGGCATCTCTCCATGACCGCAGGGTATTGTTATCATTTATTATAATATTGCCAGGAAAAAGTTGTCTTTTGAAACATGAGACTGGAGTTCTTACACAAATAGCGTGATAGAAAACAAGCCATTGTAATATATTTATGCAAGCTGGACCCAGTAATGAAGGGTTCACCCCGATATATCAGAGCTGCAGCTCTTATGCAAAGGTGCTATTAGACAAAGTTAGATATTGTTTTGGTCAATGGTCCGACATTCTGTGCAGCAAATTTACAGCTAACTAAATGTTTGTCTAATGAAAGGTTTAAAATATGAGTTTGTTTATGTACAAATCTAACAATGAAAAATGCGTACATTTATTCAAAAGAAAGGAAAAACCACATGTGTTAAATTGATGACATAGGAATCAGCTGCTGTGAGCCCAGTGCGGGACACACTCCCTGAAGACCCAGATATTTAATTTTTTGTAGATTTGAGTATGCAGTTTATCACCCAGAAGGATACTCTGTATTCAAAGTCATTGGATCCTTTTCCCCAGCTCAAGAAGCAGAGCTCCATGTTTTAGCAAAGCCTGTGAGCTATAAAAAGAGTGTATATTTATATAGATAGTCGAGATATAGAGAGCTTTTGGTTCCATTTAAAGGGCCAGAAGTTTGTTTTTACTTCGGCAGGTAAACCAATAAAGCATGCTAAGTTAATTTGATCGGCTGTTTTCAGCCTTCCAGGTTCTTGCTGAGGTAGCCATATTAACTTTCACACATGGAAGCAGACCAGGTGACTAAGGATGCTGCATTTACAGCCCCGGACACTTGATGGGTCTGTGCAACTCACAGATTCCACCCTAGTTCTGGCCCAGTATAGCTGGGATTAATAATTCAACTTTAAGGACCCCAGAACGAGAAGAACAAGTGGTCCACAGGGGGCAACTTCTTATGAAACAGGACTTTGGAAAAGGTGATTATTTATGTCTGCCAGCCACTCTTTTCCCTTCAGCTTGACACATGGACCGTGTCATCAGTCACAAGAAGTTATGGCTGCCTTAGTAAATGAGCGTGGGATAGAGCCAGGGTTCTCCACAGTTGTTTTTATAACATACCACTTCTTGTTTTACCTGTTACCAAAGGTGTTACCAAAAGCTGAACATCCCTCCCAGAGATTACAAAAAGATATATCCAGATGTCCAAGTTAGGATCTTACAAGTATGCATTTTGTCTGTATGGACATGTTTCTTGGATGTCCAGTGGCAAATGCTACTGCAAAGGCCACAGTAAAAAGTGTTATCAGAAGTAGTTTGTAAGTACAGAGTGCCAGAAAGTACAGAGAGTAACAGAGGAAATAATTTTTATAGGAGAGTCCTTACTAGAAGTTTTGAGGTTTTATTTTTACACCCCCTACTGTCTACAATATAGCGGACAAAGTAAAGTAAGAAACTAGAAAACTTTTGCCTGAATGTTTTCTTATATTTTATGAAGCCCCTAAGGGGGATGTTGGACTCTCTCCCTATGAGATTTGGTTTGGGAGTGTGTTACTCACTTGCTTATATTTTGTCTCAGCAGCTGAAGTCCTCAATTCGGATCTCACGGAGAATGCTGATGATCTTTTAAGGTTTTTTACAAACTCATTTATGTGTTTTCTCCCTAATTCCAGATCCTAAAAATTTGGAAGGATCTAAAACTAAAGCCAGGTGACTTTTGGATTGTTAAGAGACATATATATAAGGAAATGTTTGGAGACTCAATACAGCACCTATTTCATGTACAGTTTTTGCAAAACTTGAAGGAAAAGTCAAATGGATCCACACCAGACACTGCAAAAATGACTAAATTAAAGAAATCTCTGCGTTTGATTTGTTTCCCTCTTGTGATCACAGTCTAGGGTACTTTTTGATTCAATTACTTTAATTGTAAGGGATATATATATTTGAAAAGTAGTTTAGCCATGTTGAAGTCATATTTGTCTTTTGTATGTCTTCCATTATATGTAGAATTGTCTGTGTTTACATATGCTGATAAGTCAGCATGTCCACAATTCAGCTAGAAGGCCATTCTGGCCACAGGAGTGTACAGCCAGCACTCTGTAAATATGTCTTATCAATAATTTGTTTTTCACAATGAAAAGTCATTTTGTAATGAAAAAGTTGCTCAGCTATTATTTTCTCCACAATGGAGTTTTTTGCCTCTTTGGCCAGGACTACCTCCACCTAAGCGTGTGGAGGTTCCAGGTTAAAGGTGATAGCAGGTATGGTTAGTGATCAAAATATTGATCAAAAGAGGGGAGACTGTAATGGAAATTTGTAAGTTCTGTATATAATTGTATTGTATTTTGTATGTATTGCACTCTGCCCTCACTGTGCACACGGCACTAATAATGTTTTCAGTAAATGTTTACATTCTTTCGAGTCCTGATTAGAATTAGCCTGCCTATGTAACGCCCCTTGTTACCATAAACGTACAATTGTAATATTAATGTGATACCTACGTAATCATGTGCATAAAAACCTTCAATTGCGTCATAATAAAGCAGAACAGTAATTTGGAAAGATGCTGAGCGTATCTTTTGTGTCTGTTCCCTACTGCAGTAGTTATTATTAATTTGGAACCACTAATCAATATGAGGATAGGAGTTGCCTATCATCAATTCAACCGAGTCAACGGGAAGTGACGTCATGACGTCGCTTCCGCGTTTACAACAAGAAGGCTGGAACGAAGCCGCCCACAGCTTCGTTCCAGCCCGCGCCCAGCTGCCGAAGGTACCCGATCGGACACCGGGCCTCCCGATCGCACGGGAGGCCCGGTAACAGCGGTGGGAGGCGGCGGCAGGGGGGGGATGTCCCCTCCCGCTCCTCCGGTATAACAACCGAGCGGCTTTTAGCCGCATCGGTTGTTATACTCGGGTAGCCGATCGCCCGCTGGAAACAACGGTACCGGGATGATGCCTGCAGCTGCGGGCATCATCCCGGTATAACGCCGGAAAGCCGAGTACGCATATCTGCGTACGGTCGGCGGGAAGGGGTTATACATGATTGTTGGATTGCATGCATTTCACACGTGTACACTCAGGCCCCTTTCACACTGGGGCGGTAGGGGGCGTCGGCGGTAAAACAGCGCTATTTTTAGCGCTGTTTTACCGCGGTATTCGGCGAAAAAGGGTTAAATCCACTCATATAGCGCGGCTATAGCCGCGGTATAGCCGCGCTGTCCCATTGATTTCAATGGGCAGGAGCGGTTTAGGAGCGGTGAATACACCGCTCCTTCACCGCTCCAAAGATGCGGCTGACAGGAGATTTTTTCTTCTCCTGCCAGCGCACCGCTTCAGTGTGAAAGCCCTTGGGCTTTCACACTGAACAAACAGCGGAGGCTGTTTAGGGGCGGTTTGCAGGCGCTATTTTTAGCGCAATAACGGCTGCAAACCGCCCCAGTGTGAAAGGGGTCTAAGGGATTAGGTTATTAGCAGCAGTGGGTTCACTATCACCAGATTGTGGGATTATAGATTTGTGCTGCTTGTTTCTTTTTTCTTGCCAATTAACTGGTGATCATAAGCATGCGCAGGGAGTGTGCCAGGGGCGGATCCAGAGTCTAGTCTCGGGAGGGGCACTGCCAGAAAATATATTTTTTTGGGGTACATCTATCGGGGAAATGGCTGGTGTTGGCGCTTCAATCATCATGGCACCATGGTTGTTATGGTGTCAGGATGATTGAAGCGCATTATTACTATTATTACATTGTTATAAAAAATTAAATAGTTTAACTCACCATAATGCAGAATCAGTGGGAGCCCCGAGTGTGTCACTTGCCACGTCACCTGTCATCAGATGCAGATTGTCACTTGCCACGTCGCCTGCCACATGTTGCAGATTGTCACTTGCCACGTCGCTTGTCACCAGATGCAGATTGCCACTTGCCACATCGCCTGCCACATGTTGCGGATTGTCACTTGCCACGTCGCTTGTCACCAGATGCAGATTGTCACTTGCCACGTCACCTGCCACATGTTGCGGATTGTCACTTGCCACGTCGCTTGTCACCAGATGCAGATTGTCACTTGCCACGTCGCCTGCCACATGTTGCGGATTGTCACTTGCCAGGTCGCCTATCACCAGATGAAGATTGTCACTTGCCACGTCGCCTGCCACATGTTGCGGATTGTCACTTGCCAGGTCGCCTGTCACCAGATGAAGATTGTCACTTGCCACGTTGCCTGCCACATGTTGCGGATTGTCACTTGCCACGTCGCCTGTCACCAGATGCAGATTGTCACTTGCCACGTCGCCTGCCACATGTTGCGGATTGTCACTTGCCAGGTCGCCTGTCACCAGATGAAGATTGCCACTTGCCACCTCCTAAGGTGGTCTCTTGTGACCCAGAGACAGGCAGCAGAGAGATGATGTAATCTCTCTGCTGCCGCAGCTGCCTGCATGGTGAGGGGGGAACTGCAGGGATGCCGGCTCCCTGATTGGCCAGCAGCCCGCTCACACATCGAGCGGCGCCGGCACATCTCACCAACTGAGCCGCCAGGCCAGCCCGCTGTCTCTCTCCTGCGGAGCCGCCCGGTGGCTCTCGCACCTATGGAGCCGCCCGGTGGCTCTTTCACTTACGGAGCCGCTCGCCGGCTCAGTCTGTCACCTATGGAGCCGCCCGGCGGTTCTTTCACTTACGGAACCGCTCGCCGGCTCAGTCTGTCACCTACGGAGCCGCTCTTTCACTTACGGAGCCGCTCGCGGGCTCTGTCACTTACGGAGCCGCCCGCCGCCTCTCTGACACACCTGCATTTCTCGGAGAGGGGGCAATTGCCCCGTTGCCCCCCCCCTGGATCCGCCCCTGGAGTGTGCCAGGTGTGCCCCCTCCCCTATCCTTTGTTTAAGGTGAACTGCTAGCATATAAACAAGGAAAAATAAAGCATTCCAGATTGTGCTCCACCAACGGGATATTAGGGTTAGTCTCTCCTTGATTTCTACCTCTCTGAACTCCATATCAGATCTCATTGATATCGCTCACCTCTCTGCACACCATTCCCCAGCACCAATTAAAGAAAAACCTTACACACAGCAGGGAGGAATGATGAAAATTCAGTCACAGTGCCCCCCTGTGGTGGAATGACTATTACACAACATAACTGAACCAGAACTTGCAGCAGACTTGCAGAATGTTTGCAAAGAAAGTTGATCTGGAGTCATGCAATGCGGACTTACTGCAGTTGTGCTCCAAACTTGTGAAGTCTGGCAAGTCTAGCAATAGCTTAGCAAGTCATTTTCAAACTTGCAGCACAATCACTTGCTATCTGGTTTGTGACTCTTTACGTCACAGGGTTGTGGAGACGGGGGGGGGGGGGGGGGGGGCGAAAACGAGGCTTGGCTTCGGCAAATAATGCGCATGCGCAGGATTGTGGCCAGGGGTACATATTGAGGGTGGAAATAAAGTACTGTACAGACGCAGAAGACAGGAGTTGTAATGGCGTAATGGTGGCGGCGATGAACAAGCTGGAGCGTTCACAAATTTTTTATTACTGCAAGTAAGAAAGTTTTTGGAGCATACGATTTGCGGCGTTTTGATTGCAAATAACTAGATTAATTGATATATTGCTGAAATGTCACATTGTCAGAGTTTACTACCGCTTTAATGCATAGAATGCATTAAGGTGAAAAACCTTGAGGCTGGGTTCACACTTTGAGAATTGGATGCAGGAATTCGCATGTCAGGAGATTGTGACCAGGTTTCTATGGAGCTGGTTCACACATCTCGCAGCGGCTCCAGTGCGGTTTGCACAGGAGCCCTGTGCGTCTTCTGGTCCGTTTCAGGTCCAAATTCAGCCAAAAATTTGGACTGAAATCGGACCTGAAACGGTAAATGGGGACGCACCGGACCCCTGCTGTGAGCCGCTCCTTACTCTAGTGTGAACCCAACCTGAGACTTTACAATCACTTTAAGGTGAAGTTCTGCTTTAAGATGACCATACACCATGCAATCTGATTGTACACTCTGCTTTAGAGCTACCATCAACAATGCAATGGCCTCCCTGATTTAATACCAATGCAATAAATTGTTTAGGCTTGTCTTTTATACTACGTAGTTTAACCACTTGTCGACCAGCCGCCGTCATTATACTGCGGCAGGTCGGTGCGACCTTGCGAATTGCCGTAGGTGTATTACAGCACCTTTAAGGGCGATAGCGGGCGCACCGATGCGCGTGGGCCGATAACCGCTGGCCACCTGCGATCGTGGGCATGAGAGCCAGAACAGGGATGTGTGTGTAAACACACACACATTCCTGCTCTGGCAGGAGAGGAGAGACAGATCGTCTGTTCCTATTAATTAGGAACAGCGATCGGTCTCCTCCACCAGTGAGTCGCATCCTCCCACAGTTAGAAACACTCATGACGGAACACATTTAACCCCTTGATTGCCCCTAGTGTTAACTCCTTCCCTGGCAGTGACATTTATACAGTAATCAGTGCGTTTTTATAGCACTGATCGCTGTATAAATGTCAATGGTCCCAAAAAGTGTCAAAAGTGTCCGATCTGTCTGCCGCAATATCGCAGTACCGCTAAAAATCACAGATCACCGCCATTACTAGTAAAAAATAATAATAAAAATGCCATAAATCTATCCCCTATTTTGTAGACGCTAAAACTTTTGCGCAAACCGATCAATATACGCCTATTACGTTTTTTTTTGTAATGTAAATGTAAAAGAATATATATCGGCCTAAACTGATGAAGAAATTTGTTTATTTACATTTTTTTTTTGGGGGGGGGGGGGTATTTATTATAGCAAAAAGTAAAAAATATTGTTTTTTTATCAAAATTGCCGCTATTTTTTGTTTATCGCACCAAAAATAAAAACTGCAGAGGTGATCGAATACCACCAAAAGAAAGCGCTATTCGTGAGAAAAAAAAGGACATCAATTTTGTTTGGGTAAAATGTCGCACGACCACGCAATTGTCAGTTAAAGTGATGCAGTGCCGTATCACAAAAAATGGTCTGGTCATTAAGGGGTTTAAAGAAACCCAAAGTTAAGTCGTTGGAGTTTCTGAAGGGTTGGAGAATTTGACAGAACACCTGTCTGTAAGAGGTTAAACAAGATTACGCAGCGAATGTTCAATCAGATTGTATAGTTGTATGACCAGCTTTAGACACACAGCCGAGCATTATAGTACTCTTCTGCAGGGGAAAGTATATATATATATATATATATATATATATATATATATATATATATATATATATATATATATATATATATATATATATATATATATATATATATTATGAATCCTTGGCAAAATGGCTTCCCAGATGGAGACAGGATAGAACATAACTTTTACTGAATAAAACATGTTTTATATAATTTATATATATATATATATATATATATATATATATATATATATATATATATATATATATATATATATAAATAAAACATTTTTTTATTCAGTAAATGTCATGTTCTATCTTGTCTCCATCTGGGAAGCCATTTTGCCAAGGATTCATACTTAAGCGCCTATTATCCGGTCTTCAGAAAAATGGCCGATTCCATGCATCTAGAGAGCTAAACCTGAAGACAGAATCGTCAGGCGTCCAACAAAGCCGTGCTGTGATTGGCTGCCCTTCCGGCGACACCGGTTTGACAAGGGGAGAAACAAAGATGGTGGCTCCCATGACGTTCTCCGCGGTGGGTGAGTATCCTGGTGTGTGATGGTGAGCTCTCCTGTTAATGAATGGAGACTGATGTGTGCTTCTTGTCCCAGAGGCCTCCCGCGGGAAGCGAGCCGCTCTCTCCATCGCTCTGGTGGCCGCTGTGGTAGGACTGCCCCTCTGGTGGAAGACGACCGAGACTTACCGAGCCACCCTGCCCTACTCAGACATCAGTCAGCTGGGATACCTGCAGGTATGATCCGGGGAGCCATCAGCCTCTGTCATTGTTTATGATGGACATTCACACATCTGTCAGCATGTTATTAGAGGAGAGAAAGTCGGAGGACTAGTAAAGTCACAGGGGTGAGTACATCATGCCCCATGGAGGCCGTGCTTACTGCTACAGGGATGTACAGAAGTTGTGTGCATCCTCATGCCGGCAGTCCCATTGGGAGCAATGTGTGCACATCTGCTGCTCCCAATGTGACATTGGTGGATGTGTGTGACCCCCAACAAACCTGGGGTGTGTTCAGAGCGGTGCACACCCACCCATGACATATTGGGAGTAGCAGCTGTGCAGTCGTTGTATCCCAATAGACAACAATGGGACTGCCGGCATGAAGATGCACACAACTCCTGCACTGATAATACATGGCCTGGTATGGATGTAATCGCCCCGTGTAAACAACGCCTTTGGCAGGCCATACATGTTTCGAATCCTGCTGAACCCAGCTGAGATTTGAGCTGTGTATGGGCAAGTTGAATGTACCCTAGTTGATCAATCATCTTGGGTACAACCAGCATGCCAGGATTTTACCTGCGATTATCGCTAGCGGCTGCTATAGCCATTAGCAATAATCACTGTCTTCTCCCGGCGGGTACTGCTTCCCCACACCAATGGCCCAGCAGGAGGGATTCCTGCATCAACATAGTCTGTAGGAAGAAATTTGCTCATTGTATGGCTGGCCTAAGGCTCTCCATACACTTTAAAATCTGATTGTGCAATCTTTTTTAGCTTTACCATCAATCATGTAGTGTAAGGGTCTGCTGGATTGGATAGATTAGGTATGTCCTCCTAGTATATAGTTTTTGTAAAACTTAGGGCTGGTTTATACCACAAAAACGTACTCCAGATCGTTTCTGAATTTTTAATGTGTTTTTGGCACATTCCAGTGCATTTTTTTTTTTTTTTTCTTCCTTTTTTTCTGTTTTTTTTTTCCACTGTACTGGGATGCGGTACGTTTTTGATGCGTTCCAGTGAATTCCAGTGCTCTTTTCATGTGTTTTACCTAGAGCTGCATAATTACTGGTTAAAAAAAAAATCACAATCTCGATTCAACCCCCCCTCCCCACGATCCTAATCAGGCATTTCCGCAATTCTATGTAAACAGTGTAGAGACAAGCTGTCAAAATTTTTTTTTAAAAGCCGGCAAATTTTTATCAACAGGAGATACAAAGTAGAGCTGCACAATTAATCGTCAAGAATCGTTATCGCAATCTCGACTAAAGTGTTTCACAATTCTTTCTATGCAAAGAATTCTCTCTGCTCTTCTGAAGCCACAGCCATCAAAAGAAAGGAAGAGAAAAACCTGGCCTGCCAAGAATCACAACATTATTTATCAGTTGAACATATCATTATCATTTGAGTATAAACATTGTAACAATTTGTCAATGGAATAGACTTCCTGTGTAAGTGAAAAAAGTTTAACCACTTAAACACTAAACCTTTTTCTGACATTTGCTGGCTTCAAGTTAAAATCATTTTTTTTGTTAGAAAATTACTTAGAACCCCCAAACATATATATATTTTTTAGTAGACGCCCTAGAGAATAAAATGGTGGTTGTTGCAATATTTTATGTAACAATGTATTTGCGCAGCGGTCTTTCAAATGCAATTTTTTTGGAAAAAATTACTTTAATGAATTTAAAAAAAAATCTAACCAATAAAGTTAGCCCATTTTTTTTTATTTGTATAATGTGAAAGATTTTACATTGTGAGAATCGTGAGAGAATTGTGATCTTTTTATTCTAAGCAAAAAAATCGTGATTCTCATTTTGGCCAGAATCGTGCAGCTCTAATACAAAGTATCTTTTGGAGATTAAGGAATGAACTTCGGTCTGTAAACGAGGTCAGTTTAGCCACCTAAAGACTAAGGCTGCTTTCACACTGAAAGCGCCAGCCGTTAGCGCTAAAGCTAACGGCACTTTTGCGCTGCTTTTCAGCCACTAGCAGGGCGCTTTTTACCCCTCAAATAGGGTAAAAAGTCTAGTTTTGTGCCACTTTCAAAGTGCTGCCCATTCATTCCAATAGGCAGGGCGTTTTGGGAGTATGGTTTACAGTGCCCCCAACCTGCCCCAAAGATGCTACTTGCAGGACTTTTCAGAACATCCTGCAAGCAAACCACCCCAGTGTGAAAAGACGCACTGGAATGAATGGGAGGCAGTTTTCAGGTGCTCTGCAGAGGCTATTTTCAGTGCTAAAGTGCCTGAAAACCACCCCAGTGTGAAGCTGGTCTAAGCCTTTTTCTGACACTTGTTGCTTTCAAGTTAAAAATCTGTATTTTTTTTGCTAGAATTTTACTTTACCCTCAAACTATATATATAGTTTTTTAGCATAGACCCTAGAGAATAAAATGGTGGTTGTTGCAATATTTTATGTCACACTGTATTTGCGCAGCGGTCTATCAAACGCAATTTTTTGGGAAATGCACTTCAACCGCTTGCCGCCCACCGGCTGTCATATGACGGGCAGGCAGCGCGGCTCTCGTTCTGGGAGGGCGTCATTTGACGCTCTCGCCTTCCCTGCCCACCAGGGGGCGCGCACCGCCGGCGGCAATCGTGCACGCCGCCATGCTACTGGGCACCCAATGTGCCTGCCCGGTGGCCACGATGTCCGCCGGGCACCCGCGATTGCCCGTTAACACAGCAGGACCGTGGATCTGTGTGTGTAAACACACAGATCCATGTCCTGTCAGAGAGGAGAGAAGACCGATGTGTGTTCTCAGTATAGAGCAACACCGATTGGTCTCCTCCCTTGTGAGCCCCCTCCCTCTTCAGTTAGAAACACTTCCCTAGGAACATGATCACCTCCTAGTGTTAACCCCTTCCCTGCCAGTCATATTTATACAGTAATCTGTGCATTTTTATAGCACGGATCACTGTATAAATGTGAATGGTCTCAAAAGTGTCCGATATGTCCGCCACAATATCGCAGTCACGATAAAAATCGCAGATTGCCGCCATTACTAGTGAAAAAATAAATAAATAAATAAAAATGCTATAAATCTCTCACCTATTTTGTAGATGCTATAACTTTTGCGCAAACCAATCAATATACGCTTATTGCGTTTTTTTTTTTTTTTTTTTTTTTTTTTCCCAAAAATATGTAGAAGAATACATATCGCCCTAAACTGAGGAAAAAATTTGTTTAAAAAAAATAAAAAAGGAAATTTTATAGCAAAAAGTAAAAAATATTGTGTTTTTTTTCAAAATTGTCGCTCTTCTTTTGTTTATAGCGCAAAAAATAAAAACCACCGATGTGATCAAATACCACCAAAAGAAAGCTCTATTTGTGGGGAAAAAATAATACAAATTTCATTTGGGTACAGTGTTGCATGACCGTGCAATTGTCATTCAAAGTGTGACAGCGCTGAAAAATGGCTTGGGCAGGAAGGGGGTGATAGTGCACTGTTGTGAGATGGTTAATGAATTAAAAAAAAAAAAAAAAAAACTAAACAGTAAAGTTAGCCCAATTTTTTTGTATAATGTGAAAGATGATGTTTTGCCACAAGAATTGTGAGAGAATTGCGATCTTTATTCTAAGCAAAATAATTGTGATTCTCATTTTATCTAGAATCATGCAGCTCTAGTTTTACCACATTACAGTCCAGTGCAGGAAAAATGCAGCATGTTCTACTTTTTTTTTTTTTTTCTGGAACTGGAAAGCACTGGAACTGACTGCACTAGTGTGAGCTATGCAATTGGAAACCATATAACCTACTTTTCATGCACTTTTGATGCAGAAAAAAAATGCACTGGACTGCATGTGGTGTGAACTGGCCTTAAAGGTGATTGTTCAATCAGATTGTTTAGTGCAGCCTTTTTCAACCAGGGTGCCTTCTGGGTTCTTTAGGGGTGCCTTGGTAAAATGCCTAAAAAATTCCCCCAAACTGACCAAAAATTGTCAGCAAGTGGGTGGATCAGGTCTGCCTTTTTTGTTAAACAAAACCACAGGTTTTTATTGTGCAGCACTAGAACCTTGGGCACTGTGTGGGCCAAGATGACAGCGTCTAAGAACCAATGACATAGGTTGATGAGGTTGACTTCATGTGCCTGAGGACACCCTAGTTTGCCCCTCCTCTGCTCCTCTTTTAGTATTGGGGTCAAGTTAGCTAAGTGAGGGAGAGAAACACTAAATACTAGTTAGTACCAGTGTGCAAAAGTGTATTTGCTTTGTAAGAAAATCCCCTCTAATGTTGGGTGTCCTAGGTGCCTGCAGCAATATGTAAAAATATTAGTTTCGTTTTTAAACATTTAGAATGGGGTGCCTTGCGACTGTGTGCATAATTTTAATGGGTGCTCTGACTCAAGGTTGCGAAACCCTGGTTTAGTGTAAAGCCACCGTAAGGCCCTGTTCACACCATTGCGTTAGAAAATGAAAATGCATTTTTGATGTGATGCACTCAAATATTATTATATATAAACTTTTTTTTAATTAAGATTGCACTTTTTTTAGTTTTTTTTTTTTAGCAACAGAATGCAGAAACGGCTTCTCTGTCCAGGAAAGAGACAGTTCTCCTTCTATACACAATAAGTGGTAGCAAATACCATGGCACAGTAAAGTAAAAAGGACCAATCGTACTGTTCTCCAGTCTGTGTTTTATTTTTAATTTCAATGAAGTCTTACAAGTTACAAAACAGCTGTACATGAAAGAAAAAGCCCTGGCATGGGTCAAGGGTACAGTACAGTTAGGCTCCGTTCACATATGCATGTTCTGGGAAAGTGTGCAGAAACGCATGTTGTGCTTGCAGTGCCATTATTTGTGAAAGTTCAGCCAACACTTAAAGGATTTGTAAAGGCAGACGTTTTTTTATCCTAATGCATTCTATGCATTAAGATTAAAAAAACCTGTGTGTTGCAGCCACTCCAGCACCCCCTAATTACTTACCTGATCCCCATCTCTCTCAAGCAATGTCCACGAATGTCTAAGGTGTCCAGGACACTCCT
This sequence comes from Aquarana catesbeiana, assembly GCF_042186555.1. Taxonomy (NCBI): domain Eukaryota; kingdom Metazoa; phylum Chordata; class Amphibia; order Anura; family Ranidae; genus Aquarana; species Aquarana catesbeiana. Next base: position 686,637,735 of record NC_133325.1, on the reverse strand, counting down.
CCTGTTTGGTTGAGACACAGAAGCTGCACCATTGGCTCCCGCGGCTGTCAAAGTCAGTCATCCAATAGGGGGGGGGGGGGGAGGCCAGGGCTCAGTGTCTGAATGGACACAGGGAGCTGTGACTCTGCTACAGTGCCCCTATAGGACCTGCTGGCTTCTGGGGCACTCAACAGGAGGGAGAGACAAGGAGCTCTGAAGAGGGACCCAAGAAGAGGAGGATCGGGGCTGCTCTGTGCAAAACCACTGCACAAAGGACGTAAGTATGACATGTTTGTTGTGTGATGTTTTTATTTTTTATTTTATTTTTTTAAACGACCCTTTACAATCACTCTAGACCCACTTGCAGCCACATTCTAAACCTAAACAAAGTGAATAATGAAACCACACAAATCTAAATTACATTAAAAAAATTAATAAACTGAGAAGAAAGGAAAAAAAAAACAATAAAATTATAATGAAAAATAATTAGTGACTGAATCCTTAATTTTGTAGTCCAAAATATACTAGATACATTTTTTACCAAAGTTGGGTGACACACCACACAAAATCAGGGACTCTTACCAAATCGTCGGGACCACCTATCTCTAGGATGGTCAAATGAGCAAGCAGAATACCTCCTGCGGGTTAGGTTATTGGTAACGACCAATCATCCAGGACAAGGCAATAGCGAGTCTTCCCTCACAGCATCCAGGAGTGGAAATAGGTCATAGAAAACAAAAGGCTCCAATAGTAGAATACCATATGGATAGGTTTATTGAAAAAAAAAAAAACGCCAATTGGCTACTTACAAGTAGTAAAAACGAGATGCTCATAGATAAAAGCAATTGCCGGCAAGAGAACAAGCACGTGGGGCACGATGGCGTCCGCACGTAGCACCGCCCGACATGTTTCATGACACGTGACGTCTTGCTGTGGCTTTAACAAGCTGAAGTTAGAAGCTGATTGGCTACCATGCACAGTTGTGCCAGATTCTGAGTGCTCCCATTTTAGTAAATCTCCCAACTTCTGAGTGTACAGCGTGTGAGGATAAACAGTGGCTGGGTAGCAGCTGTCAGATTTCAGGTGACCTCTGACTTTGATTTTGGACATACAATTTAATGTCCTGTGGTGAGAACATTACTTCCTGTTTGTGTTTAGTTGGTCAGAAGGTTTCTTAATTTGAGCGTGACTGATACAAAGCTTGACTGTTGCTTAAAGTGATACTAAAGTTTTTTTTTTTTTTTCCTTTAAAAATAACAAACATGTTATACTTACCTGCTCTGTGCAGTGGTTTTGCACAGAGCAGCATGGATCCTCCTCTTCTCGGGTCCCTCTTCTGAGCTTCTGGCCCCTCCCTTCTCCCATCCTTCTGTTGAGTGCCCCCACAGCAAGCAGCTTGTTATGGGTGCACCTGAGCCGAGCCGCAGCTCCGTGTGTCTATTCAGATACGGAGACAAGGTTTGGCCCCCCTCCTGATTGGCTAACTGGCTTTGATTGACAGCAGCAGGAGCTAATGGTGCTTCTGCTGTGTCTCAGCCAATCAGGAGGGAGAGTCCTGTATGGCCGAGGCACTGGTGCAACATCACTGGATAGAGAGGGGGCTCAGGTAAGTATTGGGGCTCAGGGATGGTGCTGCACACACAAGGTTTTTTATCCTTGTGCATAGAATGCATTAAGATAAAAAATCTTCTGCCTTTACAACCACTTTAAGGCCCATGTCACAATGGCAAGTTGGTGCCAACCACAGGAATGCTAAAGAGGGCATCATTAGGAGAGCAGATCAACCACTTCTACCTCATTATTCCCTCACTGGCTAGACCAGAGAGGTGTCACTCCACTGCTGGTCTCTCACTGGCAAGCAACATTTTGCAGCACTTCAATCAGAGGGGGTGACACTGCAGAAGCAGGTGAGTGTTCTGTTTAGCATTTCTGTTGCTGTCAGTGGGGGTCACAAGTCTGATATGAGCCTAACTTTTGGGCTTTTTTAAGAAAAACTATGCCCAGCGACTCCTCAGCATTGTCTGCTGGCTACAAGATATGTTTTTGTCTTTCTTTGCTGCATCATAATGCTCTCTCATGTTGTGCAGGCACTAGTTTTTGTCTTTTGATTATTAAACATGTATAGTACACATGAAAATTAAGCATAATTTACTTTATATGTCAGCTCCAGCTCACTGTGCCTGTTGAGGTGGTGTTTTCTAAAGGAACACTGACTGCTGAGCAACTAAGGAGAATCCCAGCTTCAGATGCAGACGAAAAGGAGATTGTAATAAATGGTGAGTGCTTTGCCTTTGTCTTTGTCTTCTATAAGGGGTTGTGTTACTGCAAAAAAATCTTTTTTGGTAACATTCAATTAGATGCCATATTTTTCTGTGCGACTGTAGTAACATGAATTTTGGGTTTGAGTTATTGAGTTTACACTTAGCACTTGCATATACTGTAGCTTTGTTTTAATAAATAAGCCTAAATATTTGAAATGCATTTTGTGATGCCTTATTCTAAGTTTTATGCACATGGAACATTTTTTTATTTAACATTTTTTATTTAAAGCTACAATGTAAAAATTGTCAGCAGAAAGCATAGATAGTTGAAAACCATAAAAAGTATAAACTACAAGCTCCGTTTACTCCATTTTCTGGAATGTGCGACAAAGCACACAGATGCTTTGTTTTGGAAATGCACTGCAGATGTGAGTCGCGCTTGATTAATTGTTAATGGCACCCCAAGTGTGGGTAGCAGACACCCGTTTTGGTGTGCAGCAATCGAGCCAAACCACATTGTGAAAAAACGCACTGCGCTCCACTCCAATAAAGGTTGGGGCATTTGTCGTGTGTCACTTGAATAGGCTGCCCTATGCAAAGGTGCGTTTTTCTAATGACATATTCATACTTGTTAAGTTGAACAAATAAAAAAAAAAAATTACAAGATCTTAACAAAACCTGTATTGGTCTGGTCTCTTGTTAAATACTAAAGGTGACCATACATGAGAAGTCTTTAGCTCTACCATCAATTAGGTAGTGCAAAGGCCTGCATTGAATGCATTGGTTAAAGTGGTTGTAAATGCAGAAGGTTTGTATCTTAATGCCTTGATTGCATTAAGATAAAAAAAAATCTCTGTGCAGCAGCCCCTCTAATATTTACCTGAGCCCTCTCTCTCTAGCCAGAGATTTGCACGAGTGCCTCGGCTGTATGGAACTTTCCCCCCTGATTGGCTGAGACGCAGCAGCGGCACCAGTGGCTCACGCTGCTGTCAATCAAAGTCAGCTAGCCAATCAGAGAGAGGGCTGGGTCGAACCGTGGCTCCTTGTCTGAATGGACACACAGAGCCTTGGCGTGGCTCGGGTGCCCCCATAGCAAGCTACTTGCTGTGGGGTACTCGGTAGAAGGGAGGGACCCGAGAAGTGGAGGATCGGGGCTATGCAAATGCGCTGCACACAGCAGGTAAGTATAACGTGTTTGTGTAAAAATAATGCTAGTTAGTAGAGTGTGTTTGGTATAATCCTCCTGTCTCTGCAGGTCTGTGGGTTAGGGGGGTGCTGCACACATTTGTATCTTGATCTTGGATGCTGGAGGACTTTGTATTCCTCTTCTGACAAAATACTCTTTTCCCTTTCTCTTAGCAATTTTTCTCAAAATGTCTTTCAGGACAGTACATGAGAGAAAGTCACTCCTTCTCCTCTCGCAGGAAACACACCCACAACAGACTTTAAATTGGAGGCCTCTCCCCAACAGCCCTCAGTTATCTTGTTTTTTCCGGTCAGGTAGGAACACACAGGCACTGTGGGGACTATGTACTCTTAGGTGCTGCCTGAGAGAGGTCTCCTCTTACCTTCTTTTTCCTTTGCAGCAGGTTCCTCCAGGCAGTGTCACAGGTGAGGGGCACCTTTTCCTGGCTATTCTCTCCCCCTTTAGTGCTCGGGGAGAACCATTACCGCTGGCAAGCTGCAGCCCCTCGTGTCTTCTGCATGGCGGCAGCCATGTTTTCGGTGTCTGAGCATATTCATGATGTCATTTCTAGGTGGGGAAGGAGCTTCCGGGCGGACGGGGGTGTCAAGAAATCTAGAACATTGGTAAAACCAGCTTCAAGCACATATCAGTGCAAGGACCCCAAAAGAAGAGATTCTAGATTCTTTCCCTACAATTTCAAGAGCAGTTGGATATATAGCGGATGCATCCGCAAAATCCATATGCATGACAGCACGCTCAGCTGCCTTATCTAATTCGGCAAGAAGGGCCTTATGGCTGAAGACCTGGAGGGGGGACAGATAGGAAAAAGTGTTTTTCTGTAGCCTATATATAAACAGGCAAGGTTGCACAAGAATCAAGAGTCTTCAAAATCTGGCAGAGGAAATCCTGAGTTGGGCAGAAATCAATTTGGCATCCTTGTCAGCAGTCCATCTCAAGGGTTCCCTGAACCCGTTAGCCGATTTCCTAAGCAGGCACCAAGCAAGAGAAGGCGAATGGTGCTTAAATCAGGAAGTTTTTCCTGACTTACTTCAGGTATGGAGTCTGCCACAAGTAGATTTGTTTGCAAACCAACACAATGCCAAGACCTGTCTTTTTTTTTTTTTCTCTGTGAATAGAGGAGATGGAGCAATAGGGGTAGTTGCCCTTACTCAAGTGCGGTTTCCACATTTAAAGTCCAGGTAGGTCGCAGCTTTGGGAGTCTTTCTGGAACGCTCTGTTGCTTCAGAACCCTTAATCATTAGATTTTTCAGGGCGTTATCCCGTTCCAGACCAGTTAAAGTTAAAACTTTTCCCCAATGGGATCCCTCAGTAGTCTTACAAGCTCTAACCAAGTCTCCTTTTGAAATTCTGGATTCTGCAACCTTGAAGTACGTCGCACTGAAGACCGTTCTTATAATTGCGGGATCACCTCTTCTTGCAGGATTAGTGACCTACACGCGTTGTCGGAGAGCAATTCCTAATCTATTCAGACAAGATTGTGCTGAAAACTGACCCTAGCTTTCTCTTAAAGGTAGCGGCGATGTATCACCATTCCCAAGACATAATTTTTTTTTTTCCAATGTTTTGTCCTAACCTGTCAGGGGAGAAGTAAAGAAATTTTTATTCTTCGGATGTAAGAATTATTGTTTTTCGTTATTTAGAATTAACTAAAGAATTCAGGAGTTCTGAGACTTTTTTCATTTTTGTTTGCTGGGACCAAAAAAGGGCAAAAGCCACTGAAGGATCCGTTGCCAGATGGCTAAGCATGGCAATTGAATCCGCTTTATATACTTTCGAATCTCGCTCTACCATAGGTATTCATGCTCATTCCACGAGCTCTAGCAGCCACATGGGCAGGGAAGGCCGGTGCCACCTCGGAACAAATTTTGTAGAGCGGCGACGTGGTCAAGCATGTCCACTTTTGTACGCCATTACAGACTGGATTTATTATCAGCTGGGGGCAGGCCTTTGACAGAAAGGTTCTGAAAGCTGTGGTCCCACCCTGAGGGGGTAAGTTTCCGTTTATCCTCGTGTGCTGTCCTGCAAGACTTTTTGAGAAAATTCAAGGCTTACTGGTAACTTGTTTTCTAGTAGTCTTTCAGGACCGCATTAATTGCCTGATCTGATATTGTCTATGCTATTGTCCTTACGTCTTTTCTTATGGGCCGGTGGTACTTTTCGACAACTGAGGACTGTGGGAAGAAGCCTCCAATTTAAAGTCTGTTGTGGGTGTGTGTTTCCTGCGAGAAGAGGAGCAGCTACGTTCTCTCATGTGCTGTCCTGAAAGACTACTAGAAAACAAGTTACCGGTAAGCCTAACTTGAATTTTTTTGCACACTACCTGTGGTGCATTCGCAGTGACGTGTACACTGTGCTACATACTTGCACATTATGACAAATCATTCTGCTGCTCCTTGTACCACATTTCCACTTTTAAGTTCCATTATGACCAATTTCTGTCATTTTGGGTCAATCTGTCATTTATTCTTGCAATCATAGCTGATAAGGCATTAGCAATAGCTACCAAAGCCTGGTACACACTACAGTTTTAGCTCCGGTCTCCCCTGCTGAGCTTTTGTGTTCTGACAGAGGGACGCCCCCCCGCTCAGAACACTTCGATCAGCGTTCTTTGGTTTTTCAGCATACACGTCCAACAGAAGCCAGCTGAACGGCCTCTGACTATTTGAAAAATATATTTAATTTACATTTTTTGTGCTCAGAATTCAGCTTTAATAATACCATATCATAATTGCCATAGAACGTCTTATAGAGTGTGTGTGTATATGTGTGTATGTGTGTGTGTATGTATGTATGTGTGTATACATATATATATTTATTGAGATAGGGCTGTGCTGTCATTTTGCACGATTGGTGACATTTCTAGAAATTATATATATACATACATATTATTTATTATTTATTTTTTTTTAAATTTGAATTTTAAAATCTGTTTCCATTTCAGCTTATACCAGTTTTAGAACCCACTATGAGTTCAAGTACAGAAGAACAAGTATTGAGGAAGATGAAGTGCTCTCTATGCCGAGTTTACAAGGTACAAAGTGTTTGTGCTTTTGCTTCTGCTTCCCGGTTCAAGATGAGCATAAACCAAAGGCAGAATAGCTTCAGTAGTCCAGTGAATCTCCAATATTTTAATACCTGCTATTTGATCTCAAATTAGTTGTCATAGCATGGGGGAAAAAAAAAAAGCAAAGCAGAATGCTAGCAGTCTATAAACTCTTCAACTATGGGCTGTTTCATGAATGGGTTAAAATGGAAGTGAAGGCTTATGTGAGTTTGGGTGAAATGTTGCTTTCTCCCTTCCATGCTCCAAGCTCTGGGTCCCCAGTCAGTGAGTAGCTGCTGCAGCAGATTAGAGGGAACGCCAACAATGATGGGTTAATGAAGTTGTCAGGTGACATCACAGGCAGCTCTGGGAAATTAGCCCGGTTGTCGAAGCTCTCAAACAAGGGAGCTGGGGCTTAGAGATCACCTGTATAAACCGAAGCTCATAGAAAAATGGTCTCTCCCTCTCTCCCTCTCTCCCTCTCTCCCTCTCTCCCTCTCTCCCTCTCTCCCTCTCTCCCTCTCTCCCTCTCTCCCTCTCTCCCTCTCTCCCTCTCTCCCTCTCTCCCTCTCTCCCTCTCTCCCTCTCTCCCTCTCTCCCTCTCTCCCTCTCTCCCTCTCTCCCTCTCTCCCCCACAAATTACTAGAAGAGGGGTTGCCCCAATCACTTTTGCATCAAACAACAATCCGCTGTTTGGGTGTGTAGAAGTGATCAAGTATATTACCAGGTTAAAATCACATTTCAGCAGGCGAGCTTTCTTTAAAGCTTTGACTGTTTTAGTAGCAGGGGAATCCGTAACTCCTTCCGCTTTAACTCTTTCATGACAGTGAAAGAGTTAAAGCAAAAACTAAAGCCTCATACACGTGGTACGATTGTTGGCCAACCGAGTGTCTGATTTTTGTCTTAAGGGCGTGTGCCAGGGTCTTGTCTTGCATACTAACGTTACACAAATTGTCATGCAACAAACACGAACGTAGTGACATACTATGAGGAATTTCAGCTCTTGAGCGCCACCCTTTGGGCTCCTTCTGCTAAATTTGTGTTTGGTGAGCATTGATTCCGAGCATGCGTGTTTGTACTTTCGACTTTTGTGTGACAGATTTGTGTACTGACCATACGAAAATCTGACATCAAACTCTTGTCCGATGAAAATTTACTAGCCTGTCATCCAACATTCATTGGCCGAAAGTTGGACAACAATTGTCAAAAGGAGCGCACTATCGGTAAGAGTTTAGGACAACAGTCTGTCAACAGACAATCCCCTGCCAACAATCGTACCGTGTGTACGAGGCTTAAGACTGGAATTTGGTGTACTAATTAGATTTTATGTTATATAAGGTGGATTATCATTTGAAGAATACATGCTTTCGCCACAAGAGGGCATCACTCTTACAGATGGCTTGTTCCAATTATACACTTTGAAAAATAATACAGCTACAGCCTAAATACGTATTTTTCTTTTCCTCTTTCAGAAGCAGATGAAGCTCTTCAGCAGTTCAGTAAAGGAACCCAGGGATCCCTGTCACTGGTTATTGTATCAAAAACTACTCACCTTTTCCCACAGGTACTAACAGACCATACATTCCATTGTCAGTCTAGAAATCTTTAATCAATTATGTGGAAAAATAACTTTATAGTGCCCTTAATTGGCAGATATATGTGTGACCCCCCCCTTCCTAGTCACTGTACACCATAAAAATCTGAACCAGAAATAAAGCTGTACTCGTGATTCAGTCAGGGTTTTCCCTTCTGTGCTGTTAGCAGGGCTGGTGCAAGGATTTTCGACACCCTAGGCGAAACCTAATTTTGTTTGGAATTCGTTAAAACAAATCCTTCACTTATTTGGTTGTTGGCAGGCTGAATTTCTTTTTGGCACTGTTGCCACCAGAACTTCCTGTTCTGTCCCATTTCAGTGGCAAATTAGAAAGCCAAATCCTTGAGTCTAGTTGAGGTGCAAAAAATCAAAAGGCGATTCAGCCCATTGAACTCAGTTGAAGGTTTATTTGGTATTTTGTAAAGCTCATTGCTGAAGTATGCTTTTCTTCCAGGGGGTCACAGTCTACATTGGCAAGCATAGAAGATCGTTTGTTAAACTTACACTGGACCCATCACTTTCCACGGAAGAAATTCGCCATACATTGTATCGTAATGTAGAGCACATTATTCACACCATGTCCATTGCAGAGGAGGCTGTCACTTCCTCACTGTCTGATAGGATCTCCGGTGGCCCATTCAATAAAGATGACTTTGAGAGCAGCAGAAGAGCACTGAAGTCCAGCCCAGGTAAAGACACAGAGGGGGAAGGTTAATAAAACTTAATAAAACTGGTGTAAAGTCTGATGCAGCTGCGCTTAGAAACCAATCAGTTTACAGATTATACCATAACATCAATGCGTGTGTCAATACAAAAATGAAAGTGGTAATATAGTAAGGTTGGTGATAAATTCCTCGGTTTATATGTAATGAAAATAAAAAAACAATCTGAAAAAAGTCCCATTCACTTATATTCAGGATAGATCTATCACCATCACCTCCACTCGTGAGAAAAAGCCGCAGGACGAATCACCCCTGTAAGAAATACGCTTACCAGACTAAACTGGGAAAAAAGGCATCAATGATCACAGATGTCAGTTAATGTAACCATCCAATGCTGCGGCTCAGAAGGTGGATCTTTGCACTGGTACTATTTGTGTGTCTTTAGCCCTTCAAATGAGACTGGTGCATATTCATAACTCATATTCCCATGTGTATTCTGAGTTTGATGGTTGCTTATGGGATGTTCTGCTAGCATTTACACTGTTTTCTGACATTTCTAGCTGTCTGGTGCAGCGATACTCCGGAGATGTTGCACATCGCTCACACACACAGCTCCATCCTCCTCCGCTCCGGAACGCTCTGATCCCCAGGAATGGCGCATGTGTGGTGCCAAGCCACGCAGATTAGTGTGGAAGAGATGAGTTGGGTGTGCTGTGTGTCCGGTATAAACAGACCCGTGGTGGGGGTTCTATGGTGACTCGTATAGGACAAGAAGAAACGCTGCTGTCTTCTTACTCTTCAGAAAATTCTCCATTTTTCTCGAGTCGGAAAATGGATTTGCTGGCCCCAGATGTTTTACTATGAGATTTCTGGTGGACCAGATGGTTGCCAGAGTCTCTATGATCATTCGGCGGCAGGGCGTGTTGTTATGACGTCACGCCCGGCCTCTTCATTCCTTGTAATAGGAATAAAAGTGATCAAAAAAAAAAAAAAAAATTGAAAACAGTGTTCAAGCCACACATCGCCCTGAACGTTGGAGAGAGAGCAATAATTCTAGCTCTAGACCACCTCTGTAACGCAAAACATGTAACCAGTAAAATTTTGAAGTGTGACATGTTAGGTATCTATTTATTCGGCATAACTTTATCTTTCGCATTATGCAAAAAAATTGGACTAACTTTACTGGCAAAAAAATGCTGATGTTTACATGTAGGAGAGAAATGTCAGAATTGGCCTGGGTGGCAAGTGGTTAATTGAACAAGCTGAAGTTAGAAGCTGATTGCACAGTTGCACCAGATTCTGAGTGCTCCAGTTTAAGTCTACTTTCACACTGGGGCGGGGGGGGGGGCGGCCTCAAAGTGGCGCTATTTTTAGGTCTGCTTTACCGTTGTTTTAGCGGAGCTATTTGGCCGCTAGCGGGGTGGTTTTAACCCCCACTAGCGGCCGAAAAGGGGTTAAAACTGCCCACATAGCACCACTATGCCAGCGGTTTGGCAGCGCTGCCCCATTGTTTTCAATGGGCAGGGGCGCTTTAGGAGCGCTGTATCCACTGCTCCTACAGCGCTGCAAAGACGTGGCTTGCAGGACTTTTTTTTACCGTCCTGCAAGCGCACCGCTCCAGTGCAAAAGCCCTCGGACTTTCACATTGGAGAAACAGGAGAGGCTCCTTACAGGGGCTATTTTTAGCACTGTAGCGCCTGTAAAGCGCCTCAGTGTGAAAGTAGCTTTCGTAAACTTCCCCCGGTGATTACAATATGCTTTTTCTATGATGAACACATTCACAGTCTACGTTCCTGTAATTTTGGTTACTTAAAATAGTCTTTATTTCCCAATATGTCTTGTTCAGGGATAACTTCTTCTTTTGCAACGCGCCTTGCCCCACAACATAATGCTTGTTGATGGAATGCAATGGACTTCATAAGTTGGAATTGGCCCTTTTATATCTGTACTTATGTCTTTGATATTGCTGCCTACATCGATCACGCATCAATTTTGACTGCCCTAACATCTTCAATTTTACAGGTTATGAAATCACATTCACCCTTCTCAACCCAGATCCAAAATCTCATGACTTGAACTGGAATATAAGCTCTGCTTCAGACCATTATATCCAGCCGTTCCTGGACAAGTTGCAGCCTGTAGCCAACTTCTCTGTAGATTCTCAGGTTAGTGGCAACTAGTTTACCTGTATCTATAGTTATTGCCTGATGCCTAATAATCAACAATCTTAACTTTATAACTATTGTTTGTTCTAAATTCAAGTTGTGGAAATTGAGGTAGCTACATTTATAATTTGTAGGTTTTCATAAAAAATGTGAAACCCATGGTACTCAAGAGACTGCTTGTCCCTTTCACAAATAGTGACGAGCAAGCTGATTTAAAGGATAAGTTCACCCTTCGTAACATGTTACAGCCATATTTGGAGTGTAACCTGTTAATGTAGCACTGGCCCTTTGTGGCTGTTTGCTTTTAGTTCTCAATTAACTACCAGGGTGCTGTTGAGCGCTCTGGTAGTCCCATAATTCTTCCTGTCAGTGAAAATGCCTACCCATACGATGTACTGGCAGATAGCTTACACTGAAAGTCTGTAGGAGCCCTGCATGACACCCGCGATCTGGTGATTGCGAATGCAATGCTTTTCAGATCATACAAAAAAAAATAGTAAATTTACATTTCCTTACCTGCAAAAAAATTAGCATTTTTTTATTTATTAAAGGATAGTGAACCTATCCTTTAATATGTGGACATAGTGGAATTGATTAGCCATGATACTACAAACTGTGGCTACATCATGTGCCTCAACTACGCTAATAATTAGCAAAAACATTTGAAAGAGTACAATACCGTTAAAGTTAATGTGGGTGGTGCAGATGTAAAGTGTTAGCAGTTCAGTTGCAAGTTATGAATAGTTTACTGTTCTGCCATTTTCAGGCCTGAAATGAGATGGGCCTTCAGTACATCAGGATGAATCAATTTTCAGATATACAGTGGATATAAAAAGTTTACACACCCCTGTTAAAATGTCAAGTTTCTGTGATGTAAAAAATGAGACAAAGATAAATAATTTCAGAACATTTTCCACCTTTTAATGTAACCTATAAACCGTACAACTCCAATTGAAAAACAAACTGAAATCTTTTAGGTGGAGAGAAGTAAAATAAACTAAAATAATATGGTTGCATAAGTGTGCACACCCTTACACTAATACTTTGTTGAAGCACCTTTTTGATTTTATTACAACTCTCAGTCTTTTTGGGTATGAGTCTTATCAGCATGGCACATCTTGACTTGGCAATATTTGCCTACTCTTCTTTGCAAAATCACTCTAAATCTGTCAGATTGCAAGGACATCTCCTGTGCACAGCCCTCTTCAGATCACCCCACAGATTTTCATTCAGATACAGGTCTGGGCTCTGGCTGGGTCGTTCCAAATCTTCCTCTGGTGAAGCCATTCCTTTGTTGATTTGGATGTATGCTTTGGGTCGTTGTCATGCTGAAGGATGAAGTTCCTCTTCATGTTCAGCTTTCTAGCAGAAGCCTGAAGGTTTTGTTCCAATATTGACTGTTATTTGGAACTGTTCATAATTCCCTCTACCTTGACTACAGCCCCTGTTCCAGCTGAAGAAAAACAGACCAAAAGAAAGCTCTATTTGTGTGAAAAATAATAGTGTTGCATGACACAAAGTGTGATGGCGCTGAAAATTGGCCTGGGCAGAAAGGCCGTAAGTGTGTCCATTATTGAAGTGGTTAAATAGCCGCAGCCAGTGCCCAGGGGTACAAGTGGACCGCAGGAGGGGCAGACAAGGACCTTGTACCCCATATTCAAAATCAGGGTGAACCGGGGTCAGTTTACAGAGGGTGGGGTAGAAACTGGCAGGATCAGCCAGATATTTCAGGTGTTTACAAAAGGCCAAATTACACAGCGCAAGCACTATGCTGTATAACATGCTTTAAAGGGACAGGATCTTTTTTTTTTTTTTTTTTTTTTTTCCTTGTAACAAACGCTTTAAACTACTAGACCCATCAATCCACTATGTAATGGTTTTGAATAAAGGTGGACATACTTGAAGTTCAAGATGCATGACAGCCAAGGTGGCCCCATAGATGGGCTGGAGGAAAAAATGTAGACCTAAAGGAATAGTGTTACCTGCATGCTCACCTGGTGGGAATAAAAAGAAAAAAAAGCCTGAAAAAAAAAGTCACTGGCTATGAATAAGTGTGAGTATCAAAAAATCAGAGTACGATCAAAAGCACTTTTCTACATACTAGATCTTGGTTAGTGACTCCAGTTATGGAAGGCATGGCAATGCTTCCAGCATTTGGGCAGTTTCAATTACCAGTCTTGGTTGAAAGCCTTGAATGTGACAGACCTAGAATATATGGCATGTGATGTGTTTTATTTCCTTATAGTTTTGAAATGGAGTATTTGTGTGCTTTTGCTTTTAGATTCTGTATTATGCAATCCTTGGAGTCAATCCTCGATTTGACAAGGAAACATCAAGCTACATTCTGAATGCACACAACCTGCCCCATGTCATCAACCCTGTAGAGGCCAGACTTGGTAAGTATTCTCATAAGGGGTATAGATATCGAATACTATTCTTGTTCAGTACCGCTTCAGGTGAAATGAGCTGACTTTAATAATGTCACAGACCTATATTTCTTCAAATATACTGAACCTTAGTTAGGTCGGCGCAAAGCAGACAATTAGAAATATTGATATGCTACTTGAATCCTAAGGTCATTTACAGGATCGCTCCAGCTTTAAGAACAAATTGAAAGGCACCAATTGTGGTGGGCCCCTAGAAAAATCGTCGCAATTGCCTTGAATAAAAGGCATTCTTTTCATGTAGATGATGCAGAGCATGTAAGAACAATAATTTCCAAGTTAGAAGGCAGAATCCCTTCACTTTAGAAGCATTTAAAGTGTTTCTAAAGCCTTAAGGTTTTTCACCTTAAGGCTTTAGGCCTGCAAAATCCCCCCCCCCCTCCCCCCTTATGCCCGAGCCCGATCCAGCAATTTGCACGAGAGCTGCAGCTATTGCCGCTCTCTTCCTCCTAGGCAGATTGGTAGCAATCAAATGCTGTGCTGAGTAGGGGGCGGGGCTGAGCTGCCCGCTCTGTGTTAATAGACGTTAAACAGGGCAGCTTGGGAGCAAGAAAGGCAAGGGTGCCTTGGAAAGCCCAGCAATGTGCTCAAGAGCCGAGGCTCTCTCGACTCTCTCCCTCCTCATTGGCTCAGACACAGCAGCAGGAGGTATTGGTCCTGCTGCTGTTATGAACACACAGAGCGGGGCTCGGGAGGGCACACACACGAATGCCCCCATAGCAAGTGGTGTAGCATGTTTTGTTATTTTAATTAAAAAAAATAAATAAAGCTTTAATGTCGCTTTAAGTTCTTGTTCCTCAATTCAAGTCACTATGTTGGAATATCTGAGCAGCCTTGGGGATTGATGTGTTTAATTTTGCTTTGTAAAGCTGCATATTATGTGAGAAAAAATAATCCAATTAAAGTAAATGTAAATCTAAAATCTATATTTCATTGTTGGGCATCATACTGCATAGTATAAAGTTTTCTTGAAGCTGAACTTTAACCCCTTCGTGCCTAATCCTTTTTCTGACTCTTGTTGCTTACAAGTTAAAAATCTGTATTTTTTGCTAGAAAATTACTTGGAACCCCCAAACATTATAAATATTTTTTTAGCAGAGACCCGAGAGAATAAAATGGCGATCGTTGCAATATTTTATGTCACACTGTATTTGCACAGCGATCCTTCAAATGCAATTTTTTGTGAAGAAATACACTTTCATGAATAAAAAAAAATTTAAAAAAGTAAAGTTAGCCCAGTTTTTTTGTATAATGTGAAAGATGTTACGCCGAGTATATAGATACCTAACATGTCATGCTTTAAAATTGCGCAAACTCGTGGAATGTCAACAAACTACGGTACCTAAAAATCTCCATAGGCAAAGTTTTAAAAATTTCTACAGCTTACCTGTTTATAGTTACATAGGAGGTCTTGTGCTAGAATTATTGCTCTCGCAACGATCACGGCAATACTTCACATGTGTGGTTAGAACTCTGTTTACATTTGTGGGCACGACTTGCGTGTGCGTTCGTTTCTGCACGTGAGCGCAGAGGGATGGGGTACTTTAAAAAAATTTGTCCTTCCTTTTTTTAAAATTTTTTTTGGTCACTTTTATTGCTGTCACAAGAATGTAAACATCTCTTGTGACAGGTACTCTTTTTATGGTGGGATCTGGGGTCCTATAAGACCCCAAATTCCCTCCTTTGCACTTAAAAGCATTCAAAACGGCAAGTTTGGCTGTTTTTGAATGCTGTCCTTTTTTGAAATCTGGCGCCTTCAAAGTCTTCAGTAAATAAGAAGTGATATCATGATATTGCTTCCGGGTTACTAGATCCTAGACGCGATCAAAGCCTATTCTGGCATTGTTCAGATGTCTGGCCAGCCAGCGGACGTGGCGGCTGGTTGCTTGGGCCTCTCGGTGGGATGGGAGAGCCCAGGTGAGCCACTGAAGGCGGCGGGAGGGGAGGTCCCCTTGCGCTGCTTGTAATAACAGCCGATGGGTTGCTTATCCACATCGCTTGTTATTACAAGAAAGCCGACCGTCGGCTCTAAGGAAAAAAAAAAAAAGCCGGTCAAGCATCTGCAGGTATCACCCGGTACAACCCCTTGAAGCCAAAGGCCGCATATTTGCATTACCTCTGCGTTAAGGGGTTAAGCTGCTAATATTTTACTTTCCCTGGTCCCCCACCCTCATCAACATGCTAATAAAATTTTTGGAATAAACCTCTTTTTCATGACATACCTTATTTTAGACCCAGTGATGCCCTCACTGGTCTTTTGTGCTTCCTTTTTGCAATTTAAGAAGATCATGGCTGGTGAAAGGGCTTGGCAAGATGCTGTACATGGCTTCCTGAAAACACCACCCTGTTTCTGTACTTTGTTTCAAGAGTTCTCAGTCCTGATGCAAGCAGTGAGGTGGCTCTTGAAAGGACCTATTGAAATATGTAAAAGTACTGCAGACAGGCGGCTCCTGCAGGCACAGTGATGTACCTGTACCTCGCTCCATGCTTCTGGGTACAGGGCATGCAAAGCAGGGAGAAGGAACAAATAGATTTTTAGTAAAAAATAACACTTAATACATACATTAACATTTATTAGGCTGGCTTCACAAGGAGATGGTTTTCAGCGCTAGAAATAGCCTCTAAATAATGTTTGAAAACCGCCTTCCATTGATTTCTGTGTGACTTTTCACACTGGGACGGTGCGCTTGTGGGACATTGGGAAAAGCCGTGCAAGCAGTATCTCTGGGGTGGTTTGGAAGCGCTGTATACAGCGCTCCCAAAACGCCCTGCCCATTGAAATGAATGGGCAGTTCTTCGGAAGTGCTGCAACACGGCGCTTTTAACCCCTTCTTCGGCCACTAACGGGGGTTAAAAGCGCCACTAAAACAAGCGGCACTTCAGTGCTAATGCTCGGAGGCCCCAGTGTGACAGTAGCCTTAGGCGTACGCTTAACCCCTTGATTACCCCTAGATTGTAACCCCTTCTCAGCCAATGTCATTAGTTCAGTGACCGTGTATAATTTTATCACTATCACTGGTGTTGTCAATTTCAGTCAGTTACGACCCAGCGTCAGTGTCAGATTGCTCACCGCACTAGCATAATCCCACTAAGTCGCGGATCACCGCCATTACAAGTATGAATTTAAAAAAAAAAAAAAAAAAATTCCAGTATAAATACCATAGTTTTTAGATCCTATCACTTTCACACAAACTGATATATATATATATATATATATATATATATATATATATATATATATATATATATATATATATATATATATATATATATATATTTATTTATTTTTTACCAAAAACATGTAGCAGAATACTTTTAGGCTTAAATTCATGAAGAAATTTGATTTTTGTTTTTATAGCAGAAAGAAAATTGATTTTTTTTTTTTAATAATTATTTTTAAAAATGTTTGTTTTCATCTACATAACAAAAAAAACTCAGTAGTGATCAAATACCACCAAAGGAAAGCTCCTATTTGTGTGAAAAAAATTGTATATAAATTAAATTTGCGTACAGTGTTTCAGGACTGCACAATTACCAGTTAAAGTTGTGCAATACTAAAAAGCAAAAAAATGGCCTGGTCATGAAGGGAGTAAAATCTTCTAGAGCTCAAGTGGTTAATATGCCTTGTTGGCTGGATGTTAGTCTGCATGCAATCTGTCCTTGATAATGCCCACATGTTATGCTGAGCCTCAATGATTGAAAGAACTGAAATCCAAAAAATTAAAGGGATGAGCCAGTTCCAGTAAGGCTTGGAAACAAAGAGCTATATGATGCTGGACAGAAGCTTGCAGTGTGCAGTGAAATCAGAGTAAGCAATTTTCATTAAGGGGAGTAGCCTGTACATCTCTGCTAGACTGAAGGTAAGGCTGACATGCAGCTTCAAGCAAATCCTTTTTTGTGCATCTTTTGTTGCAGCCTGAAACAAAAGGGGGGTACTTTTACTGTCAGGGTCTTTAAGCAAGAAACCTTGCAATGGAGTCACTAAAAAAAGATTTGCTTGAGAAACTAAACAGTAAAGCACAATGCCAGACATACTGGATAATAGATTTGGAAGTCACATTTGGTGCGTAGTTCAAATATGGTTCTTGTTTTTCTGAAACTCTTTTGGGGTTAAAGTAGAAGTAAAGGGATGTGTTCAATTAACTCCCCACAGTCAGCTAAACAATGCAAGTCCATCTTTCTGTGTACAATTTTTAAATTCTGTGCATTTGTATCTTTTTTCATTATAATGCATTGTAGTCATGTGACTGCAATGCCTCTCCGTTCATATGGCAAGGCTGGCTGGTGGGCGTGTCTCCTTCCTCCGGTTCCATCAGAGCACACTCATGGATGTGAATGATTTGATTGTGTGTCCTCATTTGTGAGAACTTATGACATCATAGATGGGGTGGGGCCAGGCGTGTCAGGGGCGGGTCTGTGCTGCTTACACAGACACTGGTACTAGGAAATGTCTGTAAGCAGACACATTCGGTTGTACAGGCACACTGAAGCACCAGAGAATTGCTGAATGTCTGGATTAGACTGTTTATAATTGGTCATTTAGTAAATCCAAAATTGCATAATATAATTTTTTTTTTTTTTTTTAATACTATCCACTTGACCTCCGGTAAATTTACCCACCTTCATGACCAGACCATTTTTTGCAATACAGTACTGCGTTATTTTAACTGACAATTGCACGGTCATGCAACGCTGTACATAAATGAAATTTAATGTAATTTTTTTTCCCCCTCAAATAGAGCTTTCGTTTGGTGGTATTGTATCGCCACTTTTTTTTTTTTTCTTCCTTCCTGCTAAAAACAAAAAAAAGACCGACCATTTTGAGAAAAATCCAATATTTTTTACTTTATACTATAAAACCTATCCAATAAAAAAAATCTAATTTCTTCATCAATTTCTTCATCAATTTGAGCCAATATGTATTCTGCTACATGTTTTTGGTAAAATAAAAATCCCAATAAGCGTTTATTGATTGGTTTGCACAAAAGTTATAGCATCTACAAACTATGGCATATTTACTGGAATTTTTATTTCTTTATTTTTTTTAAACTAGTAATGGCGGCGATCAGTCACTTATAATGGGACTATGCGATATTGCTGCGGACAGTCTGACACTTTGTGGGAACCAGTGACCTTAATACAGCGATCAGTGCCAAAAATATGCACGGTCACTATACTAATGACACTGGCTGGGAAGGGGTTGAATATCTAGGCGATCAGAGGGTTATATGTGTGCCTAAACAGTGTTTTTGTGTACACTGTGTGCTGCTTTCACTAAGGCATGTGATGGTTGTTCTTTCCCTGCTTCGCAGGGAAAGAACATCCATCACATCCCCACTGTCAGGCTGGAGCTCTGCTTTGTGTACATAGGCAGAGCTCCGTCCAGCCTCTCTCCTCGACTATCAGCAGGTGCTGATGGACATTCATTGGCCAGCATTCGCTGATTGGCTTCTGCTGTGACTAATTGTAGCAGAAGCAGCGTTCAAGCCCCTACCTGAAACTGCAGAATCACGTATTTATAAGTGACTCTGCACAGAATGGCCGCTCTGTTGCAGTAAATCTGCTTATAGGGTGGTCATAGAAACATAGAAATTAAAAGGTAGTTTTTCACTTTTTTTTATTGAAACAAACAAAGGCATACAATTAAACCTTTCAGGTTCCAGATAAAGCATTGACATACACAATCCAACATGTCGTCAAAATCCACTAGTATGAATAAAAATTTGTATACATTGCAATGTTTCTCTTGCCCTGTTCCTCCCCCCTCCCTCCCACCCCCCCTTTAACCTCCAACTCATTTAGATATAGGTAGTGTAGTAGCCCAAAATTTAAGTTATACTGTGTGAGTAGCGTTAACCTCTGTGTCAGAGAACAGTCTGTCCAGAACCAAATCCACTGGGCTAAGGCCAGAAGTATCTCTAATCATGGGGACCATATAGTTGTCCATTCTTTTAGGGTAGGAGGCTCCGTCCCCTTCCAATGCCAGAGAATAATCTTGTGTGCCTGAAAAAGTGCTCTGGCTTGTTTGGAGTTGTCCTCAATTAAAAGGTCATCTAGGATTCCCAATATACAGGGCCCAGGGTCCACTGGGACACTGACCTGAAATACCCTATTGATGGTAGCGACAACACCTGACCAATAGAGATGGAGCTTGGGGCAGCGCCGCAATAGGTGGTGAAAGGTCTTCATGGTCTCTAAAGCACCTAGTACACTCGGTTTTCTCTTAGACCCATCCATGCATGTAACCCTGCAACCTCGAGATTATGTAGCCCTCAACTTGTCACCACTACTGGGCCGCATACGGAATAAAACCAAAATATAGTCTAAGCTCAAGATGTCACTAGGGGGAAGAGTCTTGCAGGAGTAAGGTGCACCCGCAAGATGATATACAACTGGGACAGACGTTGCGCTATATTAATAGAACACAGCTGAACCTGCAGGGCTTCCTCTCACTGGTCTTCCTCAAATGTGCCCACTTCACTCTCCCATAGGGGTGCCACTCTGGATGGGAAGCCCTTCAGGTGTGTGGATGTAAGCATGGCATAGCACTGGGATATAAATACCTTTAAAGTGAGAAACCTCTGTCATATAGTGAAAAATAGGGGCCGGGGATTGTACCAATGAGATTCCCTCTGATTGTGCCCAAACAGCATGATGTAATTGTATATATTGGAAATACATTGATTGGGGGAATTTGAATTTAGTCTGTAAAGATGTAAAGGAGTTCAGTTTGCCGCTTCAAAAGATGTGCACCAAATGTGTGACTCCATACTACTTCCATCTTGTAACACACGGCAAGTTCCTTATAGTGCCCATTATTCCAAATAGGACTATAACCCGTGAAGCCAGTAATATCTTGTAGATGCCTGATTTCATACCGTATGCATCAACACATAAGTGGGAAAAAGCTTGGTAGATTTAGTGTAGGCCAGAGCCTCCAATCTCATAGCCACATTGTGCATCCCCATGACGTGATGCAGCAAAGCTGTGTTGACTCCATGGGCAGAGCCCGAGCAATGTTTTGCAGCTGGGCTGCCAAGTAGTAGAGCCAAGGGCTGGGCAAAGCCAAACCACCATTCTCTTTGTTTTTGGAGTTGCTCGAGCTTGACCCTCTGAGGTTTATTAAGCCAGGTAAAAGAGCGGAACAATTAATTAATGATTTGAGAAGTTTTAAGTGGGACAACCATGTGTGTATTAGGCAGCATGTAGAGGAGCTGTGGCATAAAAAACATTTTTGAGATTCACTCTTCCCCCTAGTAACATCTTGAGCTTAGACTATATTTTGGTTTTATTCCGTATGCGGCCCAGTAGTGGTGACAAGTTGAGGGCTACATAATCTCGAGGTTGCAGGGTTACATGCACCCCCAGGTATTTGAGGGAGGAGGCCACGGGAATAACAAGAAGATTGAGGATTTTCTCCAGTTGATTACCAAGCCTTAAAATACTCCAAAGTTCGTAATGACCGACACGACTTCTCGCAGGGAGTCTGCCGTGTCCCCCAAGAGTAACATTATGTCATCAGCATAGAGCATGAGTTTTCCATGAATCTTGCCATATTTAAAGCCACAAATTTAAGAGGTTTGAACGAATCATGGCAACCATAGGCTCTATGGCAATGGCAAACAGAAGAGGGGATTGAGGGTAGCCCTGATGTGTACCCCTATGTAGGGGAAAAGGCATGGAAGCATGGCCTGCCTTTCTAATGGCTGCCTGTGGGGATCTGTATAGTAATTTCACCCAGGATAGGAAGGTGGGGCCAAAACCGAACTTATGCATGGTGGCCCATAAGTATTGCCATTCTACGCTATCAAAGGCCTTGTGGATGTCCAATGACAGCAGGGCCCTATTTCCCATGTTATCTGCCTGGGACTGTATATTGATGTATAGTCCTATGCAAATTAAACGCAGTGGACCTCTCGGGTATATAGCCTGGTCCGGATGGATAATTGACGATCTGGCCTTGTTTAGTCTCATGGCCAGGACTTTGGCCAGAATCTTTATATCCGCCTGTAAGAGGGATATGGGTCTGTAGGAGCTTGGGTCCAACGGATCCTTTCCTGGTTTGAGTAGTAGAACAATGTTGGCCTTAGTCATGGATTCAGGAAGGGTCTGGCATTCCCTGGCTGCATTGAACATCCTGAGAAGATGGGGTAATATTACTTCGCAATACTGCTTAAATACCTCCACTGGGAGCCCATCGTCCCTGGGGGCCTTAAAGTTAGTTTTGCATTTTTAACTGGAATTTTACTTCATGTCAATTAAGTGCAGAAAACCTAGAGGAAATTACCTTTAGGACGGGGGGTGGCCCAACCTCTGGCCCACAGGTCGCATGCGGCCCAAGATGCCTATGAATGCAGCCCAAGTCAAAATCATAAACTTACACATTTTGATTCTTTTTGTGTGTTTGTTTTTTTTTTTTTTTTTTTAATTGTATAAATGCATTTGCATCTAGCGAACACAAACACATGTAGCTGAAGAAAAATTGTCTCTTTACTGGACCTTTTTATAAGTGTTTTTTTTTTTTTTTTTTTTTTTTTTTTTTTTTCTTTATCTTCCCAAAGAAAAATATCCCACTCTTCACAATCGCGCCTTTATTCATGTCATGGGTTTTCTGCAGCACCTGTATGTGTAAGCAACTATTTTCAAGGATGAAGCACACAAAGGGCACCTTGAGAATTCATTGAGAATTGCTGCTATATCCATGGAACCAAATATTGATGTGTTGGTTTATCAAAAAGAGTGTCTAATATCGCACTAGTTTTATGTTGCCCTCTTTTACTTTTATGATGAAACCTCTTTTTTTTTTTTTTTTTTTTATTACTCGTATAGGTACATTATTTACACCGGTGCTTGTGATCTGTCTTTTTTTTTTTTTTTTTTCTGCTCATCCGCTTTCATTATTAGTGTATTTTATGTGTGGCCCAAGACAATTCTTCTTCCAATATGGCCCAGGAAGGACAAAAGGTTGGACACCCCTGCTTTAGGACTTGATCTTATTAGTTTTAGATACTGAGAGTATACAACATATCTTTTGTATAAATTCATTCTAGTTTTATCTTTTTTTCTTCATTTGTCTACCGCTGCCTGTCTGTTTCTAGGTTCCAGTGCTGCCTCTCTGTATCCTGTATTGAACTTTTTACTCTATGTCCCAGAGTATTTTCACTCTCCCCTCTACATTCAGGACAAAGATGGCAGGAGGGTACCCAGTAATGCATTTCACAGCCCTCGTTGGGGTGGTATCATGGTAGGTACAAGTTTACTTTACAGGTGAAGCATGCTCCAAATCTGGTGAGAATAGCAATTACTAGAGTCAGGTGTGTGCAGTCCTTGTACAGCAGAGCTTAGACTGGGATGGAGGAGAAGCAAGAAGCCAGCCAGTCAGCTGTACCTCAGTGCTAGGGGCATGCTGGCAGGAGAGAGAGGGCAGAGTGACAGTGAAATTGCCTCATCAGCGTGCTGCTTCTTTTTTCTCTGTCCAGTCACAAGGTGGTGAGGAGTTCTGTAAGAATAACTGAACTGCAGCTGAGAAATTATTCAGGTCTTCTCCACTGCCAGACAAGAGTGTGTGTATCTCAGAACTGGATAAAAAGAAGCACTAGTTATTTGCCAGGTAAAACCACTTTCTTACAGTGGGGAAGACAATTGTTTGATTGAAAAGTTTGCCCGCTTACAAAGAAATGAAGGATCTATAATTTTTATCATGGGTGTATTTCAAATGATAGAGACAGAATATCAACCAATAATCCAGAAAAAAACACATGATACAAATGTTTTAAATTAAGTTGCAGTTCAGTGAATAAAATAAGTATTTGATCACCAAGCAAAACATGACTTAATACTTGGAGAAACCCTTGTTGGCAAGCACAGAGGTAAGACGCTTCTTGTAGTTGGTTACCAGGTTTGCACACATCCCAGGAAGGATTTTGGTCCACTCTTCTTTACAGATCTTCTCTAAATCGTAAAGGTTTCTTGGCTGTCATTTGGCAACTTGAAGATTTAGCTCCCTCCATAAATTTTCTATAGTTTAAGTTATACTGTGTGAGTAGGGTTATAGTCTGGATCACTCCATGATCTTAGCCAGAACACTGAAGATGGCTCTTCCAGCATGACAATGACCCAAAACATACCGCCAAGACAACAAAGGGGTGGCTCAAGAAGAAGCACATTAAGGTCATGGAGTGGCCTCCAGACCTTAATGCTATAGAAAATTTATGGAGGGAGCTGAAACTACGAGTTGCCAAGAAACCTTAAGGATTTAGGGAAGATCTGTAGAGAAGAAGAGTGGATCAAAACCCCTCCTGAGATGTGTTCAAACCTGGTCACCAACTACAAGAAACATCTTGCCTCTGTGCTTGCCAACAAAGGGTTCCCCCACCAAGTACTAATTTATAGCATTTGTTTTATCTGGATTCTCGGTTGATATTATGTCTCTATCATTTAAAATACACCTAGGATAAAAAATATAGACCCATCATTTCAATCTGCAGGGGATCAAATATTTTCCCCACAGCATATGTATTTCACCTGTGTGTTCAGCTGTTTACTTTGTGTTCCTTTTTGGAGATTTTCTCCAAAACTGCTACTCCTAGCTCTAACCCTAATCCTTACTCTAGTCCCAGACTATCATTTGGGGAAAAAAACTGTTTCCTTTTGAAGGCAGCAAATGCCCTGTCACAGCAGATGCTACACCAATGTCTCCAGCACATTTTTGAGTAAACAGTACTGTTAAGTTAGGGCCCAGTCATAGTAATTTAAGTGCAAATGGGGGCAGGGGGATAAGTGGTCATGGGTGCAGTTTTAAAAAGAGGCTTGGGAAATTTGGCTTTCTGCTAATAAAATCCAAGACTAAAATGATTGGATCAAGATGATATATTATATGTAGTGCATGCAGCACATATGTTGACTCGCTCAGTAGAGGTGCGTTCTTTCCACAGAGAGCTTTCTGCTAGCTAATCAGGATTAACCCCAGAGTCCAATTTTTTCAGTTGCAATTAAAATATTGTCTTTGTGGTGCATAAGTATTTGTTGTTTCATACAACCTTATGTATTTATTGGTATAGCACAATTCTCTAACACCAGAGGTTGGGACATAACACTTGTCCAGTACCAACATTTGTTGTTTCTGTTACCAAAGTATTACATTTCTGAATTCTGAAAAAAATGTGCAGAGTAGTCTAAAGACAGTCCCCGAGTTACAAACATCTGACTCGTACAAATGGAGGGAGACTGGAAATGAGAGAAAATCTACCCCAAGGAAGGGAAATTCACTCCTGTAAGAATGATCATGGGGAAAAAGGTTTCTCCACTGAAGGTTCATCACCAATCAAGGTTTCCACAACCATCCAAAATTTTCAAAATTCAATTATCACATGGACAGAAAGTGAGGTGAAATCTTCTGAACCAGGGGCACAGATGGCAAAACAAACATTACAGGGGTGTTAATCCTTCCTTCCCTATGCTATTCAAAAAACAATTAAGGAACTGCTATGTTATATAAATCCTGGAGTACTTCATCTAGTTCTTCAGGATCTTGAATACGTTATCCATGTTATATGTCCATTGGGGCCTGTTGTCTTGTCCTAGTGACGGTGGCTTTTAATTGAATAGTAACTCTATGGGTTAACTAGTGTAACAGAGTAGTTACAAAGTTGCACTGCTACATGCCTCGTTGAAGATTATAGGCATGTTCTGTGACTTAATCATAAGACTTGCTGCAAAAAAGTGAAAAAAACAAAACACTTTAATAAAAACTATACTCTATTTACAAAATTATCTCATTTAAACCTTTTCCCCCTTTTTTTTTTTTTTTTTTTTTTTTTTAAACCTGAGCTGTTTTTACCCAGTTGATTAGTTCACATAGCTTAATCATACAACTACTGGACACAAGGTGAATATTCATAGACCCTGAGTTATAGGCTCATACCTATTTTAGCTGATTGGACACTGGTAAAGCTTATAAGGACACGCCCCCTGGGGACCCATTCTCGCCTAACCGCACCTTACCCCACTCCGTGTGTCCTGCGTTTTTTTTTTTTTTTTTTTGCAAGGTGATGGACCTCCTACTCTCTTACAAATAAATCACTCTTAGCTTAACTAGTTTCTTATTTTATCTTCAAATTTTTCAGTTATATCTTCACAATAGAATCAGTGCAACTTTTAGTAAAAGCTTGGGAACCAAACCTGGACCCTATGTTGGAAGGTACTCGGGTGCTTCCTTTCTACCTTTAGCCACAAGGACTTTGGTTGCTGCATACCACTTCCAGACATGCTTTACCTGTAATCTGTACCCTATAGGGCAGTGGTCCCCAACCATTTTGGCACCGGGGACCGGCTGCGTGGAAGAAAATTGTGCCAAGGCCCGGCGGGGGGGGTTAAGCGAATTTCACTGGCAATTTATCGGGGCAATAGCTGGTGTTCTGCTGTTGGTACTTCAATCATCACGGCACCATGGTTGGTATGGTGTCAGAATGAATGAAGCGCATTATTTCTTATATTACATAATATAAATTAAATAGTTCAATTCACCATAATGCAGAATCAGTTGGAGCCTTGAGTGTGTCACTTAACACGTCGCCTGCCACCAGATGAGGAATACCACTTTCCGCGCTGCCTGCCTCCAGATGAGGAATGCCACTTGCCATGCTTGCCTGCCACCAGTTGAGGAATGCCACTTGCCACGTCACCTGCCTGTGCCACCAGATGAGGAATGCCACGCTGCCTGCCACCAGATGAGGAATGCCACGCTGCCTGCCACCAGATGAGGAATGCCACTTGCCGCGCTTGCCTGCCACCAGTTGAGGAATGCCACTTGCCACGCTGCCTACCACCAAATGAGGAATGCCACTTGCCATGTCACCTGCCTGTGCCACCAGATGAGGAATGCCACATCACCTGCCAGTGCCACCAGATGAGGAATGCCACTTGCCACATCACCTGCCAGTGCCACCAGATGAGGATTTTCACTGCATTGGTGACACTGGTTCAGTTATCGTTCTTGAGTGAGGGCAGGAAAGCAGAGATGCGGAGCGGGCGGTGAGAGATGTCATCTCTCTGCTCCCCGCCGCACCTCCGACATTCTGTATGCTGTGAGGGCAGAAGAGCAGTAATGCTAGGCAGACAGGGAGAGATGATGTCATCTCTCTGCTCCCCGCCGCACTGCCGACATTCCTCACGCTGTGAGGGCGGAGGAGCGGTGATGCTAGGCGGGCAGAGAGAGATGTCATCTCTGCTCGCCAGCGCGCTTTCCTCACTGATCCACTGGTGCCTTAAATGTCATGCCGCGGCCTGGCTGCAAAGACGCCGCGGCTCGGGGGTTGACGACCCCTGCTATAGGGTATTACCCTCACCCATAGCTATGGCATACCTGGTGAAAGGGAGACAAAACTCCGTCAAACATTCCCTGCTGAAGGCCTGCACAACACTCAGGGCTCATTCACACCATACCTGCATGAAAACTGATGGGAAAACCACACAGATTTCACTTTCAGAGACATCAGTTTCACATGCGTTTTACATCCGTTTTCATGCACGTTTCAGTCAGTTTTCATGAGCGTCAGTTATGTGCCCTATTTATACTAATGTTGATGTCACGTCAGTTTTTTTTTTTTCTTTTTTTTTTTCTTTTTTTTTTTCTTTTCTTTTTTCCTGTGCGAAAAACTGCATACACATTGCAAATTTCTGTGCAGAAAAAATCTGCACGTTATGGTGTTGAACAGGGCACATAGTGAACCATTGTTTTGTTTTTTCTGTGCCTTTGCAAAACGTGTGCAGAAAAACTGACGTCTCTGCACCATGGTGTGAGTGAGGCTTCAACCTCCAGTTATGATGCTTCCCTTGCACCAGAACAGAAACCAATTTCAACACAAGTCTCTGCATCCAACTAGTTCTATATTAGGTACACAAAAGCGGCCTGCCTGATAAAGGCACATTTTTCTGCAACTATGCCACAATTTCTCAGACAACCAACGGCTTTAATACAGCCATCTACCTCCAGGGTGCTAAAATGTCATCCTCCTTTCAATGAGATCCTTGGAAATGCAGAGCAGCCCAAATTTCACAAGAAGACATTCTTGCAAAGCACTGGAGTATATTTTGTGAGATTTGGCCTGCCCTGCATTCCCGGTGAATTTTCCCAGTAGGGCAGTGACATGCCCAGCAATGTGGAAGGGGGGTAAGTTTAAATCTTTATAGAACAGGTAACTTTCACACTTGCTAGTACGAGAAGGGAAAGGGGGCCCTGGGATATATGTGTACTTTGTGCTGCAAGGTCTGCTTTGATCGTTACTAAAGTGTTTGTTACCCTAAAAAATAAAAAAAATATATAGAATCCTGTTCCTTTTCAAGCAGGGGTTTCAAACTGGTGACCCTCCAGCTGTTGCAAAACTACAAGTCCCATCATTCCTCTGCCTGTATAACTGTCAGCCTTGCAATGCCTTATGGGACAAGTTTCACAGCTGAAGGGGCGCCAGTTTGAGACCCCTGCTTTAAAGCATTAATAACGGCACAGTGCTTGTGCTGTGTAATTTGGCCCCCTGTATCACCTGAAATACCTGGCTGATACTGCCTGGCTATGCCCTCCCCCCTGTAAACTGACCACAGTTTATCATGGCTGCTGAGCCCTGACATTGTGGTCAGTTTATGTGCCTCCATCATCCGCAGCTCTCCTCTCCCCTCTCCCCTCCCTGCCTGTCTGCTCGTGTGTGTGTGTGTGTGAGCTGCCCCTCTCCTCCTGCCGCTATTGGTGGTAATTTAAACTTTAAAAAAAGTACTGCCAGCCCCTCTCTTGTATCCAGCTATAACACACAGTGTATGTATTTGTGGAAAACAAAGCATCTAAATACCTTTTTTGCAGATATCTTCAGGCCAGTCACGTGACTCCTGGCCGCTCTCTGCCCCATCTAAGGACTACAGCGGGAGGGGCAGAGTGACCAGCACAGCGGTCATGTGACCTCCTGGCTGACGTCGGCGAGAGATTTTGGCCCCTCCCTTTTGTAGCCTTGGATCAGAGTAAGAGAGCTTCCAGGAGTCGCGTGACCAGCCTGAAGATATCTGCAAACATATTTAGACGCTTCGTTTACCACAAAAGCATGCACTGTGTGTTCTAGCTGGTTACAAGAGAGGGGCTGGCAGCATAATGCAATGTAAGGTTAAAAACACTTTAACTGCATATATCCGGAGCAAGACCAAAAGCCTGAATCTTCTTAGAACTGCAATAACAAAAATTTGTTTAACAATCTTACATCATTGCTGTATGATCATTCATGTCTCTGCAGGTATATAATGTGAATTATGGGAATGTGGATGAGTTAGCATTTCCAGTACATGTTGATATTGACATGGTATCCGTAATGGAGGTTTTTCTGACACAGTTACGGTAGGTGTTCGCTAAGTCTTTGCATACATTTTTGTTTATCGGTTATGTAGGTCACCTCAAGATACTTGGTACATTCAATGTACCCTATATTGCACTTTCATCAGGTCCATTTGGTTTCAAGGAAACTTGTACTGATAAAATACATGGGCTGCCATTGTTGAACTTCAAAATGATGGTCCTTTTTTTTAAAACCGAGTGTGGATACTTGTTCTGCTTCTCCAATCTAAGCACTGCAAGTGTAATCTTTATAACTGATCCGGTTGTGACAAGATAGCTGTAACTTACGGCCTCAGTAGCTTGGCAGACAGGGGGGTTTATTTACTAATGGCAAATCCACTTTGCACTACAAGTGCACTTGGAAGTGCAGTCGCTGTAGATCTGAGGGGGACATGCAAGGAAAATAAAAAACAGCGTTTTTGCTTGTACATGATTGGATGTTAAAATCAGCAGAACCTTCCCTCATTTCAAATCTTTCCCTCTGATCTAAAGCGACTGCACTTCCAAGTGCACTTGCAGTGCATTTGTAGTGCAAAGTGGATTTGCCTTTAGTAAATCAACCCCAGTGACTCGATCCAAATGACATCCTGCAGATCATAGAACAATTTGTTACAGAAGTTGTGCAGATCTTCACAGATGAAAATTGGATCAGATCAAAAAAATCATAGTATGTCTCTCCAGCAATTGCATGTGCTCAGAACAGAAACTAAAGACACACTAAAAAGTGAATGGGACTAGCTATACAGTGCTTATTCTAACTACGATGTGAGGTAGGGACAAAATGATATTTATACAGGCAAACAGACAACGTAACATGTAACCTAATACTGCTGAACAGCACAGTGGTTATTTCACATTGCACCTGGATTTTAAGCTCCATTCCAAAAAACTGGGCTGCAGTGTGGAGGCTGAGTTGTGCCACAGAGGGTTCTCTGCCTTATGCTTCAGGTGGGGGAGCAGTAATTTGTCAGCAGTGTTCTTCCTCCTGATTTCACTAGCTGCATGCTTGTTTTGGGTCAAGGATTTGGAAAGTACTGATGTTAGACAGCCAAGCAGGTAGCATTTTTAGAAGGAATTTAGCAATGGCAGTTATTCAGTGAATCCTGTTTTTGACACAGCGTCCTTTTTATCAATTACTGGTCTTGGGGTGGTGATGACCGTTTTGCAAGTCTTCTTTATCTGTGTATGACCTTTTTTTTTTTTTTTTTTTTTTTTTTTTAATTTCTAGGCTTCTTTTAGGTATATCAAAGGTATTTGTGCCTGCCAGCTATCAGCTAGAAAATCCAGGCAATGAAGGGCTGACTGACTGGGAATTGGATAAGCTTCTCTGGACAAGGGCTGTGGAAAACATTGCTACGGTCACTACCACATTGACCTCCTTAGCTCAGCTTCTGGATCAGATTGGGAATATTGTCATCAATGACAATGTGGCTTCTGAGGTGAGTCCTCCATTTTTTTTTTTTTTTTTTCTATTCCCATTGTTTAAACCCCACTTAAAGTGTGAGTAAACTCCCATGCATGATTTTCACCTATAGGTACTGTAAATAATCTCCTAAACATGTGCCGTAAACGACGGCTCCCGCGTGAATGCGTGGGAGTGATGTAATCGCGGCTCAGGCCACTCACACCTGGAGGACGTGAACCCGGAAGAAAGACCGGGTGAAGCTAGAAGCGCCTTCAGCGGTGAAAGAACAAAATATTACAGCGCACACATACAAAAATTACATTTAACTCCTGCAAGGCTATTTTAAAACACCTGAACATTTTCAAAAAATATGGGGATTTCGTTGCACCATATGGCTATACGGTGCTTAAGCCCACTTACTGCGTCAAAGTACCCCATTGTCAGTGGGTCCTACGCTATTCATAGAATAAAAGATCCTGCTTCTCTAAACCATGGGAGAAATGCACTCCTCTATAACTAATTTAAAGAGGTGATGGCGGGGGAGTGGGGTGCTCCATCCCAAGGGTTGCAGGAAAGAGATTTTGCACTGTGTATTGCCTGCCTTATGTATGAAACGAGCTTGCCTATAGATAAGCCCTTAAAGCGGAGCGCCACCCAAAAGGGGAAGCTTCGCTTGTTTTCTCGATTGCCCCCCCCCCCCTCCACATTTGGCACTTTTCAGGGGAGGGGCAGCGGATACCTGTCAAAGCCAGGTAGCTGCTCCCACTTCCTGGTAAGATCACAGCAATTTACGTAATTCTCCTTCCCCCTCGCTGCCTTTTGGGAGAGACACAGGTCCCAGAGGACAGTGGGACCATTCAGAAAGCGCAGCGTGACTTGCGTATGCCCAGTAGGAAACAGGCTGCGAAGCAGCAAGGCTTCTCTTCCTCTTTCCCTTAGTGAAGATGCCGACGCCTGCACCCATAGCTGATGGACGGATCATGACGACATCGCGGGCTCCCTGGACAGGTAGGTGTCCTTGTATTTAAAGTCAGCAGCTGCGGTATTTGTAGCTGACTTTTAATTTCTCCAGGCTGGAACTCCTCTTTAAGGGGTTTTGCCAGTACGCTTGACCCCTCTACTAGTGGAAACTATGCAAGTTATCCTCTTAAATACAGTGAAGGCCTAAATGCTGGTTTTATGACTTTCTGACTTTCTCCTCCACAGGTATACCATGCGGTGTCCTCTGTTCAAATTGCACTGTCTGAACTGGAAGCTGGCAGGCTGGAGAATGCTTTTAAAGCAAGCAAAGAAGCCATTACTTCTTCAGAGAAGGCTTTCTTTGACCCTTCCCTGCTTCACCTCTTGTACTTCCCAGATGATCAGAAATTTGCCATTTATATTCCTCTGTTCTTGCCCATGGCTGTCCCCATCTTGCTGTCTCTTCTGAAGATAGCTAAGGAATACAGGTCAAGCAAGAAGGAAGCCACCAAAACGGACTGAAGAAAGTCTTCATAAGTCTTCACTGGATTCCTCTGGAGAGGAGAGCACTGTTGACTTTGTTTATTTATTTTCTAAATGTACTGATCTAAAAAATTGACTGGTAAATAGAAGGTTATGGGAAGATGCAGCCTGCAACCTTCATTATTTTTTTTTTTTTTTTCTAAATCGCAGCTGCATGTATTTAGGATTTTATGTCTTGTTTATAAAAGGTTTAAGGGTCTTTATCGGCAAGCATGATCATTCTCCACGTATTCTTCAATTATCCAGAATGTTGCTCTTTTGTGTTTTTATATTATGTGTGTTTACACATACTCTACTCCTTTTTTTTAATCCTTGAAAAAGTGCAGTGCAGACCCAGTATATTAAAAAGAAAAGCACTGCTGACATGTGTTTAATGTGCAAATCCAACTTCAATGTGTTATGACCTAACTGTTTAGAGTAAATCTATTTGAACTCGTGTGCAAACAAATGACATAAACGTAACCTAAATCATACTAACTAAAAATACTACAATGTAAAGTACGTATATAAATCTGAATATTGTATTTATGTACAGAAGTCCAATCCACAGTTTAGTTTATGTACTCCAAAGGTGCTCAGGCTCCCAAAACAATCTTCATTGCATTGTTAATTATTGTGTACTCTCAGTGGAATTCAGCACCAATTGGTGGTGGATTCCACTGGGTGTACACGATAATTTATCTTTAACTATTATCACTGAAGATTGTTTTTGGACACTAAGCAACTTTGGAGCATATCAACTAAACTGTGGATTGGATTTTTGGACAGGTTATATTTACATTTATATAAGCACTTTACCATGTGGTAGTGCATGTCATTGGTTTGCACAAGTTCATATAATTTCACTCTAAACCAGGGGTCTCAAACTGACGGCCCTCCAGCTGTTTGCAAAACTACAGGTCCCATCGTGCCTCTGCCTGTGGGAGTCATGCTTGTAACTGTCGGCTTTGCAATGCCTCATGGGACTTGTAGATTTGCAACAGCTGGAGGGCCGCCAGTTTGAGACCCCTGCAAAACCATTAGGTCATATTGCATTGAAGTTGGATTTACACATTAATGCATGTCTAGTTTGTCTCTTTTGATTAAATTGTGATTGCGCTGCACTTTTTCAAGGCATATTACCATTGGTGTGGGAACGCATGTCAGTGCTGGCTGAAATGATTTTTTTTTTTTTGTGTGTTAATCATTTGCACTATCGCTATGTAGATGCATTGCTAGTGAAAATATTTAATCGATTTATCAGGTGAAAAGAAATATAAAGCAGAGTCCCATTGAGATTCAAGTCCATAAATAACAAGGGTGTAACACCCATCCGTGTCGATAGAGATAAGTTACTGAGGAGGAAATCGTGAAAAATCTTTCATATAAAGTGCGTCCAGCTCCACACCCAGGTGAGTGGATAACCTGCTTACCAGATCGCCGTGACCACTAAACAGTAGTCTCATGAAGCTCAGGGAAAAGAACGATCTCCCCAGGACCTTTAAAAGTTATCTGGAACTGCAGCTGAAACCGGTGATGCTCAGAAAAACATAAAAAGAAATACTCCCATAGTGCAGTACTGAGATCTCTAGTGAACAATATTCCATATAGCCAGTATTTGAGAGTTAGGCGTAATTGTACAAATGATGATGATGAAGAAAGTTGTAGTCCTTTTTATTCTATTCCTTAATGAATGTCTTTTCCTCTGGCACTCACTGCCTCTTCACATCAAAAGCAGAATCCACTTCCAGGCTGTTCTCCATTCGTCAGAGACCAAACTTTTTAGGATTTCTTTATCTTCAACATTTGACAGATTCTGGCGGCAGCTGTCCGTCTCCTCACTCCCTGCGCAGTGCCAGAGGAAAAGACATTCATTAAGGAATAGAATAAAAGGACCACAACTTTCTTCATCATCATCATCATTTGTACTATTACGCCTAACTCTCAAATACTGGCTGTATGGAATATTGTTCACTAGAGATCTCAGTACTACACTATAGGAGTATTTCTTTTTATGTTTTTCTGAGCATCACCGGTTTCAGCTTCAGTTCCAGATACCTTTTTAAAGGTCCTGGGGAGATCGTTCTTTTCCCTGAGCTTGGTGAGACTACTGTTTAGTGGTCACGGTGATCTGGTAAGCAGGTTATCTACTCACCTGGGTGTGGAGCTGGATGCACTTTTATATGAAGGATTTTTCACGACTTCCTCCTCAGTAACTTATCTCTATCCGCACGGATGGGTGTTACTCCATTGTTATTTATGAACTTGAATCTCAATGGGACTCTGCTTTAGTTTTTTCTTTTCACCTGATAAATGGATTAATATTTTCACTAGCGCTGCATCTATTTTGCATATTTTATCTGTTTGAGTTTTTGTATTAGACTTTAAGGTGCTGGCAACTGTGTACATTTATTCACATACAGCCTTTTTTTATTTTTGAGCGCAATGTTGGCCTTTGGGCCCCTTTTTGTACATTTACTATGGCTATGTAGCGCAGAGACAACAATACTTTATTTTTACTTCTTTTTTTTTTTTTTTCAATTCGATAGAATTCAAAACTAGGTTCTCAGGGAAAAGGGATGCATATGTTGGGCCCAGGTCTAATTGTAAATATAAGATGCCAAAAAGAATGCTAGCTTCTGTTCCATTATTATTTTTTTTTTTAATCGGTCTGAAAGAAAACAGCTTCTTTAAATCTATTACAAGCAACCTGTAAAGTTGGCCAGTGAGCTGCTTATGTGACTATGATTGACTGATTGGAATAGTGGCAATGTCAGAGAATACACTCAGTGGTTGTGGTGCTCTTTTGTAAATTAAAGTCCAATGATGTCAGCTTTAGCAGGCTTTTCTTTTCTGCCAGTTCTTCCTAAGCAATGATGTTGGTCATGCTCAGAATGTTCAGATCTAAAGTTGATCTTTACTATTTCTTCGCTTTTAAAAAAAAAATATCATGGCAAAAAAAATTAATGTGGATAGTAGATAAAGGAGATCCATAAACAAACACACTTCTGGCTAGTAGCCAGGTTACAGAAAAATGGTGAACAGGTCTAGTCAGTCACATATTACTACAGGTCTTCTCATTAAAAGTGCATCAAGAGAGTCACGTGGTACAATGATATAGCAGTGCAAGATGGATGGTTTGTTGGTGTGCGCTGAAGTACGTAGAAAAGGAGAATGAACACTTGCTCAGCCTTTGAGTAATGCAGATGACCTTTTGTCTCTAGGTGTGCAGTAATGAAAAGAGAAAAAAAAAAAGTACAGTACACTGAAGGCAAAATTAGGGCAGAAGGGTTAGGGGTCATGGACAGCAGGAAAGTGAGGAGGGTAATGGGAGTCTGGGCTGAGGTGATGAACCCCCAAAATTTCAGACCTCATTCAGTGTTATAATCAGGGCCGGTACAAGGGGGGGGGGGGGGGGCGGATGCCCTGGGCGGGACCATTTCCTGGAGGAAGACGGGCGCAATAGAAGTGCCAGTGAACCGGTGTTGTAAAAATTCCTGCTACCTATGCAGAGTGTACAACACCGGCCACACGAAAATTGATAATTTCTCTAGTCATCTTCCAGGACGGCATGCCTGAGAGATGAGAGGCTCCTCCCTACAGGAAACACAATCAATCGACAGCTGTTTTAAGTCCCCACCCTTCCCCTTGATCCTCAGTTTTTGATTGTGTTTCTCCCTACACAGCGAAACCGTTTGTTTTTTTCCAAATGACCCGAAGCCTGGGGCTGGTGGTCCCCCCCTGGGAGCCGGACCAAATGCCTGGGGAAGGCCTACGGCCACATCACCCTGAAAGTGAAAGAGGGCGCCGCCTGCCCGATCTCGTATGATCTCGGAGGCAAAGCAGGGTCGGGCCTGGTTAGTACCTGATGGGCCTCTGGGTCTGGCCGGATATATATTTATCCTTCCTGGGGGGTTCCCCTATCCTTTCCTCAGGGGGGGCAGCAGAAACTGGAAGAGCCCCCCTGAGAGCTGAAGGTCCCTGGGTACAGTGGTGTCCCCAGAACTTCAGGGGCCTTTTTCCTGTCTCCCCCCCTTACCTGTCCGGGCGTCCGTTCAGACAGGGGTGCTGGCTGTCAGTTCTTTCCAGGGCCCCCGACTCCTGGGCCCCTGGTAGCTCGCGTGGGCTGCTGGGGAGGGCGCCGCCTGAACGACCCGCGTTCTTACCCAGGTGGGAAGGCTGAGAGTCAGCAGGAGCAGGCGCCCACATCCTCCTTTCGAGGAGGCACCAGTTCACTACGGTGGATGTCTGCCTAAACCACCTCAGAATGGAATGAGGAACGTACGGCATTGCCCCCCCCAGATGTATATACTGACTGGCAGGACACAGCCTAACCTTGCAGCTCCCTACGGGGACAGCAGTTGGGGGGGGCACTTTGGCGGCTATCCTCCTTGCGTGTGGACCATAAGGATGGAAAAGCAAGCCCTGTGGCTGTGGAAAAAGGGGAAGATTACAACGGTGAGTACTTTCCTTTACCTTGGGAATTTAGCTGCAAAATCCCCAATCCCAGCCAGATGGTTTCTGGGCATTTGAGATAATCTCCCCTGGGGTCTGGATTCAAATAGCCCAGAAGCTTCTGCTAAAAACACCAGCTACAGCTCCCTCTTACATCAGAGGTGCTGTATGGTGGACAAGTGGTGCAGAGGAGTGAGTGTGTCTAAACCACCTCAGATGGGAAAGAGGTAGGTAAGGCATTTCTTCCCCTTCCCCCTGAATTTACTAAGTGGTGCAGTGCAGGACCTGGGGTCTGCATAACAAAATAGCCCAGAAGCTACTGCTAAAACCACCATCCACAGCTCCCTCTTACAGCAGAGACACTGTGGTGATCACAACAGTAGGTTTCCAACACTCTCCCTACATGTCCGGTTGTGGGACATTAGTAGGGATGAATAGAGCGGGGGGGGGAGGACCTGGTAGATACAAAGAGTTCCTTACAGGCCAGGTATACCACTGAACAATTTATGGATTGTGCAATGGTTGAAGGATTCAGGAGTAAGCTCTCCTGGTCAGCAGGTGCACTAGGTTATGGCCCTATTAGCCCAGCTGCTAGGAATCTGAAGTCATAAGCTCCAACCTCCCACTCCACCTTTACATTGTGGTTATATTGAGGTGCAGGAGGTAAGAAAAACCTTTTTGTTGGTTTGGGCTGCAGTCAACTCAGTGACAGATCTAAAGGCGATTTACCATAAATCGCTTCCTATATCCTTTAATTAAGGATTTTCTGTGCAAACATATGCAAGAGCTAGATAGATACATGATTGCTTGTTTAAAGCCTGCAGGTGGCTATTTTCCTCCAGGCTAAATTGGTGATCACCTTTTCTAGAGGCTGTCCTAAATTGGTCTCTAGGGCTGGGCTCATTGAGACTTTAGTTTCTGATCAGCCCCACCTGTGTGTGAGCTGGCCAGCGTTTGCTCAGTCTACGGAGGTAAGGTAGGACAACAGCTACTATAGTAAGGTGTCTAACCATTTTTAGAATTTGTTACTTCACTGGGGGGTGAAGTGTTAGTATCTACAGCCCAGGCTATGCCTAGAGATCAAATTGCTCTGTTTGGTTATTTCATAAAGGGATACACCATGACTCCTCCTTGGTTGCACACCAGTAGACCTCAGTAGTGAAGGTTTGTCCTTGCTGGGATGTTTTGTGGCACAGCAGAAATACACATTGAGATTTGTGACATCTCTGCTCATAAGGGGTATAGTGCTGTACATCAGAAATGCACTGCACTGAAGCTTTGTTGTTGTCTGTTTATATCCTAAAGGTACTGCTTTATTTGGCTACAGATCAGAAAAATACAACAGGGAAGGTGGTCTGTACTTTCTGGTCTTGTGATGCATGGCGGAAATGCACATCATTTAGTCTTATGACATCTCTGCTCATATTTGTTATATTGCTGCACATCAGACATACTCAAAATTGAGTTCTGTCTGGGGTTTTTTTGTGTCCTGTATTACTGCTTTATTGGTTGCTTATTAGATAGGCAGTAGTGAAGATTGATGGTCCTGAATTGCTGGGAAATACAAATTGAACCTGTGCCAGGGGTAGTACTAGTACTGCCTTTGGTAATCGGTGCAGCCCCGCAAAGTGGCGTCAGGCTGACAGTGCTATTAACGGCAAAGGTTGCCGATTTTAGGCATGCGATTTGACATGTTGAGTCGCATGCCAAATCCCTTCAATATGGATGTGCTATCTCTATTCAGATTGTTATATTGTTGCACATCAGATATATACAAGATTGAAGGTTGTCTGTCCTTTTATGTCTTACATTTACTGCCTTATTGGCTGCATATCAGAAAGGACACAGCAGTGAAGGTTGCTTGTCCTTTTCTGATTTGTTTTTGCTGCCTCAGCAGGGAGACACATTGAGGATGGTGGCGTATCTGCTCAGTATTGGTATATTACTACACATCAGACATACACAAAGATTGAAGATCGTTTGTGTCCTGTATGTTCTATATTTACTGCCTTATCAGCTGCATATCAGAAAGGCACAGCAGTGAGGGGTGTCTTTTCTGTTTCTCATTGTTCCACCTTGCTGCTTCTTAGGGATACACAACAGGGAGTTGTTGGCTGCACTCCTCCAGGGAGATAGAGCATTGGGGACCCCTCGCTTGTTCAACCTGAAAATTGCAAGTTACCTGCGACCTGTGTAATCTTGAGGTCTGTGGATCCAGAAAGCAGGGTCTGCTTGGTGGTGCTGCGACCTGGAGTTGCACAGACACAAATGGTTCCCATTGGAAGCCATAGTGATTCTCTTGCGTTTTTGCGGTTGCAGGTTGGGTCGCACAGGTGTGGGAGCCCGAAGTTCCCTTCTGGTTGAGGTTTTGCTACACACAAGAATAGACATCATGGAGTTTATTGCCTTACTTTGCAATACACCAGAAAGATCGCAGCTAGGAAGGCTGTCTGTTTTTATGTTGCTGTACAGCAGAAATACTCAACATTGAAGCTTGTTGGTGCTTTCTGTTTCATATTGCCTTACCTTACTGCACTTCAGAAAAACACAATGCTGCAGGTTGCTTGGGTCCTTTCCGTGTTGGTTCTATGTGACTGCACTACAGAACTGCATAACAGAAAAGATATTGTCTTATGTTGGTTTAGCTAGCCAGGGCCATATTGATCTTATAACTGTATTTGGTGGTTCATCAGAAATACGCAACATAGAAGTTTGGGTCTTTCTGTCTTATATTTATGGCCCTGTTTTGCTGTACATCAGTAAAACTCCACCGTAAACAGGACTCCCGTCCTTTATGTATATATATCAGTTATGACCTAGCTAGCTGCACTTCAGAAACACGCAGCATTTAGGGTCGGTTCACACTGAGGCAGCACGACTTACAGCGCGACTGCCTCAGGCGACCCAGGACACGACTCAGCGGCGACTTGCGAAACGACTTCTGTATAGAAGTCAATGCAAGTCGCCCCCAAAGTCGTAAAGGAACCTTTTTCTAAGTCGGAGCGACTTGCATCGTGCCGATTTAGAATGGCTCCATTGCACAGAACAGAACGCTACTTGTCAGGTGACTAGGTCGCCTGACAAGTCGTCCCAGTGTGAACCAAGGCTGAGGGTTTGCGTGTATCTTAATGTTTTTACAGATTGGCTGCACATCAGAAAACCAGACTGTGAGGACTGTTTGTCTACATTGAAGTTCAGATTTGGGTCTCTCCCATATTTGATATGTTGGTTTAGCTAGCCACACTCAGATACACATTATTGTCTATGCTTGTGTCCTTTCTGTCTAAATCTATTGTGCTGGGTCCACAATCTATGGTCTTTTTTAATTTGTGATATTAATAATGCATGTATCACCTTTTGTATTTCAGCCCTCTTTTCCGTAGATGGGGCCTGGAGTTCTGGCTGCAGACGTCATATGTCAGAAAGCCTCAGCCCCTTACATTCAGGGATGCTGGAACCATTTCCTAGGGTTGAAGCCCAGTAGGGTTATAGGACACTGGAGGAAGGCGATAAAGAATCACCCTGCTTAGTAAGAACTTGGGAAGTTCTGTTCAGAGGAGTATTATGACCTGAAGATGAAGTATAAAGATGTATATCCGACCGAATAGGTTACGGCTCGGTGCATGGCCTTCATCTCACCCTTCTAGCAGAACTAGATGTAGCAGTATAAGTGTTATACTCCTGCTATGGACTTTATTCTCCTGAAGTAGGCACTCAGGCGTAAGTAAAGCCACAGAGTGGGCATGCCTTAAACCCAGGGATTAAGCCTCGGTTAATCTATTACCCTTAAGTAGGCTTCCCTTTAGTCTTTGCTGATGTAAAGATAAAAATGAACAAAAAAGGTTGTCTGTTAGGGGCCCACCTTTTTTTGCAGTTTTAATTCCCTGAACAGGGTAGTGTTAAGACCATAGGCGTGCGCACAGGGTGTGCCCAGGCACACCCTAATCACCCCATGCGCATTAGTATTATCGCTCTGTGTAGCAGCAGGAACATGTGAAAGATCTACATCTTGCTGGCTCTGCCATAAGAGAAGTGTCTATACTCTTCTCTTTCACTGTGGCAGCAGAGAGATCAATTTGCCGTGGTCATATATATGTAGACACACACACATGCATGTGTGTTTGAGCTTTAGGGTGCACACCCTAATGAAATTGGCTGCGCACACCTATGGTTAAGACAGGCCCTCTTGGTGATCAATTAGTGTCCTTGTCTTACAACACAGGTCTCTGATTGATCTTTAAGGGTTCTAAGTAGCACCTACAGGCACAATAGGCCATGGTTGTTAGATGTGTGAGATAGGCAACATTGATAACCTACAAGTTTAACATGTTTTCTGATTCCATCTTTAAGAGCCCACTCCACCTAGGTCCTGCATCCGAAGCAGAGAAGGCAGGGACAACGGTGGAGTAGACCTGCAGATCAGCCGCATGATCCAGCTATAATACCTTCATCAAGCATATGGAGTGGAGGTAAAACTCACTGCAGAACCAAGGTCCGCCAAGAGGGTCTTGCAGTGGTCCCACCCTAAGGTAGGCCTGAGGTACTTGATTATCCTCTCAGGTGTGCCGTCCTGGAAGATGACTAGAGAAAATTGACAGTTACTTACCGATAACTGTTTTTCTAGGATATCTTCCAGGACGGCAGGCCTACTTCCTGCCCGTTGGAGGAGGGAAAATGGTAGAACACTAGAAGGTGAGTACCTATGAGGAATGATTTCCCTTGTGAACCAGGTTCAGGAGTTACTTCTCTACAAACTGAGGATCAAGGGGAAGGGTGGGGACTTAAAACAGCTGTCGATTGATTGTGTTTCCTGTAGGGAGGAGCCTCTCATCTCTCAGGCCTGCCGTCCTGGAAGATATCCTAGAAAAACAGTTATCGGTAAGTAACTGTCAATTTTTTAACATGTGCCGAGTGCGCTCCTGCACCCGGCACAAGCCTGAGAGCAGCCCCGCCCCGCCTCTCACTTCCCTATCAGGCGGAGTTTCTGTCCTGCATTGGAGGATCTACCCGTCAATCGCAGACAGCTGGCGCCTGACGGGTAGATCGAGATGCATGCAGAGCAGCGCTGGAAGCATCTGTGATAAGTTTTCTCTCTCATGTCACGCTGCTCCCCGGCAGCCCCTCCTCTCTTCTCGTCCTTCCCTATTTGCTTGTGACATCATCTGGGATGGACGAGAAGAGAGGAGGGGCCACCGGGGAGCAGCGTGACATGAGAGAGAGAACTTATCACAGATGCTTCCAGCGCTGCTCTGCATGCAGGCTAGTAAACAATGTGCCCCTTAATGTGCACTGCGATGTGCCCTATAATGTGCCATGTCCCGCATCATGTGCCATATGCCCCCGTGCCCTGATGTGCCCCATGCCCTGATGTGCCCCATGCCCTGATGTGCCCCGTGCCCTGTTTTGCCCCATGCCCTGATGTGCTATGTGCCCTGATGTGCTGTACCCTGATGTCCTAAGTGCCCTGATGTGCTCCGATGTGCTTTGTGACCTGATGTGCTGGGCTCTGTACCCTGATGTGCTGGGCTCTGTACCCTGATGTGCTGTACCCTGATGTGCTGGGCTCTGTACCCTGATGTGCCGTGTGCTGTCGCTCCAATTAGAACGGTTTCATTGTACTGAATGGGGCGTGACAAGTTTCCCCAGTGTGAACCGCGCCTAAGTCACTGATCGCCGCCAATACTAGTATTTAACAAATTCCCAGTATAGATCCCATCGTCTGTAGGCGTTGTAGCTTTCACAGCGGCGGCGGGGGGCGCAGTTTTCCATCTTTGCCCTGGGCACCAGATGACCTTGTCCCGGAACTGGTTATAATACAATATCTTTCAGGCATTGGGTACCTAAAAATGTGACTTGGGCACTCCAGGTGGTGATGTAGGGGGTGTATCGATTGTGATATTGGGCTGTCAGTACCTTTTAATGTGTTGCAGGTGGGGTAATTCAGCAATTCACTATTTCATTGTCACAACAATAGTAGGCTGAGAATCACATGTCTGACAGTCAAAAGGAAGAATCGGAGTATACTTGTGGTAGCTATGGAGAGGAGGGCAATTTTAGAGGACACATGCGTTTGTGACATGTTACTAAGTTGTATGTATTCAAATATTAGAATTTAGAGTATGAAGCATTTTTTACACATGGTTAACGTTTGATAATAAATGGCTTCAGCCAGTCATCTGCGTTTACTCTTTTTAAATCATAATGGCGACAGAAACTGCCCAAATGACCCTGATCAAAGTTTACATACCCTGGTGATTTTGGCCTGATAACCTGCATACAAGTTGACACAAAGGGGTTTGAATGGCTAATAAAGGTAACCATCCTCACCTGTGATCTGTTTGCTTGAAATTTGTGTGTGTGTGTGTGTATGTATGTATGTATATATATATATATATATATATATATAATTATATGTATGTGTGTGTATATATATATGTATATATATATATATAGTCAAAGCGTTTCTGCACTCCTGACAGACCCTTGCATCTTTCATCCAGTGCTGCACTAACATTTCTGGATTCTGCATCATGGGGAAAGAAAAAGAATTGTCAAAGGATCTGCGGGAATAGGTAGTTGAACTGTATAAAACAGGAAAGGGATGTAAAAAGATATCCAAGGAATTGAGAATGCCAATCAGAAGTGTTCGAACTCTAATTAAGAAGTGGAAAATGAGGGGTTCTGTTGAAACCAAACCACAGTCAGGTAGACCAACTAAAATTACAGCCACAACTGCCAGGAAAATTGTTCGGGATGCAAAGAAAGCACAGAGACAAACCTCAAACCTGCTGGCACAAAGTCATTTGGAGTGATGAGACCAAAATTTAGCTTTTTGGCCACAACCATAAATGCTATATTTGGAGGAGTCCACAAGGCCTATGATGAAAGGTACACAGGTGGATCGCTGATGTTTTGGGGATGTGGGAGATACAAAGGCAAAGGAAATTTGGTCAAAATTGTTGAAAGATGAATGCAGTATGTTATCAAAAAATACTAGAGGAATATTTGCATTCATCAGCCAGGAAGCTGCACATGGGGCGTACTTAGACATTCCAACATGACAATTATCCAAAACACAAGGCCAAGTTGACTTGTCATTGGCTACAGCAGAATAAAGTGAAGGTTCTGGAGTGGCCATCTCAGTCTCCTGACCTCAATATCATTAAGCCACTCTGGTGAGATCTCAAACATGCAGTTCATGCAAGACAGCCCAAGAATTTACAGGAACTGGAGGCTTTTTGCCAAGAGGAATAGGCAGCTTTACCATCTGAGAAGATAAAGAGCCTCGTCCACAATGTCACAAAAGACTTCAAGCTGTCATTGATGTTAATGGGGGCAATACATGGTATTAAGAACTGGGGTATGTAAACTTTTGATCAGGGTCATTTGGGTAATTTCTGTTGCCATTATGATTTAAAAAGAGTAAACACAGTTGATTGATATTAAATGGCTACAGCCAAACATTAACCATGAGTGAAAGAAAAGTTTTTGTGTTATTTATATTCTCTGGAAAATGACCAAGAAATAATCAAATCCGCCAGGGTATGTAAACTTATGAGCACAACTGTATATAAAGGTATACAGCATATAATATTAGGACATCAATACCAGTATGTCAAGGTTTTAAATATTTTCTTTTTCTTGAGCTGCATATGTCATACTGGCTTTGTGCAGAAGTCTAAATGTTGTATCTAGATCTTCCTCTGAGAAACATTAAAGTCCCTCTCCCATGCAGAAACATGGTAAGGGGTACAGGAGAACACACAGTATAGCAGTTTCCTATAAGGCTGTAAGATAAAGTGAGTAGGGCTTTCCCTCTGAAGGCACAGGGTCTCAGAGTTGGACCTCAGTTGAGTGGGGACAGGTTTGAG
This sequence comes from Aquarana catesbeiana, assembly GCF_042186555.1. Classification (NCBI taxonomy): domain Eukaryota; kingdom Metazoa; phylum Chordata; class Amphibia; order Anura; family Ranidae; genus Aquarana; species Aquarana catesbeiana. The sequence goes on along the minus strand of NC_133325.1, from coordinate 686,593,797 downwards.
CGAGATAATTAACTAATGAAGCTGGGAGGTATTGCAGCCAGCACCCTAAGAAGAGGGTTAAGGCTCTATTCACACTTGTGCGACTTGTCATGCAACTTTGGACATCAAAGTAATGACAAGTTATTCCCCCATGATTACCATTCATATATTTGCGAATTTAAAGTTGCAGTAACTTCAAAGTAGTTCATGCACTACTTTGGCCTGACATGCAACTTGAGGGCCATAGACTTCAATGTTAAGCCTCAAAAGTTGCATGAAAGCCATACCTGAATATTATACAATGCAATCCATTATCACTGGCCAAAGTTGTATCCAAGTTTTACCCATCCAAAGTTGCATCAACGTTGCACTCCAAAGTCGGCGTAACTTTGAACTCGTACAAGTGTAAATGGAGCCTAAGTTGGAGGTTAGAGTGGTGAGTGCTAGTAACTGAAAATTTTGTAGTACAGCAGTGAACAGGGATAAGGTGTTGTGTGCCTTTGTTAGAAAGTGAGGGCAATTTGTCCCTAGTAGGAATATTGTATTCCTCAGTATGAGTTCAGAGGCTCAACATACAAGGATGCTGACAGTTGCTTAATTACAAAGTCCCACACTTTCAGCAAGGAAGGGATGCAGAGCAGGAGAAAAGGGTCATTGAAGAGTAGCACCCAAGGGACAGGGTCAGTGGGAGAGAAGACCAGGATTCTTTCACGGAGACCCACAACTTATGTTTGCAATGGAATATTCAGTCCAAACTATGGACCACAAGGGCTGACTTGTGAGAAATTCTTACTGATACATTATGTTGAAGGTGTGTTGGGGAACCTGCCCAGCTATAACCTAATAAAGCCATTTTCAGCTTGGCAAAAAAACACAGTATGGAGAAACATTGATAAGGTAAAACATGAGGTAAGACATCCATCTTGAAAAGAGTGATGAGCCTGGCAAGTAGTCAAGATCGTAAAAATCATTTTTATTGTTCCAGGTATTTGTACACAGTATTTAATTTGTAAAGCAAGGAAAACCAGGCTGAATGCCCAGAGACATTCTATAGAGCGTAGCGGCTAGCACTATTAAATAATCACCTGAATGACCGCAATATACAGGGATATGTAATGTAATACTGACACATAATCACACACATAGGTTGGACTTGATGGACTTGTGTCTTTTTTCAACCTCGCCTACTATGTAACTATGTAACTATGTAATACCCTAATACAAGGCATAAATAAATACAAAAACAGTGCAGCGCTCATAAATGTGAAATACCTATATGTGAGTAATAGTGCTTATACTATGTATCATGCAAAGAGCAAAACCATAGATGTAATCATACAAGTGCTTCAAATGAAACCAACATTGTACATGATCAAAAAGTATGAAAAACATGTAAGTACATTAGAATAAACTGATACAGTAAATATAAAAGTCTCACAACAAGAGCCAAAGGCTGTCATGGTGATCGCCTTTGTATATGACAGACAGAGAACTGAATCCCAAAGGAAAGCCTCTAAATATCCAGATGTTGGGACCACTATGCAAACCACCACAGTGCATGAAGAGTGGGGGCTTACCAAATTCCAATGACCCTCGCTAAGGAGAGGTCAAACTGCGTTTATAAAATGCTCCACAAACCTCTGTTCTATCACTGGGAATCTTGTCAGGGCAGGTATACCACAGCATATGCCAAAGTTCACTGTGTGCTGAGACTCCATATACGAATAATACCATAAAACAAGAAAGCACTCTCCATAGTGTGAATCCATAAAAAACAGCTAAGTTTAATTTAAAAAAAATACACTTACAATGGATGCCAGTTAAGCAGGCAGTTCAAACCATGTGTACTTGTTATATTCCCAAAAGGAAGATGGCCGTGGCTGGTTTGCACACGTGCAGTAGCGTGTGTTCTGGCTCCACCATTTTTCACACTTTTTGATTATGCACAGTATTTAATTGCCTTGAGGCCCATGGGGAAGGGAAATTACTGGAAAGATGTTGACAGCCTGCACAGTAAAGAAGCAATAGATTAACGGGAATAAGTTGCTTAATTCATTAAATGTGGCAAATTCTCATAAGAGGCAAATGCCAGTCGAGGATTAGATAAATACAATAGAATTTGATGGTATTTTGCCCCATCCATTTTTCCTTCTATAAAACCTTTTTCCATGTGGCCTCAGAATCTCCAAGGTGTGGTTTGGCAAAGCTCAGTTGTGACTACATGTGGCCTTTTCTTGAGGAGTGGCGTTTTTCTTGCAACAAACCACATTTGCAGAGAATTTGTGATTTTATTGTCACATGTACACAATGACTGCTCTTTATCATAAATTCCTGCACTGCTTCAGAGCTGCTGTAGGCCTCTTGATAGCCTCTCTGACCAGTTTCCACCTGACTCTCTCATCCAGTTTGGAGCGAAGTCCTGATCCAGGGAGGGTCTGTGTTGTACAAAATACCTTCCACTTCTTAATAACAGACTTTACTGTGCTTCTAGGCATTGATAAAGCCTTTGACATTTTTTGTATCCATCTCCTGACTTGTACCTGTCCACAACTTTATCCCAGAGATTTTTTGACAGTGCCTTGCCACCCATCGTTGCACTACCAGGGACTGAAGTGCTCCAGGAAAGCTCTTTTCATGCTGAGCTAATCAAAATGATCACAGCTGATCACAGGTGAAAGTAAAATGGCTTTATGTGCTATTGAGAAGGTGATTACCTGATTAAGTCATTTTTAGATTTGGGGGGGGTGATCCTTTTTCCAACTCGGTGATTCAGTTTTTGATTTTTTTTTTGTTTGCATTTTTTTCTGACATGTTTTGTGTTATATCTCTTTCTTTTGGATGTTTTAAGTTGCACTGAGTAAATACAGTTGGATAAAACAAAAGCTGTGTCTGTCTTCCTTTCAGGCTGCAAAGCAATAAAATGTGATTATACGGACCTACAGAAGTGCCTGCAGGTGGCCAAGTCCATACGGCCCTCCTTTTTCCCTCTGCTATAAGCTCATTGTCACTTCAGTGACCATTAGCTTAAATCAGAATTGTTCAGCAGACTCCGCTGAACAATTATATAACTGATCAGCGAATTTCAACCAGCTGATCAGTTATTAACCTGAAATGTGACCGTGCCCCTCCCCCCCCATGCCACCGCTTCCCTGTCCCCTGCCTCTCCACCTGCCACTGCTCCCTTCCACTTAAAATTGCCCCCCCCCCACTCTCCTTTCCTATCCTTCATCCCCTTTCTCCCCCCAGCACTGATTACCCCCCTCCACCCGATCGGACCCTCCCCTGCAAAAAAGTGATGCCCTGCAGCTGCCTTTAGAAGACGGATCCCTCCACTGTCGCTCCTGCCGGCTTCAGGTGCTGCATGGGGCTTGGGGGGGGGTCCAGTTGTGTCCCCCCCCCACCAGTCAAATCATCCCCCATACTGGCCCCCGCACCCCCGATCCATCCCTGCTCCGGGCAGCATCCCTCCTTTCCCTCCTGGAGCCTTCAGATGCTGGCCGCTTTGATCTTCCGTGATCTGACAGGCTGGGGAGCGGTGCAGGTGGGGGTGAAGTTGGGGCTTGGGGGGGCTTGGTAAACATGTTTACCATGGCCCCCCTGTAGTACAGTGGGTGCAGGCAGCGATCACTACAGATCGCTCTTATATGTACCACTGACAGCTGATATAGAGTATCCTGCAAAAGTGAATACGCCCCTCACATTTTTGTAAATATTTTATATCTTTTTATGTGACAACACTGAAGAAAAGACACTTTGCTACAATGTAAAGTAGTGAGTGTACAACTTGTATAACAGTGTAAATTTGCTGTTCCCTCAAAATAACATACATCCATTAATGTCTAAACCACTGGCAACAAAAGTGAGTACATCCCTAGGTGAAAATGTCCAAATTGGGCCCAAAGCGTCAAAATTTTGTGCTACCACCATTATTTTCCAGCACTGCCTCAACCCTCTTGGGCATGGAGTTCACCAGAGCTTTACACGTTGCCACTGGAGTCCTCTTCCACTCCTCCATGACGACATCACGGAGCTGGTAGATGTTAGAGACCTTGCCCTCCTCCACCTTGCGTTTGAGGATGCCCCACAAATGCTCAATAGGGTTTAGGTTTAGGTTTAGAGACATGCTTGGCCAGTCCACCTTTACCCTCAGCTTCTTAAGCAAGGCAGTGGTCATCTTGGAGGTGTGTTTGGGGTCGTTATCATGTTGGAATACTGCCCTGCGGCCCAGTCTCTGAAGGGAGGGGATCATGCATCTGCTTCAGTATGTCACAGTACATGTTGGCATTCATGGTTCCCTCAACTGTAGCTCCCCAGTGCCGGCAGCACTCATGCAGCCCCAGGCCATGACACTCCCACCACCATGCTTGACTGTAGGCAAGACACAGTTGTCTTTGTACTCCTCCCCTGGTTGTCGCCACACACGCTTGATACCATCTGATCCAAATAAGTTTATCTTGGTTCTAGTAATCCATGTCCTTAGTCTGCTTGTCTTCAGCAAACTGTTTGCGGGCTTTCTTGTGCATCGTCTTTAGAAGAGGCTTCCTTCTGGGATGACAGCCATGCAGACCAATTTGATGCAGCGTATGGTCTGAGCACTGACAGGCTGACTCCCCCACCCCTTCAACCTCTGCAGCACTGCCCGTCCAATTCCATCCAATACCATCAGATCCAATCTGCTAGATGGATGGGGAATGGGATCCCCATCCGTCTGTTTTTAGCGTACTGGACCAGAGTGGATGCAGGCGGGTGTAAACGGACACATGTCTATTTACATCAGGCCTCTCCATAGAGAACAATGGTCCAATTGGGCCCGTCTTAAAAATGGACAGGCAGACCCGATCAGTCTGCTTGTGTGAAATGGGCCTAAGGCCTTGTTCACACAGGGCATACACAGCGAACTTTACTGGGATCTACATGTATTCAGTGCATCTCTGTGCAGGCAGTCCCATTGATGTCCTTTGGGATGCAGCAACTGCATGAACAAAGCCATTGCTCCCAATTTTACATCCATGTAGATCCACATGCATGTCCCTGAGCTCACACTGCCTGTGTTTGGGGTCATGTACCAACACCCACACGGATGTCACATTGGGAACAGCAGCTATGCCTTTGCATCCAAATTGACATAAATGGGACTGCCTGTACGGGGATGCATGGAACACCTGTGCATCCCTATGTGTGTAATATATCAATTATACAGCAGAAAATTGCATCCACTTCTCTATATTTATCAATAAACCATGTACAGTAATAAAAAAAATGTATCTCTGTGCCTCAATATCATTCCAACAATCAGTGGCGGAACTACCGCCATAGCGACACACGCGGCTGCTATGGGGCCCGCAGCTGTTAGGGGCCCGGACCCGGTGAGGACAGGCGGCTCCGCGGGTGAGAGCGGGCGGCTCCGAGGGCTGTCAGGCGGTGAGTCAGCTGGGCGGCTCGGCTCGTGTGTGAGCGGGCTGGCCAATCAGGGAGCTTGCAGCCGGGGGTGCATAGAGATGACATCATCTCTCACCGCCCGGCGCCCTCCCTGCATCCCTGCAGTGCAGTTCCCCCCTCACTGTGCAGGCAGCCTCGGGAAGCAGAGAGATGACCTTATCTCTCTGCTGCCTGACTCTGGGACAGCATGAAAGTGACACAGCAAGTGACAATCCGTAATGTGTGACAGGTGAAGTGGCAAGTGACAATCCAGGACGTGGCAGCAAGTGACGATCCGTAATGTGTGGCAAGTGACAATCCGGGACGTGGCAAGTGACAATCCGTAATGTGTGGCAGGTGACAATCTGTAATGTATGGCAGGTGACGTGGCAAGTGACAATATGTAACATGTGGCAAGTGACAATCCGTAATGTGTGGCAGGCGACATGGCAAGTGACAATCCGTAATGTGTGGCAGGTGAAGTGGCAAGTGACAATCCATAACATGTGGCAGGCGACGTGGCAAGTGACAATCCATAATGTGTGGCAAGTGACAATCCGGAAAGTGGCAGGTGACAATCCGTAATGTGTGGCAGGTGACGTGGCAAGTGACAATCTAATGTGTGGCAAGTGACAATCTGGGACGTGGCAAGTGACAATCAGTAATGTGTGGCAGGTGACGTGGCAAGTGACAATCCGGGACGTGGCAAGTGGACAATCGGCAACATGTGGCAGGTGACATTCTGCAACGTGTGACAAGTGATAATCTGCATCTGGTGGCAGGCGACGTGGCAAGTGGACAATCCGCAACGTGTGGTGGGTGATGTGGCAAGTGACATTCTGTGACAAGTTGCATCTGGTGGCAGGCGACGGTGGCAAGTGACACGCTCAGGGCTCCCACTGATTCTGCATTATGGTGAGTTGAACTATTTCATTTTATATAACAGAACAGAAATTGGTTAGAAGGCTGGAGGTCAGCAATGTGTGTCCTTCAGGGGCTACATACAGTATACTGCATACTTTGTTGTTCAAAATTAATATAAGCTGTTGCCTGGGTACTGTGCCACATGGGTGCGGTAATCTGTTGTTCAATGGCATTAGTTCTTTTTTTGTGGAGGGGCGGTTTGCAGGGGGGGGGGGGGGGTGGTTTGCGTGGGGGGGGGGCCCATACATTTTGCTATGGGGCCCTGTGATTTCTAGTTACGCCCCTGCCAACAATGCAGTGTAATCACTCTTCTTCCACTGCAGTAAGTATTTCACATGGTTTTATTTTTTTCTTCTTTATGAAGACCTTTTTTCAGCCAACACATGTGAATGCCTCTACCATCAGCTGAAACCACACTTGCTCTCTCCTTTACCTTTCTCATTAAAGACAGGCAAAAGCACTTTTAAAACAGATTTTCAAGGTTGGACACACCTCTTCACTGATCTTAAATGTTCCACCAGGATACGATCAGATGATATATGCTCCTTGTAAAGGCCCCTCTGTTCTCACATAGCTACCATATAACAAGAAATCAAAAATGATTGCACATAGTGTAAAAAGAAACCACCACAACTTATAATAACTATAATACAAAATACACGCACCTGGTATTGGTTCATATTGGCATTATATACTGTACATCAGCCTGACTACAGAAGTATGATCTTTGTCTTTCCTATCAGTGCACTGCAGCCAGCCCGTATCACAGTCCTGGTCAATGTTAAGGAATGATCTAGACTGATAAGGATATCACCTCCTTTGTGTGTTATGAAGCTCAGGACTGACGCATTTCGTCACTGAAAATTTTGTAGATAATGAGTGTGGTTTCAGTTGATGGTGGAGGCGTTCACATGTCTTGGGTGAAAAAGGTTCTTTACAAGGAAGAAAAAAAATCAGTATGTGAAATACGTACTGTGGTGAAAGATACGTGATTCACAGATGTATTACACTGGTTGGATTGATTTTGGAGCACAGTTTTTTTTTTTAATTATACATGGCTTGTTGATTAATTTTAGGTATGGAGAGGTGGGTGCAATCTAGCACTGCATAATTGATATATTATTGTTACCATCACAGGGCAGTTTTATTTATGTAGCAGAGGATTGGAGGGATTATGGTTGTTGGGGTTGTGACAAGGGAGGTACACCCATCAGCTGTCAGAATGTTTCCCCAGCCTGTGTCCCTGATCACTAGTACAGTGTACTGGGGTGGCTGTTGATCAGGGACACTGGCTGGCTTCTCTGGTAACGTTGGCTCATCATCTAACCTTTTCCTCCTGGGACATCCTTGGTAGCACAGCTCTGTAAACTGACTCTAATGGCCCGTACACACGATCGGATTTTCCAACGGGAAATGTTCGATGTCAGGCTGTTGTCGGAAAATCCGAGCGTGTGTACGCTCCATCGGACAATTGTTGTCGAACTTTCTGCCAACAAATGTTGGCTAGCAGGTTTTCAAATTTTCCGCCAACAAATGTGTGTTATCGGATTTGCCAAGCGCGTGTACACAAGTCAGTCGGACAAAAGTCCAAACTACAAACAGGCAAGCTCAGAAGCAAGGATAAGCCAGAAGCGATTGGTCTTGTAAACTAGTGCTCGTAATGGAGAATTAACATTCGTGACGTGGCAAATTATGAAATCTCCAAGTGCAGAGCACAATTCTGTTCTTCTTTAATGGGATAATAATGAAGCTGCTTTGCTGGTGATACTGATGGAATTATGGCGTTATTGCAAACTAATTTTCAAAGGCTTTTTTTTTCTAGTGATATCAAGAATAATAACACCATTAAAAAAAGAAAACAAATAAATTTAGACATGCTATCTGCCAATAGAACTTATTCAACCAAAAAAATAATGTCAAAGCAATAACTCCAAGGCCAATAATAAATAACGCGTTATCTCCTCCGATTCCACAACATGTCTGGTTGATGAACGGCCGAAAAGCACGAAATGATAAACGTGAACTGAAAACGCTAAATGAAAAGCGTGAAAAGAAAAGCGCGAATCAACACTCACCAAACTTCTACTAACACGAAACTAGCAGAAGGAGCCCAAAGGGTGGCGCTAGAGAGCTGAAAAACCACGTAGTATGTCTAGTACGTCACTACGTTCGTAATTGTTGGCCAACATTTGTGTGGCCGTGTGTATGCAAGACAAGTTTGAGCCAACATCCTTCGGACAAAATTCCACAGTTTTGTTGTTGGAAAGTCCGATCGTGTGTACGAGGCATTAGTTGCTATAACAGCTGGGAGTCCGTTTAATGGTGTTTGCTTACTACTGGAAGTGATTTGACTGATCACGTACACATGCTGCTAGGTATCACCCGCTCCTCCACTTGTCAGCCCTCTCTACCTGATACCAATAAAGATATGTGAAAAAATTAAAGTTACACTGAGGCTGGCTTCACACTGTCTTTGGATGCAGCTCACAGCAGGGGTCCGGTGCGTCCCTGTTCTCCATTTCAGGGACGAATCAGGCCCGAATTGTTGCCTCAATTCGGACCCCAAATGAAGCCAAAGACGCACAGCACTCCTGTGCAATCCGCTCCGTGGCCGCCACGGAGATGTGTGAATCGGCTCCATTGAGAGCCAGTCACAGTCTCCTGTAATGCGAATTGGATGCAGTAAACTCCACATCTAATTCGCATCAGTGTGAACCCAGCCTAAATTTATTTTAAAAAAAATGAAAGCACCCCCATGTTCACGCACATAAGAACACATGCTGTGTATGAAAACAATGATTGCGGGGGGGCAGGAGGCGGAGCCTAGCGGAGCAGACATGCATTGTTAGAGCTCCACACCGCTGAGGAGAGAAGAGAAGGACAAAGCGGAGCCTGCAGGCTCAAAAGGTATCCATTTGAACCTTTTTGCCCCTGGGAACAAACTGTGAAAGTTTGGGCAGGAAATATGGTACTGGGAGGAAACCGTGGCAGAAATAAAAATCACCTCACAAAGAGCTCACAGGCACTCACTGCAGCTGAAGCAGCTCCAGTCACCTCACAAGATACAGCATCAGGGCGCTCTCACAGACAGAAAATGTCACAGCAAGACTCTCCATTTGAGTCAGATACAGAACAAATCCTCTCACAAACTTCTCCACAAGCCTCCTCAGTATCCCCAGTAATATTATTACAATTTGAAAAGATGCTTCATAAGGCTTTAAAACAAACCTCAGACCAAATAACAAAAAGCCTAACCAAAGAAATAAGAGAGCTGGGAAACCGCACCGCAGCCTTAGAAATAAAAATGGATGAAATTGAAATTACAACCCAAGAAAATATAACAGAATTGGAACAATTAAAAAAAGAGAATTTAATACTTCAAACTAAGCTCGAAGATTACGAAAATAGAGCCAGACGGTCAAACTTGCGCATAAGGGGAATACCTGAAACTGTGACAGACCTGCAATCTACTATTACTGCTCTATTACAAGAACTAAAGCCAGATATCCCTATTGAACGTTTAGAACTGGACAGAGTACACAGAGCCCTCACAGCCAAAAAGAAAGATGGACCCCCACGTGATATAATCACAAAATTTCATTATTACAGAACGAAAGAACAAATACTAATCGCTGCAAGAGAAAAAAAGGAACTTAATTTTCAAGGACACAATTATCAAATTTTTGCTGACCTATCCCAACTTACTATTACTAAAAGACTATCAATGAAACCCCAACTAATGGAACTGCAACGCCACAACATTATGTATCAATGGGGCTTCCCCTTTTCAGTCAGATTTAACTACCAAGGTACAATTTACAGAAGCAGATCAGCAGATGAACTACAACAAACCCTTTTAAAATTAAATCTGACAGAACCCACAAACAGCAACACTCCCACACGCAGAAGAATGGCATCATCTTCACCTTCAGGCAGCACCCAGAAAATTTCAGAACAAAATGGGAATCATCATTCTCACAAAAGAGGCCGTTATGCCACATCATCCATGGACCAAGAAGATTCAATGGACTGACATCCTAATTCCTGATATCTCTTCATTTATTATGCTAAGAGATGGTTCTCTATAAAAAACCTGTATTTATAACTGAATGTAACTGCATTCTGATAGTCACACACTGTGTGGGATCAAGTTACATTCCAGTTATATTTCTTATTACTTCTGATTCATATAGCCTTAGAATATATAAGTGAAATAAGGAAATTCTTGTTCAGTTATATATTATCAGGTAATAACAATAGATTTATTACTTTTTAGGACAAATATGTTCAATAATCCAGAAGTAATGGAAGCTTTTTCTTTCTTTTCTTAAAACAAATATATTATTACCAAACTAGTTCCTAGAATTATGTTTTTGTTTATTCTAATCTGAAGCAATACAACCTCAATTTTATGAGTTAACATATCTAAACAGTTACATATGAATAAAATATGTAATTGTTTACTCTAAAAGGGTTAAAATCCCAAAATAATTCAAACTATCTTCATCAATACCAAAGTTATTAACAGTACCTTTCTAACTGAATTATTTAGCCTAGGGCAAGACTAACCATATACAACCACCCTGGAATAAATAATTTCAACAAAAACTATATTCTGCACTCCAATTAATGAAACATCATTTTGATGTCTTTTGACATAGCACTTCTCTCCTGTAAGCGGAAGATCCGTGTACCCCCATTAGCCCTCCTCATTCTCCCAACCATATTATGTGGGAGTGTGACGAAGGCACTTATTCCCCTGAGAGAGATATTTATTCTCTTTCACGGGTAAATTGTGATTACTTGCAAAAAATAATTTATACAATGTATCATCTAATCTCATATGTTTTTTGTTTACTCTTTACTCCAGAATTCACTGGTTTCTTTTCTATCTATTCATCTCTTCAGTCCACACAGGTTGATCTGCGCAGTCAGCTCTGCATAACAAAAAGTAAGTCAAAACTATTTGATCTATTGCCATGGCACCACTGAATATACTTTCCCTGAATGTTCAGGGAATAAATGTCCCTCAAAAAAGGACCAAAGCCTTCCGTACTTTCCATAACAAGAAGGCTCACATAGTATGTCTCCAAGAAACACACTTCACCAAAGATTCTACTCCAAAATATATTTCTCCTTTTTATCAACAAATTTACACGGCTTCTGCCTGTACCAAGCAGAGGGGAACTCTAATTGCATTTCACCGATCCACACCATTCACCTTATCATCAGAAATTAAAGACCCAGAAGGTAGATACCTGATACTCATGGGTTATATAATGGATACAGCAATCACGGTGATTTCCTACTACGCTCCTAACAAACAACCTACACCATTCCTCTCACATATATTACAAGTGATTAATACACACAAAATAGGAACAGTGATAATGTGTGGGGATTTGAACCAGGTCCTCCTCCCATTTCTAGATAAATCACCTTTTACACCATCCAAAATAACCTCTAGATTACCTTTTTCTCAACTTCTTTCCAAATACAATCTGGTAGATTCATGGAGAGAAAGTAACCCAATGAAAAAGAAATTCACTTATATCTCGCACCCTCATCAAACCTTCACCAGAATAGATCATATTTTTCTAACAATAGGAATGATACCAGAAATTATTGCATCAGATATAATTCCGATTCCGTGGTCTGACCATAATGCAGTATACACTACTATAGCCTCAGCCATACCAAAAGCGCATGACCCAACGTGGTACTTACCGGACATAATGCTCAAACACCCACTACATCAGATGGCCATTGAACAAGCTTTAAAGGAATACATATCAATTAATAATACAACAGACATCTCCCCAATAACACTGTGGGAAGCTCATAAGCCTGTCTTGCGTGGTACAATACAAAGACAAATGGCACTATTTAAACGGGAACGCAAAAATCTAGCAAAAAAACTAGAACTTAATTTTAATGCAGCCTACATATCATTTCAAGATAATCCATCTCAGAGTACAAAATCTCATCTGGAAAAATCTAGATTGGAATACGATCTATTTCTCACTGAGTCAGTTGATAAATCCCTCAAACGCTCCAAACACAATTTCTACATGAATACAAACAAACCAGGTACATATTTGGCTCGGGCATTAAATTCAACTAACAAATCTTTCAAACCAATACGTTTGAAATTATCAAAAAATGTTTACACTTGTAATCCAGTTAAAATAGTCCATAAATTTCACTCACATCTCGCAACTTTATACAAGACAAACAATGAATTTAATCCTACAGAGGCTGAATCCTTCTTCTCAAAAATAACCTTACCTGAGTTATCTCAGAATCAAAAAAGCAGTTTGGATGAGCCTATAACTATAGATGAAGTTGCTAACGCCATAAAAGACCTAAAACTTAACAAAAGACCAGGCCCAGACGGCTACTCGGCTTTATACTATAAAACATTCTCAGAAATACTCTCTCCCATTCTCACTGAAACTTTTAACAAACTTCTAGATGGACATTCTTTTCGGCAAGAAACACTAATGGCAATTGTTTGTATGATCCCAAAACCCCTTTCTGATGATACTTCCTGTGTGAATTATCGGCCTATCTCTCTGTTAAACCTCGATATTAAATTATTAGCAAAAATAATAGCAAAACGCCTCAATAGCATTATAGGAAAATTAATACATAGAGATCAAGTAGGCTTCATGCCAAATAGACAGGCAGGCGATAATATACGCAGGGCAGTGTTATTGGCACATATTGCTAAAAAACGGAAAATCCCTTTATGTTTTCTATCTCTCGATATTAAGAGGGCATTTGACACAGTATCCTGGCAATATATGCAATATTCATTACAAAAATGGGGTTTTGGACCCCACTTTTTAACATGGATCAAAGCATTATATAATAAACCCAAAGCCTATATAAAATATGCTGGATACAAATCTGAAGCCTTTAATATCGAAAGAGGTACCCGACAGGGTTGCCCATTATCTCCCTTATTATTTGCCCTTATACTCGAACCCATGGCCCAATACATCAGAACAAACCAAACTATAACTGGCATTGAAGTAGGAGGTATTACACACAAATTATGTATATTTGCAGACGATATATTACTTTTTCTATCATCACCACAGGTCTCTGGTCCTAACTTAATACCAGCTCTTGATGGATTTGCAGCCCTATCCGGCCTTATGATTAATCCTAAGAAATGCCTAGTGCTTAATATTTCACTCACAAACATGGAATTGATCCCGGCTAGGGCTGCACTCCCATTCACATGGGCAGAAAAATCAATCCCATATCTTGGAATTCATTTAACAGCATCTCATTCTGACTTATTCTCAACCAATTATCCTCCTGTATTAAGACAGATCACAAATCTAATAAAACAATGGTCGCAACTTCCTTTATCCTGGATGGGGAAGATTAATGCAATCAAAATGACTATTCTACCCAAATTGCTTTATCTATTCAGAGTCCTCCCTATTCCAATTCCTTCCTATTTTTTGAGAATAGTACAAAAAAGAGCAACTTCGTTTATATGGGGCTCTTCTAAACCACGTATACCTATAAACACACTACATCTTCCCAAAAATAAAGGAGGCCTGGGATACCCTAATTTTACTAACTACTACAGAGCAGCACATTTGGCCAGTCTGTCCAAATACCATGCAAAACAGGAAATCCCATTATGGGTATTTATAGAGGCTTCAGAAAATGACCCTCTATTAATATCAAATTTATTATGGCTTGATCCTAAAGACCGCTTTAAAATTCATAATCCCATAACTAAACACTTCTTATCTCTCTGGGATAAACTAAAAACCAAATATCAGTTACAATCTCCACACAATCCTCTCCTTTCTTTTATCAGAAATCCGGCCTTTTATCCGGCATGGATCTACCCAAATTCTTTTAAAGCTTGGACAACATCAGGCATTCAGACACTAAATGACTTCATAGCATCTAAATCATTCCTTTCATTCCCATCGCTTAGAGAAAAATATGATCTACCAAACTCTGAGATATTTAGATATCTCCAAATCAAAAATTTCTATACACCATTCCTAAAGGGGGATACACCATTATCCCAATTATCCATTTTTGAATCAATCTGTACAAAAGATCCATTTGCTAAAGGTACAATTTCATCACTTTATAATCAATTATATGGAGTAGCAAATCTTAATAGACCCTCTTACGTTCAGAGGTGGGAGGAGGACCTGGGACGAACTTTAGAAGACACGGACTGGTCTAACATATGGCTCACATCTAAGTCATCTTCACCCAACATCTTAGCACTAGAGACAAATTATAAAGTCCTAACTCACTGGTACCTTGTACCCGCTAGAGTGGCAAAATATTCACCTAATACCTCAGCTCTTTGTTTTCGAGGATGCCCAGAAATAGGCACATATTTACACATATGGTGGACGTGCCCAGTAATCCAAACCTTCTGGAAGGAAGTCTTCGTGATTGCATCTAAAATATTTAAAAAAATAATACAACCAGATCCATATTTAACTTTACTTAATCTAAAACCGGAATGGTTAACACTCTCTCAATTCAAATTAATGATCCAACTAATAACGGCTGCAAAACAAACAGTGGCCAAGGCATGGAAATCTCCTACATTGGTACTAGCAGAAACAATTCACAGAATGAATAATACAATGTCCCATGCTAAGATGGTAGCCATCGATCAAAATCAAATTCCAAAATTTGAAAAACTTTGGCATCCTTGGATAAAACAACAGTTCCTGTCAAACTTCAATGACTCTGTCCTGTTGCCGTGGTAACAGATTAAATGACTTACAGAGACACCCATTCTAAGGCTTCAAAGAGAACTAAAAAGAATAATAAACTGACGAGCGGGACAACCTTGTGGACCATACCTCTACCTTTCAACCCTTTTTCTTCTTTCTCTTTCCTTTTCTCCACCTTACGATTAAAGCTCATTATCAGAATTTATTTGACCTATATACACTCTACTTGTAAACAATATGTATAGTAGGTATAAATCATTTAAATACCTACAAAAGTAACTAAGGAAATGATATATATCTTTAATTTAGGTTTACGTGAACCCAATGTTTAATATTTGAAATTTCATGATATTTACCTATATAAACCCTACTGTAAAACAATGAGCTTACTTTATAGATCCTTGTAAACATACTTTATGTATCTTTATAACATTGTATACTCAATAAACTTCTTTTGACAAGGAAAACAATGATTGCAATGCATGGCAGAATAAAAAAATAATTCTAAGGCTATCATTGATATTTAACTCTAAACTGAGTCCCTGCAACGTCTGTTGACCCCTTTTGCTGACTTTTTTGCACACATGAATAAATGCAAGATTAGTTAAAACCCCCAGACACAATACATATTCCTGAAAGCATTGGGGGGGGGGGGGGGGGGGGCAAAATACATGGTTTAATCAGGTTTTTACCAGCCCCTAACTGCAAGTGTAAACATTGAATATGTACAGTGCCTTGTATAAGTATTCACCCCCTTGGCTTTTTACCTATTGTGTTACATTACAGCCTTTAGTTCAATGTTTTTTTAACCACTTGCCTACCAGGCACGGACACCCCCTTCCTGCCCAGGCCATTTTTCAGCTTTCAGCGCTGTCGCACTTTGAATGACGATTGCGTGGTCATGCTACACTGTACCCAAACAAATTTTTTTATCATTTTCTTCACACAAATAGAGCTTTCTTTTGGTGGTATTTAATCACTGCTAGGTTTTTTATTTTTTTACAAAAAAAAAGACCAAAAATTTGGAAAAAAAATGTTTTTTACTTTTTTTCTGTTAGTAAATCTTGTAACTAAGTAATTTTTCGCCTTCACTGATGTACGCTGATGAGGCGGCACCAATAGACACTGATAGACTGAACTGGTGGGCATTGATGAGATGGCACTTATGGGCACTGATGAGGAGGCACTAATATGCCGCACTTATGGGCACTGATAGGTGGGACTGATGGGCACTAATAGGCGGCACTGGTGGGCGCTGATAGGCGGCAGCGGTGGGCGCTGATAGGCGGCACTGGTGGGCACGGATAGGCGGCATGGATATGCAGTACATATGGGCACTGATGGGCATTGATGGGTGGCACTGATGGGCACGGATAGGCGGCATGGATATGCAGTACATATGGGCACTGATGGGCATTGATGGGTGGCACTGATGGGCGACACTGATGGGCATTGATGGACAGCAGTGATGGGCATTGATGGGCAGCACTGATAGGTGGCACTGATTGCCAGCACTGACTGGCATGGCTAATGGGCACTGATTGGTGGCACGTGTGGGCACTGGTGGGCACTGATTGCTGCCACTGGGGGGCACTGTATGCTGGCATTGGTGGGCAATGGTGGGCAGTGTATTGTGACACTGTATTTCTTTATTGTAATCAGGGCACTGACACTCTGTCAGTGTGAGGCGAGGAGAGCACTTCCGCCACTTCCCTGGTGGGACACAGCCGATCACATGGTTAAAGAGCCGCAGACGTGGTTCTTTACACAGATCGGGGTCGCGCTGTGTCCTAGCAACACGGCGCGGCCACAATCGCTATATATTTTCCTAATTTTGCTTCACCAACTTAGACTATTGTGTTCTGATCCATCACATATAATTCAGATTAACTGCTTGCTGCCCACCCACCGTCAAATGACGGCGGGGCAGTGCAGCTCTTGTTCTGGGACGCCGTCATATGACGGCGTCCCAGAACGGCTGTTCTCCCACGCCGAGCAGGGATTGTGGCCGCGCCGTGTTGCTAGGAAACAGCGCGGCCACAATCGCTGCTCGGCGTGCGAGAACGGCCGTTCTGGGACGCCGTCATATGACGGCGTCCCAGAACAAGAGCTGCACTGCCCCACCGTCATTTGACGGTGGGTGGGCAGCAAGCAGTTAATCTGAATTTTATGTGATGGATCAGAACACAATAGTCTAAGTTGGTGAAGCAAAATTAGAAAAATATATACATAAAGCTATTTTTCAGAAATTCAAAACTGATAATTGGCATGTGCGTATGTATTCACCCCCTTTGTTATGAAGCCCATAAAAAGCTCTGGTGCAACCAATTACCTTCAGAAGTCACATAATTAGTGAAATGATGTCCACCTGTGTGCAATCTAAGTGTCAAATGATCTGTCATTACATATACACACATTTTTGAAAGGCCCCAGAGGCTGCAACACCTAAGCAAGAGGCACCACTAACCAAACACTGCCATGAAGACCAAGGAACTCTCCAAACAAGTAAGGGACAATGTTGCTGAGAAGTACAAGTCAGGGTTAGGTTATAAAAAAAATCCAAATCTTTGATGATCCCTAGGAGCACCATCAAATCTATCATAACCAAATGAAAAGAACATGGCACAACAGCAAACCTGCCAAGAGACGGCCGCACACCAAAACTCACGGACTGGGCAAGGAGGGCATTAATCAGAGAGGCAGCACAGAGACCTAAGGTAACCCTGGAGGAGCTGCAGAGTTCCACAGCAGAGACTGCAGTATCTGTACATAGGACAACAATAAGCCATACGCTCCATAGAGTTGGGCTTTATGGCAGAGTGGCCAGAAGAAACCCATTACTTTCAGCAAATAACAAAATGGCACGCTTTGAGTTTGCGAAAAGGCCTGTGGGGACTTCCCAAAATGTATGGAGGAAGGTGCTCTGGTCTGATGAGACTAATGCCCTGATGCACAAAGTGCCACGCATGCTCAGAATAAATTAAGAGACAAAAGCTATTGGCTACTGCCCCGTTTATAGTCCTGACGTGCGTGTTTTACGCCACCCCGTTTAGAACGATCGGATTTTCCAACAACTGTGTGTGACCGTGTGTGTGCAAGACAAGTTTGAGCCAACATCCGTCGGAAAAAATCCATGGATTTTGTTGTCGGAATGTCCGATCAATGTCTGACCGTGTGTACAGGGCATAAAATTGAACTTTTTGGCCATCATAGAAAATGCTATGTCTGGCGCAAACCCAACACATCACATCAGCCAAAGAACACCATCCCCACAGTGAAACATGGTGGTGGCAGCATCATGCTGTGGGGATGTTTTTCAGCAGTCCGGACTGGGAAACTGATCAGAGGGAAAGATGGATGGTGCTAAATACAGGAATATTCTTGAACAAAATCTCTACACACTCTGTGTGTGATTTGAGGCTAGGACGGAGGTTCACCTTCCAGCAGGACAATAACCCCAAACACACTGCTAAAACAACACTTGAGTGGTTTAAGGGGAAACATGTAAATGTGTTGGAATGGCCTAGTTAAAGCTTGAAGCTGTGATAGCTGCAAAAGGTGGTGCTACAAAGTATTGACTTTAAGGGGGGTGAATAGTTATGCACATTGACTTTTTCTGTTATTTTGTCCTATTTGTTGTTTGCTTCACAATAAAAAAAAAAAAAAAAAAACATCTTCAAAGTTGTGGGCATGTTCTGTAAATTAAATTATGTAAATCCTCAAACAATCCATCTTAATTCCAGGTTTTGAGGCAACAAAACACGAAAAAATGCCAAGGGGGGGCGGGGGGATGAATACTTTTGCAAGGCACTGTATTTGTTATATCGGGTGACCATTTCATTCTCCAGGGTTTCTGCGTTCAGAAAATATATAATGTTTGGGGATACATGTTGAATTTCCAGTTTTGACAACAGTCAAACTGTATTGTCTTCAGACATTATATCCGTGCTTGTTGTTGGCCACTGCAGATATCATTTTACCTGTGGCTAGTCCCAAACCGTAACCAGGACGGTGTTTTTCAAAGATGTTTCAAGGTGCCTCTTGTTTCTAATAGTATTGGATACATGAAACTGGGTGA
This sequence comes from Aquarana catesbeiana, assembly GCF_042186555.1. NCBI lineage: Eukaryota > Metazoa > Chordata > Amphibia > Anura > Ranidae > Aquarana > Aquarana catesbeiana. Next base: position 686,574,660 of record NC_133325.1, on the reverse strand, counting down.
CACAATAGGGGCAACACTATATTATATTTATTGCTAAGCACGTGTTTGCTTGTTCATTTTAACGATTGTTGAGTTTTCTGTATTGATTAATGTGATTGTAAATGTTCGCTTTTTAAAAAAATAATAACGAACATGTTATACTTATCTGCTTTGTGCAAGAGTTTTGCACAGAGTAGCCCCGATCCTTCACTTCTGGGGTGCCTTGCTGGCGCTCCTGGCTCCTCCTCTTCATCTGGTGCCCCCACAGGAAGCCACTTTCCATGGGGGCACCTGTGCGGGCTCGCTCCCAAGTCCCACTGTTCCATCCAATGACACAGTGTGACTCGGCCCCGCCCCCCGCTCCCGTGTCACTGGATTTAATTGACAGCAGCAGGAGCCAATGGCTCGGGCTGCTCTGTTCAAATCCCTTTACAAACCTTTACAATCACTTTAAGGTAAAAAGACCTTGGGACTTTACAATCACTTTAAGGTCTTGCAGCTGGGGACTGGTAAAAACATAGTTAAGCTGTGTATCTTTCACCCCCTAGAATGCTCCCCTTTACCCAGGATTGTACACATGCCATGGGTGCGAAGCTTTGCATCACTGTGTGGTAAAAATCATCTCCCCGTCACATTTAACGGGTGGTATTGTGGAATGCACATGTTTGCAGGCTTTTGGGGGTCAAAACACATGGTGAGAAGGCAACATAACACCTTCTCCCCGCCTGTCAAACACCCTTTGAAAAGCAATACACTGCTGATGGAACAATACAATGTGTAAATTCTTGGATGTCCATAGGCATAATCCAAACCTGATTATATTTTTTAAGTCAATTTTTGGCTACTTTTACACCTATACATTTTATAGCGTGTTGTACAAATACCTGACTCGCTGCAACTTTGGTGCATTTTCCAGCAAAGCAAACCTTTTGATAGGGATGAACAACAATGCATATAAAACATGTAGCTGAACTGAGCATAAAGAGCAGCTTTGATGATACAACACTATAGCCTAAATGTGCAATAGGGCAAGTCTGGTAGAGAAAAGGGATGCATATTGCAAAATTGTTACTATAGAGCACAAAAGTGGATTGTTATTTCACTAAGCAGGAAAAAATTAAAATCCATAGCCCACTGACACTCTGAGAAACACCCGTTCTTCTTGCAAAAATTGGAATTGTCATATTGTCAGTCACTGGCAGCTACTGTATAATGCTGCACTGTAAGCAGCCAATATATCTGAATAGCCTCATCTAGAAGGACTGTCACCTCCCAGCTGCACTTGAGATGTTATTGCTTCAGTAACCCGGTTGTGTTTAATTAGCAACATGTACAGTATAAGCCACAAAGAAAAAAGGGAGAATACCCCTAAATGGGACTTTGAAGGCACTACTACAATAAAAAAAAGTGTATATGAAAAATATATAATTTTATTTACAAAAAAATTGCATATCAAAAAATAAATACATTGAATACTAATACATAATGGACATAAATATGGATACAATTGAAAAACCGTCAATAAAGGTACATATGATCTCCCTGAACCGACGCGTTTCAGAAATGTTTATCTTCATCAGGGTTCATACAAAGAAAATTACATCTGAGGAATTACAGATGCAAAATAGTTAGTAATTAATATCACCACCCCCAGAATAAACCTTCAACATAAACATGGATATGATTCACTTACTTTTAATTCATTGACAATACGTAAGTATCCATATAGTTATGAAATCAAAATTATGCAGCTTCATGTCTGGCTCCCCACATGCATCCACTCAAAGATCTAATTGGAGTCCCCCGGGCTGAATGAGAAAAATGCTCAAGAGGGGATAACCCAAGATAGAGCTGAAAAATGCTGTGTCCTGTGCCCAGGTACAGCGCCTGTGCGTGTGCTGGGGTCCAAAATGTAAGGAACCTGAAACCAAAGGCATATCAATGAATAAACTAACTAATACACCTAAAGTGTGTCCACAGATACAAAAAATGGCATTATATCAAAAGAGACCTACCAAAACGCAAGAATGCAAGTATATACTGGTGGATAGTCTGGTAGGATAAAGAGAGCTGAAGTAGCACTTTTGGATCGTCTCAAGACCAGGGCAGCTGCGGCATTGGTATGGCCAGGGAAGGTATGGACACAAAGCATAAGGGGAAAAGAAAAGGCACAAAGGCCCAAAATTGTTAATAAGCATCCAAAATGAATAAATCAAGGATGCAGAGTGCCAAATATAAGGTTTCCGCTTACTTTTTCCATACGTCTCAATATCTGCTGACCAAGCCGTCCTAACCCCAACCTTATCTGGTACCAAATGAGCTGGGCTAAATATAGCCCCACTACTTTAGCCATCAGCTGATTCCAACTTGGAATCAGCTGGATGGAGGTGTGCCTTGGCCAGATTCTCACAATGGGCCCCCTGAGTGTTAGCCACGCCCGGCCACCACACCGTCGATGCTCAACTCCCACCTGCACGGCCAACAAGCCCTGGAGACAGTCAAACTCGGCTGGGGAGGAGAGGATGTCAGGGATGGAAAAACAAACAGCCCTCCCTATGTGTCCTCAAAGAGAACATCTTGGCCGTGCCGGGCACACGCACAGAGTTCAACGCCATTAATTGGGCAATCAACACATCATCTCACTACACAAACAAGGTCATAAATCAAATAAAAGTATGCAAGTAGATAATGTTGCCGATTAACGTTTAGAATGGCAGAAAAAGGAGAACTGCCATTAATATCAACACCCCAGCCAAATCTGTATATAAAAACTTGACCTGTGGCAATGGAGATAATGCTTATAAGGTAAGTCTCTCAATGAGTGGATGACAAGCATAAGAGCCACCCATGAAGCTGCCATACGGATAATGAACAAGTGAATAAACAGGCAAAGATGGGAAACAAACCAAGAACTAGATGTAAATATAGCAACCGGATAAAGGATCTACACTTAAATGCAATTGAGTGCATGGCTCCCCATACCTAGCGGGTAAATAGGGATAAAATAGGGATAAATTCAGCTTTCTTTACCTACCAGACTACCCACCGGTATATACTTGCATTCTTGCGTTTTGGTAGGTCTCTTTTGATATAATGCCGTTTTTTGTATCTGTGGACACACTTTAGGTGTATTAGTTAGTTTATTTATTGATATGCCTTTGGTTTCAGGTTCCTTACATTTTGGACCCCAGCACACGCTGTAGCTGGGCACAGGACACATCGTTTTCAGCGCTATCTTGGGTTATCTCCCCTTGGGCATATTTCTCATTTAGTCCAGGGGACTCCAATTAGATCTTTGAGTGGATGCATGTGGGGAGTCAGACGTGAAGCTGCATAATTTTGATCTTTAACTATATGGGTATTTACGTATTGTCAATGAATTAAAAGTAAGTGAATCATATCCCATGTTTATGTTGAAGGTTTATTCTGGGGGTGGTGATATTAATTACTAACTATTTTGCATTCTGTAATTCCTCAGATGTATTTTTCTCTGTATGAACCCTGATGAAGGAAATAATTTCTGAAACGCGTCGGTTCAGAGAGATCAAATATACCTTCATTGATGGTTTTTCAATTGTATCCATATTTATGTCCGTTATGTATTAGTATTCAATGTATTTATTTTTTGATATGCAGTTTTTTTGTAAATAAAATTATATATTTTTCATATACACTTTATTTTTATTGTAGTAGTGCCTTCAAAGTCCCATTTAGGGGTATTCTTCCTTTTTTTCTTCCATGATTTATTGGGATATGGCACACTCATGGATAGTCAGATTTCTTCCTTATAAGTATAAGCCACAAATTAATTATTAATGATCATTTTAATCCAGTTGATTAATGATCAGCTAATCCAAAATACTGCTATGTGTTAGGGCTTGTTCGCTTTAAGCTTGTTTTCCTTTTTAATGAGTTTATTTTGCAAAAGACTTGATATTCATCTGTACTACTGCAGTAAAGGGCTGCTATAAGAAAATTGGAGCAAGGTAATAACGCAGCTGTTGTCATATGTGACTACTTTTACCTTTGACAACAGCTTTACCTTACCTTGCTCAAGGTTCCATAAAAGCTGGCCAAACACTGTTCAAATTTTGGCTGGTTTCTGATGAACTGGAAGACATTCAAGCAGTGGGTGGCCCTGATGGCACCCATCTGGCTGACAACTTTTATCTGAAAATTGAAGGAGCTGGGGGGCAGGAGGCGGAGCCTAGCAGAGCAGACATGCATTGTTAGAGCTCCACACCGCTGAGGAGAGAAGAGAAGGACAAAGCGGAGCCTGCAGGCTCAAAAGGTATCCATTTGAACCTTTTTGCCCCAGGGAACAAACTGTGAAAGTTTGGGCAGGAAATATGGTACTGGGAGGAAACCGTGGCAGAAATAAAAATCACCTCACAAAGAGCTCACAGGCACTCACTGCAGCTGAAGCAGCTCCAGTCACCTCACAAGTTACAGCATCAGGGCGCTCTCACAGACAGAAAATGTCACAGCAAGACTCTCCATTTGAGTCAGATACAGAACAAATCCTCTCACAAACTTCTCCACAAGCCTCCTCAGTATCCCCAGTAATATTATTACAATTTGAAAAGATGCTTCATAAGGCTTTAAAACAAACCTCAGACCAAATAACAAAAAGCCTAACCAAAGAAATAAGAGAGCTGGGAAACCGCACCGCAGCTTTAGAAATAAAAATGGATGAAATTGAAATTACAACCCAAGAAAATATAACAGAATTGGAACAATTAAAAAAAGAGAATTTAATACTTCAAACTAAGCTAGAAGATTACGAAAATAGAGCCAGACGTTCAAACTTACGCATAAGGGGAATACCTGAAACTGTGACAGACCTGCAATCTACTATTACTGCTCTATTACAAGAACTAAAGCCAGATATCCCTATTGAACGTTTAGAACTGGACAGAGTACACAGAGCCCTCACAGCCAAAAAGAAAGATGGACCCCCACGTGATATAATCACAAAATTTCATTATTACAGAACGAAAGAACAAATACTAATTGCTGCAAGAGAAAAAAAGGAACTTAATTTTCAAGGACACAATTATCAAATTTTTGCTGACCTATCCCAACTTACTATTACTAAAAGACGATCCATGAAACCCCAACTAATGGAACTGCAACGCCACAACATTATGTATCAATGGGGCTTCCCCTTTTCAGTCAGATTTAACTACCAAGGTACAATTTACAGAAGCAGATCAGCAGATGAACTACAACAAACCCTTTTAAAATTAAATCTGACAGAACCCACAAGCAGCAACACTCCCACACGCAGAAGAATGGCATCATCTTCACCTTCAGGCAGCACCCAGAAAATTTCAGAACAAAATGGGAATCATCATTCTCACAAAAGAGGCCGTTATGCCACATCATCCATGGACCAAGAAGATTCAATGGACTGACATCCTAATTCCTGATATCTCTTCATTTATTATACTAAGAGATGGTTCTCTATAAAAAAACTATATTTATAACTGAATGTAACTGCATTCTGATAGTCACACACTGTGTGGGATCATGTTACATTCCAGTTATATTTCTTATTACTTCTGATTCATATAGCCTTAGAATATATAAGTGAAATAAGGAAATTCTTGTTCAGTTATATATTATCAGGTAATAACAATAGATTTATTACTTTTTAGGACAAATATGTTCAATAATCCAGAAGTAATGGAAGCTTTTTCTTTCTTTTCTTAAAACAAATATATTATTATCTAACTAGTTCCTAGAATTATGTTTTTGTTTATTCTAATCTGAAGCAATACAACCTCAATTTTATGAGTTAACATATCTAAACAGTTACATATGAATAAAATATGTAATTGTTTACTCTAAAAGGGTTAAAATCCCAAAATAATTCAAACTATCTTCATCAATACCAAAGTTATTAACAGTACCTTTCTAACTGAATTATTTAGCCTAGGGCAAGACTAACCATATACAACCACCCTGGAATAAATAATTTCAACAAAAACTATATTCTGCACTCCAATTAATGAAACATCATTTTGATGTCTTTTGACATAGCACTTCTCTCCTGTAAGCGGAAGATCCGTGTACCCCCATTAGCCCTCCTCATTCTCCCAACCATATTATGTGGGAGTGTGACGAAGGCACTTATTCCCCTGAGAGAGATATTTATTCTCTTTCACGGGTAAATTGTGATTACTTGCAAAAAATAATTTATACAATGTATCATCTAATCTCATATGTTTTTTGTTTACTCTTTACTCCAGAATTCACTGGTTTCTTTTCTATCTATTCATCTCTTCAGTCCACACAGGTTGATCTGCGCAGTCAGCTCTGCATAACAAAAAGTAAGTCAAAACTATTTGATCTATTGCCATGGCACCACTGAATATACTTTCCCTGAATGTTCAGGGAATAAATGTCCCTCAAAAAAGGACCAAAGCCTTCCGTACTTTCCATAACAAGAAGGCTCACATAGTATGCCTCCAAGAAACACACTTCACCAAAGATTCTACTCCAAAATATATTTCTCCTTTTTATCAACAAATTTACACGGCTTCTGCCTGTACCAAGCAGAGGGGAACTCTAATTGCATTTCACCGATCCACACCATTCACCTTATCATCAGAAATTAAAGACCCAGAAGGTAGATACCTGATACTCATGGGTTATATAATGGATACAGCAATCACGGTGATTTCCTACTACGCTCCTAACAAACAACCTACACCATTCCTCTCACATATATTACAAGTGATTAATACACACAAAATAGGAACAGTGATAATGTGTGGGGATTCGAACCAGGTCCTCCTCCCATTTCTAGATAAATCACCTTTTACACCATCCAAAATAACCTCTAGATTACCTTTTTCTCAACTTCTTTCCAAATACAATCTGGTAGATTCATGGAGAGAAAGTAACCCAATGAAAAAGAAATTCACTTATTTCTCGCACCCTCATCAAACCTTCACCAGAATAGATCATATTTTTCTAACAATAGGAATGATACCAGAAATTATTGCATCAGATATAATTCCGATTCCGTGGTCTGACCATAATGCAGTATACACTACTATAGCCTCAGCCATACCAAAAGCGCATGACCCAACGTGGTACTTACCGGACATAATGCTCAAACACCCACTACATCAGATGGCCATTGAACAAGCTTTAAAGGAATACATATCAATTAATAATACAACAGACATCTCCCCAATAACACTGTGGGAAGCTCATAAGCCTGTCTTGCGTGGTACAATACAAAGACAAATGGCACTATTTAAACGGGAACGCAAAAATCTAGCAAAAAAACTAGAACTCAATTTTAATGCAGCCTACATATCATTCCAAGATAATCCATCTCAGAGTACAAAATCTCATCTGGAAAAATCTAGATTGGAATACGATCTATTTCTCACGGAGTCAGTTGATAAATCCCTCAAACGCTCCAAACACAATTTCTACATGAATACAAACAAACCAGGTACATATTTGGCTCGGGCATTAAATTCAACTAACAAATCTTTCAAACCAATATGTTTGAAATTATCAAAAAATGTTTACACTTGTAATCCAGTTAAAATAGTCCATAAATTTCACTCACATCTCGCAACTTTATACAAGACAAACAATGAATTTAATCCTACAGAGGCTGAATCCTTCTTCTCAAAAATAACCTTACCTGAGTTATCTCAAAATCAAAAAAGCAGTTTGGATGAGCCTGTAACTATAGATGAAGTTGCTAACGCCATAAAAGACCTAAAACTTAATAAAAGACCAGGCCCAGACGGCTACTCGGCTTTATACTATAAAACATTCTCAGAAATACTCTCTCCCATTCTCACTGAAACTTTTAACAAACTTCTAGATGGACATTCTTTTCGGCAAGAAACACTAATGGCAATTGTTTGTATGATCCCAAAACCCCTTTCTGATGATACTTCCTGTGTGAATTATCGGCCTATCTCTCTGTTAAACCTCGATATTAAATTATTAGCAAAAATAATAGCAAAACGCCTCAATAGCATTATAGGAAAATTAATACATAGAGATCAAGTAGGCTTCATGCCAAATAGACAGGCAGGCGATAATATACGCAGGGCAGTGTTATTGGCACATATTGCTAAAAAACGGAAAATCCCTTTATGTTTTCTGTCTCTCGATATTAAGAGGGCATTTGACACAGTATCCTGGCAATATATGCAATATTCATTACAAAAATGGGGTTTTGGACCCCACTTTTTAACATGGATCAAAGCATTATATAATAAACCCAAAGCCTATATAAAATATGCTGGATACAAATCTGAAGCCTTTAATATCGAAAGAGGTACCCGACAGGGTTGCCCATTATCTCCCTTATTATTTGCCCTTATACTCGAACCCATGGCCCAATACATCAGAACAAACCAAACTATAACTGGCATTGAAGTAGGAGGTATTACACACAAATTATGTATATTTGCAGACGATATATTACTTTTTCTATCATCACCACAGGTCTCTGGTCCTAACTTAATACCAGCTCTTGATGGGTTTGCAGCCCTATCCGGCCTTATGATTAATCCTAAGAAATGCCTAGTGCTTAATATTTCACTCACAAACATGGAATTGATCCCGGCTAGGGCTGCACTCCCATTCACATGGGCAGAAAAATCAATCCCATATCTTGGAATTCATTTAACAGCATCTCATTCTGACTTATTCTTAACCAATTATCCTCCTGTATTAAGACAGATCACAAATCTAATAAAACAATGGTCGCAACTTCCTTTATCCTGGATAGGGAAGATTAATGCAATCAAAATGACTATTCTACCCAAATTGCTTTATCTATTCAGAGTCCTCCCTATTCCAATTCCTTCCTATTTTTTGAGAATAGTACAAAAAAGAGCAACTTCGTTTATATGGGGCTCTTCTAAACCACGTATACCTATACACACACTACATCTTCCCAAAAATAAAGGAGGCCTGGGATACCCTAATTTTACTAACTACTACAGAGCAGCACATTTGGCCAGTCTGTCCAAATACCATGCAAAACAGGAAATCCCATTATGGGTATTTATAGAGGCTTCAGAAAATGACCCTCTATTAATATCAAATTTATTATGGCTTGATCCTAAAGACCGCTTTAAAATTCATAATCCCATAACTAAACACTTCTTATCTCTCTGGGATAAACTAAAAACCAAATATCAGTTACAATCTCCACACAATCCTCTCCTTTCTTTTATCAGAAATCCGGCCTTTTATCCGGCATGGATCTACCCAAATTCTTTTAAAGCTTGGACAACATCAGGCATTCAGACACTAAATGACTTCATAGCATCTAAATCATTGCTTTCATTCCCATCGCTTAGAGAAAAATATGATCTACCAAACTCTGAGATATTTAGATATCTCCAAATCAAAAATTTCTATACACCATTCCTAAAGGGGGATACACCATTATCCCAATTATCCATTTTTGAATCAATCTGTACAAAAGATCCATTTGCTAAAGGTACAATTTCATCACTTTATAATCAATTATATGGAGTAGCAAATCTTAATAGACCCTCTTACGTTCAGAGGTGGGAGGAGGACCTGGGACGAACTTTAGAAGACACGGACTGGTCTAACATATGGCTCACATCTAAGTCATCTTCACCCAACATCTTAGCACTGGAGACAAATTATAAAGTCCTAACTCGCTGGTACCTTGTACCCGCTAGAGTGGCAAAATATTCACCTAATACCTCAGCTCTTTGTTTTCGAGGATGCCCAGAAATAGGCACACATTTACACATATGGTGGACGTGCCCAGTAATCCAAACCTTCTGGAAGGAAGTCTTCGTGATTGCATCTAAAATATTTAAAAAAATAATACAACCAGATCCATATTTAACTTTACTTAATCTAAAACCGGAATGGTTAACACTCTCTCAATTCAAACTTATGATCCAACTAATAACGGCTGCAAAACAAACAGTGGCCAAGGCATGGAAATCTCCTACATTGGTACTAGCAGAAACAATTCACAGAATGAATAATACAATGTCCCATGCTAAGATGGTAGCCATCGATCAAAATCAAATTCCAAAATTTGAAAAACTTTGGCATCCTTGGATAAAACAACAGTTCCTGTCAAACTTCAATGACTCTGTCCTGTTGCCATGGTAACAGATTAAATGACTTACAGAGACACCCATTCTAAGGCTTCAAAGAGAACTAAAAAGAATAATAAACTGACGAGCGGGACAACCTTGTGGACCATACCTCTACCTTTCAACCCTTTTTCTTCTTTCTCTTTCCTTTTCTCCACCTTACGATTAAAGCTCATTATCAGAATTTATTTGACCTATATACACACTACTTGTAAACAATATGTATAGTAGGTATAAATCATTTAAATACCTACAAAAGTAACTAAGGAAATGATATATATCTTTAATTTAGGTTTACGTGAACCCAATGTTTAATATTTGAAATTTCATGATATTTACCTATATAAACCCTACTGTAAAACAATGAGCTTACTTTATAGATCCTTGTAAACTTACTTTATGTATCTTTATAACATTGTATACTCAATAAACTTCTTTTGACAAGGAAAATTGAAGGAGCTGGTTGGATAATTCTTGGCCAAACAGTGACTGCTGTCAATCTGTCAATCGGCTGCAATCACTGTTTGGCAGCGCTTACTGTATTCTGACAGCTGCTGGCACTGGCTGTCAAAATACAATATTCTCAGTGAGAGAATTGTCCATCTGTGCTGTTAGCGTGGATGGAGGAATCTGTGATGCCCTGTACACACGATCGGACATTCTGACAACAAAATCCATCTGATTTTTTCAGACGGATTTTGGGCCAAGCTTGTCTTGCATACACATGGTCACACAAAGTTAGCGGAAAATTCGATCGTTCTGAACGCGGTGACGTAAAACACTTACGTCGGGACTATAAACGGAGCCAATAGTTTTCATCTCTTAATTTATTCTGAGCATGCGTGGCACTTTGTGCTTCGGATTTGTGTACACATGATCGGAATTTAAACAATCGGATTTTGTTGTCGGAAAATGTTATATCCTGTTCTCAAACTTTGTGTGTCGGAAATTCCGACGGAAAAAGTCCGATGGAGCCCACACACGATCGGAATTTCCGACAACACATTCCGATCGCACTTTTTCCATCGGAAAATCCGACTGTGTGTACAGGGCATTAGATTTTTTTCATTCAGCCTGAAAAATCTTTTAGGCTGGGTTCACATTATTGCGAATTGGATGTGGGTTTGCAGCATCCAATTCGCATAGCAGAAGATTGTGACCGGCTCTCTATGGAGCCGGTTCACACACTTCCGCAGCAGCTCCGGTGCGAGTCCTGTGCGTCTTTTGTTCTGTTTCAGGTCCGAATTCAGCTAAAAATTCGGGCTGAAATCGGACCTGTAACAGTGGATGGAGACGCAACAGATTCCTGCTGTGAGCCGCTGCATTCTCCAGTGTGAACCCAGCCTGAAGCCTCATACACACGGTATGATTGTTGGCCAACTGAGCGTCTGATTTTTGTCAAAAGGGCGTGTGCCAGGATCTTGTCTTGCATGCTAACGGTACACAAACATGAACGTAGTGACGTACTACGAGGAATTTCAGCTCTTGAGTGCCACCCTTTGGGCCCCTTCTGCTAATTTCGTGTTTGGTGAGCATTGATTCCGAGCATGCGTTTTTGTACTTTCGACTTTTGTGTGACGGATTTGTGTACTGACCATACAAAAATCTGACGTCAAACTGTTGTCCGCCGAAAATTTACTAGCCTGTCATCCAACATTCATTGGCCGAAAGTTGGACAACAATTGTCAAAGAGGAGCGTACTAATGGTAAAAGTTTAGAAAAACAGTCTGTCAACAGACAATGCCCTGCCAACAATCGTACTATGTGTACGAGGCTTTAGTGTTAGGCCAGTGTTGGTATTCGCCAACAGTGTATGTGCTTTTCATTCAAGAAAATCCATTCATGCAAAAATTTTATGGTAAAAGCTAATATAATTTTTAAGTACTTTCAAATAACAGCTATATTGACCCCCCCCCCCCCAGATGGAGAACTTCTCTCTCAGGAGGGAGAGGGCTCTGAACTGAGTCTTTGCGTTGGGTGAAAACATGTCTAGCTTTGCCACTGCAGCCACTGAATAGAATAGCTTGCAATGCAGATTGCTCCATACGCATTGTTTAGCGCGGATTGGGTAATCGTTTTATTTCTCTTTTTTAGCTTGCAGGGCTAGAAGAGACAAATCTAAATGTGTATAGCTAGCTTAAAGTCAATAAATCCCTTACCACGTTTCCCTACAGGCAAGCCTATAATAAAGCTTACCTGTAGGTACTGAAAATAGAAGGTTTAGGAGATATTTAACATATACGCTTGCGCCAACGTCATTGGCGCATGCGCACTAAAGAAAGAGCATGATCGTGCCATTTCTATAGGGCCCGTGCTGTGACGTCACACGACTCCAGCCAGTCACAGAGCCGGAGTCCACGTCCCCAGAAGGAAGAAGGGTGAAGATACTTCCTCTTTAAGACTAGTCAGGTTCCATAAATATGCTGACATGAGGTGAACCAGGAATGCAGAAAATTGTTTTCTTATACCTACCATAATTTCCCTTTCTATTTCCCTTTCCTGGCTTTCCCTCATGTTAGCATACATATGGGTCAGCTCCACCCTCTAAACCTACAGGACAACTCCTCAGTAGCCAATAACCACCTCCACCAAGTGTTCTGAATAGACTCACGATGTACACCAGGAAGGAAAAATATGCTGATATGAGGACGAGCCAGGAAAGGAAAATGATGGTAAGTATAAGAAAACTATTTCTGTATTCCTGGCTCACCTCATGTCAGCATAAATATTGGCCCTGAATAGCAAAGTCAAAGAAAAAATGATGGGAAGAAAAAAACAACCTATTCAAGGAACATACTGCAAAACAAGTTTTTTTTTTGTGAGAAACAGCAGAAGACAGAACAGCCGCCCCAACATACTGAACCCAAGGCCACATCTATCTTGGTAAAGAGGCACTTACGCAGCTTCGCTGGACATGAGCGAACATGATGACTGGCCTCCCCACAGTACAGGCATAAGTTATTCTGTCGCCGGCATAGCCACTCTTCAGCTGATAGAGAAGGTCACATCAGTCCCAGTTGCATCTGGTTAACAGGTACCGGGTTGGCAGGAGGCGAATTGGCAGAAGCAGGATGAGTAGGTGCTGGCACCCAGGGCCACATCCAGACTGGACAGGACTGCTGTGCAGCTCTTGCTGTTCTGCGCTCCCGAAGCCGTTGGTTTATTGGGATGGCCAAAGCGACTAGAGCCTCTAAAGTGTTTGAAACACTGACCCGGGCTAGTTCGTCCTTTAGACTTTCGGATAGGCCAAGGCAAAACTGGTGCCGCAGGGCTGCATCGTTCCACTGGTTATCTGTGCTCCAGCGTCTGCAGTCTGTCACATAGTCCTCGACCGCTCTGCGGCCTTGCTGGAGTGCGTGAAGGGCGGCCTTTGCAGTGGAAGTCCGTTGTGGGTCATCGTATCGATGAGCCATGGCAATGAAGAAGGATGACAAGGAGTCCACAGCAGTACATGGCGTTCCTCGAGCAGATGATGGGCACAGGTCTGTGGTTCACCTTGTAGCAGAGAGATGATGAACCCGAACTTGGTGGCCTCTAAGAAAAAAGTCAAAGGTTGTAATGAAAAGTATAGTTCACATGCGTTGCAAAACGCCCAAAACTTACTTTGGTCCCCAAAAAACCTCTCTGTAATGGGAACCCTTGATTCAGGAGGCAGCATCACAGTGGGTGCAGTAGCAGTCATTGTTGGTGCCCTGCCAGCGGAAGGAGCTAAGACCGAAGAGTCTTAGTAGGTGCTGGCACCCAGGGCCACATCCAGACTGGACGGGACTGCTGTGCAGCTCTTGCTGTTCTGCGCTCCCGAAGCCGTTGGTTTATTGGGATGGCCAAAGCGACTAGAGCCTCTAAAGTGTTTGAAACACTGACCCGGGCTAGTTCGTCCTTTAGACTTTCGGATAGGCCAAGGCAAAACTGGTGCCGCAGGGCTGCATCGTTCCACTGGTTATCTGTGCTCCAGCGTCTGCAGTCTGTCACATAGTCCTCGACCGCTCTGCGGCCTTGCTGGAGTGCGTGAAGGGCGGCCTTTGCAGTGGAAGTCCGTTGTGGGTCATCGTATCGATGAGCCATGGCAATGAAGAAGGATGACAAGGAGTCCACAGCAGTACATGGCGTTCCTCGAGCAGATGATGGGCACAGGTCTGTGGTTCACCTTGTAGCAGAGAGATGATGAACCCGAACTTGGTGGCCTCTAAGAAAAAAGTCAAAGGTTGTAATGAAAAGTATAGTTCACATGCGTTGCGAAACACCCAAAACTTACTTTGGTCCCCAAAAAACCTCTCTGGAATGGGAACCCTTGATTCAGGAGGCAGCATTACAGTGGGTGCAGTAGCAGTCGTTGTTGGTGCCCTGCCAGCGGAAGGAGCTAAGACCGAAGAAGGGTTTGCAGCAGTAGCCAGGGTTTGCACTCGTTCCTTCAATTGGACATAACCATCCTGAAGAGACTTCATGGCATGAGTGAGGGCTGCGAGGTGCTGTCAAATCTCTAGCGTAGTGAGGAATCCGGGTCAATACTGGATCAGGATACAGGCACAGGATCAGAATACAGAATACAGCTACAGATCAGATAGTACTGCACTAGTGCAGCTGCTGTCCTAAAAAAAGGCCCATTGGTGCCAATGTACAGGCTAATGCGAGTACCTGCGAATCTGGCGAATAGTCCCGTGCATGCGCATGTGCACACGCGCATGGCACTGGCCAGCTTGGCGAGTGCCCATATGAATTCGGCCAGCTTGGCGGGTACCCATAGGATTTTGTCTGTGTCTGGTTGCAGTGTGTTCCTGACATCTTCATAGACTGAAACGCATTAGTGTTGCTTGTCTTATGAAAAATTTTTACTCCTTGTATTAATAAAGAAGAATTTGTAACTTTTACCTTGTTGCTGACTTTTTGTGGTTTGGATGTTTATGCAAGCAGCTAGAGACTGCTAGTCTGTCATGGTGATACAACAGCTCTAGAATGGGAACTGTTGGATTGGGTTGCAGCACCTCACATTGGTTTTGATTTATAGCAGTGGTCTCTTTGCATGTCCACTAGTGCCCCCTGCTAAGGGCACTGAGTCACTGCTGAGATTACCTGAACACCTGCTGGGGGAATCGGCTACTGCTGATATTTGGCAAGGAGAATGTACTTCTGCTGGGTAGATTGGCACTACTGAATCATACTCCCATGTTGTACCTTCATTCTGCACATGGCCACATTTCACCATGGCATACTTTGTGGACTACTATTTGTCACTCTGGTGCTGACCTAATAAGCCCTGAGGTTTGTCAGCATCCTATTAGTGCCCATGCTGCACACTAACCCTCTTCTCTTCTGCATGCCAGCTTTTGTGGTGGTTTTTAGCTAAACAGATTCCACAAAATTGTGACAAAAGGTGTGCAAAGTCTACAGCTTGTTTTCTTTCTAAAATAAGCCATGGCCGGAGTAGACTTTTTCAATATTTGGACTGATTATGTACCAGACATTATATCTTGTGTATCACACAAACCAACCAATTGTGTACTGTAATGGTCGCCTCTGTGTGAGTGATCTTAGTGTAGCATCACTTGCAGTCCCAGTTCCTATAAGCCAAGCAAGCCTAACCTACTGGTATTTGGCTGCCCCCAGGGATGACATGTTTACTGGCCAGGAAGTACAGGAAGCTGAAGAAAAAAAGAACAAAAGAGTTCTCGTGGTTCCAGGAGGGCAGTTGTCCACAGGGGATGGCTGGGACTTGTGTCTCGCAGGAACGCAGTCAGTGGAATGTGCAAATAGGTCACTTCAGACCGCAGGCAGAGACATGGTCAGCAAACAGGCAAATGATTGGTCCAGGCAGCAGGCAGAAACATAGTTAATAAACAGGCCAGGATTGGTACAGACTGCAGGCAGAGGCAACACTGCACTGGAACTCTGTAAATGGTGTGGCAGTGATCTGCGCCTCGTGGACTGGTGTGGCGGTGATCACAGACACTGTACCTGGTGTGGGGGTTTTCAAGGACATCATAAATTGTGTAGCGGTAATCAGGGACAATATGACTGGTGTTGCGGTGATTAAGGACACTGTAACTGGCGTGGCGGTGATCAAGGACAATATGACTGGTGTGGCAATAATCAGGGATAATATGAAACGCATGGCAGTGATCTGAGACAATATGACAGGCATGGGGTTGATCAGAGACAATATGACAGGTGTGGCAGTGATCAGGGACAATGTAACTGGTGAGGCAATGGACAGGGACAAAATGACTGGTGTGACGGCGGTCACGAACATTGAGAGTGGTGCGGTGGTAAATAGAGACGCTGATTACTGGTGTGGCAGTGATCAGGGACACTGCAACCGGTGCGGTGATAATCAGGGACACGGTAACACGGAGCATGAATGTGAATAGGCCATATGCATGCTTAAATTATGCCAAGCTGGACCAATACAAGTATGCAATCAAGACTATAGGTGGAGTTGATCTTTAATAAGCAGGATTGTGCTGTCCATGAATGGTGGAGAGCACACACTGCCATGTCCCATGGATGGTGGAAATGGTGGAAAGTGCAAACTGCCATGGTCCATGAATGGCGGAGAGCACACACTGCCATGTTCTATGGATGGTGGAAAGCACACACTGCCACATTCTATGGATGGTGGAGAGCACACACTGCCATGTTCTATGGATGGGGGAGAGCACACACTGCCATGTTCCATGGATGGTGGAAAGCACACACTGACACATTCTATGGATGGTGGAGAGCACCCACTGCCACATTCCATGGATGGTGGAAAGCACACACTGCCAGGTTCTATGGATGGTGGAGAGTGCACACTGCCACGTTCCATAGATGGTGGAGAGTGCACACTGCCATGTACCATGGATGGTGGAAGAGCGCAAACTGCCGCATTCTATGGATGGTGGAGAACACGCACTGCCACTTTCCCTGGATGGTGGAGAGCACCCACTGCCACGTTCTATGGATGGTGGAGAGCGCACACTGCCACGTTCCATGGATGGTGAGAGCACACACTTCCACCTTCCATGGATGGTGGAGAGCACCCACTGCCACATTCCATGGATTGTGGGAAGAACACACTGCCACGTTCTATGGATGGTGGAGAGCGCACACTGCCACGTTCTATGGATGGTGGAAAGCGCACACTGAAACTTTCCATGGATGGTGGAGAGCATGCACTGCTACGTTCTATGGATGGAGGAAAGCACACACTACCACGTTCTATGGATGGTGGAAAGCACACACTGCCACGTTCCATGGATGGTGGAGAGCACGCACTGCTACGTTCTATGGATGGAGGAAAGCACACACTGCCACGTTCTATGGATGGTGGAGAGTACCCACTGCCATGTTCCATGGATGGTGAAAAGCACACACTGCCACGTTCCATGGATGGTGGAGAGCACCCACTTCCAGGTTCTATGGATGGTGGAAAGCACACACTGCCACATTCTATGGATGGTGGAGATCACCCACTGCCACTTTCCATGGATGGTGGAAAGCACACACTGCCACGTTCTATGGATGGTGGAGAGCACACACTGCCATGTTCTATGGATGGTGAAGAGCACACACTGCCACGTTCCATGGATGGTGAAGAGCACACAATTCCACATTCAATAGATGATGGAGAGCGCACACTGCCACGTTCCACAGATGGTGGAATAGCACACACTGCCAGGTTCTATGGAAGGTGGAGAGCGCACACTGCCACGTTCCATGGATGGTGGAGAGCGCACACTTCCATGTTCTATGGATGGTGGAGAGAGCACACTGCCACGTTCCATGGATGGTGGAAGAGCGCACATAGCCAGGTTCTATGGATGGTTCAGAGCACACACTGCCACGTTCCATGGATGGTGGAGAGCACGCACTGCCACGTTCTATGGATGGAGGAAAGCACACACTGCCACGTTCTATGGATGGTGGAGAGTACCCACTGCCATGTTCCATGGATGGTGAAAAGCACACACTGCCACGTTCCATGGATGGTGGAAAGCACACACTGCCACGTTCTATGGCTGGTGGAGAGCACCCACTGCCAAGTTCCATGGATGGTGGAAAGCACACACTGCCACATTCTATGGCTGGTGGAGAGCACCCACTGCCACGTTCCATGGATAGTGGAAAGCACACACTGCCACGTTCCATAGACGGTGAAGAGCACCCACTGCCTCGTTCCATGGATGGTGGAGAGCACACACCGCCATGTTCCATTGATGGTGAAGAGCACACACTGCCACGTTCCATGGATGGTGGAGAGAGCACACTGCCACGTTCCATGGATGGTGGAGAGCGCACACTGCCACGTTCCATGGATGGTGGAAGAGCGCACACTGCCAGGTTCTATGGATGGTGGAGAGCGCACACTGCCACGTTCCATGGATGGTGGAGAGTGCACACTGCCACGTTCTATGGATGGTGGAGAGCACCCACTGCCATGTTCTATGGATGGTTTAGAGTGCACACTGCCATGTTCCATGGATGTGGACAGTGCACACTTCCACATTCTATGGATGGTGGACAGTGCACACTGCCATGTTCCATGGATGGTGGAAGAGCGCAGACTGCCAGGTTCTATGGATGGTGGAGAGTGCATACTGCCACGTTCCATGGATGGTGGAGAGCACACACTTCCATGTTCTATGGAGGGTGCAGAGCGCACAATGCCACATTCCATGGATGGTGGAAGAGCGCACACTGCCAGGTTCTATGGTTGGTGGAGAGCACACACTGCCACGTTCCATGGATGGTGGAGAGCGCACACTGCCACGTTCCATGGATGGTGGAGAGCGTACACTGCCACATTCCATGGATGGTGGAAGAGCACACACTGCCAGGTTCTATGGATTGTGGAGAGCGCACACTGCCACGTTCTATGAATGGTGGAGAGCGCACACTGCCACGTTCCATGGATGGTGGAAGAGCGCACGCTGCCAGGTTCTATGGATGATGGAGAGCGCACACTGCCATGTTCCATGGATGGTGGAGAGCACACACTACCACGTTCCATGGATGGTGGAGAGCGCACACTGCCACGTTCTATGGATAGTGTAGAGCTCGCACTACCACGTTCTATGGATGGTGGAGAGCACCCACTGCCACGTTGTATGGATGGTGGAGAGCACCCACTGCCACGTTCTATGGATGGTGGAGAGAGCACACTGCCACATTCCATGGATGGTGGAGAGCACACACTGCCACATTCCATGGATGGTGGAGAGCACCCACTGCCACGTTCTATGGATGGTGGAGAGCGCACACTGCCACGTTCCATGGATGGTGGAGAGTGCACACTTCCACGTTCTATGGCTGGTGGACAGTGCACACTGCCATGTTCCATGGATGGTGGAAGAGTGCACACTGCCAGGTTCTATGGATGGTGGAGAGCGCACACTGCCATGTTCCATGGATGGTGGAGAGCGCACACTGCCATGTTTTATGGATGGTGGAGAGCGCACAATGCCACGTTCCATGGATGGTGGAAGAGCGCACACTGCCACATTTCATGGATGGTGGAGAGCGCACACTGCCACGTTCCATGGATGGTGGAGAGCGCACACTGCCACGTTTCATGGATGGTGGAAGAGCGCACACTGCCAGGTTCTATGGATGTTGGAGAGCACACACTGCCAGGTTCCATGGATGGTGGAGAGTGCACACTGCCACGTTCTATGGATGGTGGAGAGCGCACACTGCCACGTTCCATGGATGCTGGAAGAGCGCACACTGTCAGGTTCTATGGATGGTGGAGAGCACACACTGCCACGTTCCATGGATGGTGGAGAGTGCACACTGCCACGTTCCATGGATGGTGGAGAGCGCACACTGCCACGTTCCATGGATGGTGGAAGAGCGTGCACTGCCACGTTCTATGGATGGTGTAGAGCGTGCACTGCCACGTTCTATGGATGGTGTAGAGCGCGCACTGCCACGTTCTATGGATGGTGGAGAGCACCCACTGCCAGGTTGTATTGATGGTGGAGAGCACCCACTGCCACGTTCTATGGATGGTGGAGAGCGCACACTGCCACGTTCCATGGATGGTGGAGAGCACACACTGCCACGTTCCATGGATGGTGGAAGAGCGTGCACTGCCACGTTCTATGGATGGTGGAAGAGCGTGCACTGCCACGTTCTATGGATGGTGTAGAGCGCGCACTGCCACGTTCTATGGATGGTGGAGAGCACCCACTGCCACGTTGTATGGATGGTGGAGAACACCCACTGCCACGTTCTATGGATGGTGGAGAGCACACACCGCCACATTCCATGGATGGTGGAGAGCGCACACTGCCACGTTCCATGGATGGTGGAAGAGCGTGCACTGCCACGTTCTATGGATGGTGGAGAGCGCGTACTGTCACGTTCTAAGGATGGTGGAGAGCACCCACTGCCACGTTCTATGGATGGTGGAGAGCGCACACTGCCACGTTCCATGGATGGTGGAGAGCGCACACTGCCATGTTCCATGGATGGTGGAGAGCGCACACTGCCATGTTCCATGGATGGTGGAAGAGCACGCACTGCCACGTTCTATGGATGGTGTAGAGCGCGCACTGCCACGTTCTATGGATGGTGGAGAGCGCACACTGCCACGTTCTATGGATGGTGGAGAGCACCCACTGCCACGCTGTATGGATGGTGGAGAGCACCCACTGCCACGTTCTATGGATGGTGGAGAGCGCGTACTGCCACGTTCTATGGATGGTGGAGAGCACCCACTGCCACGTTCTATGGATGGTGGAGAGCGCACACTGCCACATTCCATGGATGGTGGAAGAGCGCGCACTGCCACGTTCTATGGATGGTGGAGAGCGCGTACTGCCACGTTCTATGGATGGTGGAGAGCACCCACTGCCACGTTGTATGGATGGTGGAGAGCACGCACTGCCACGTTCTATGGATGGTGGAGAGCACCCACTGCCACGTTCTATGGATGGTGGAGAGCGCACACTGCCACGTTCCATGGATGGTGGAGAGTGCACACTGCCACGTTCCATGGATGGTGGAAGAGCGCGCACTGCCACGTTCAATGGATGGTGTAGAGCACACACTGCCACGTTCTATGGATGTTGGAGAGCGCACACTGCCACGTTCCATGGATGGTGGAGAGTGCACACTGCCACGTTCTATGGATGGTGGAGAGCACCCACTTCCAGGTTCTATGGATGGTGGAAAGCACACACTGCCACATTCTATGGATGGTGGAGATCACCCATTGCCACTTTCCATGGATGGTGGAAAGCACACACTGCCACGTTCTATGGATGGTGGAGAGCACACACTGCCATGTTCTATGGATGGTGTAGAGCGCACACTGCCACATTCCATGGATGGTAGAGAGCGCACACTGCCACGTTCTATGGACGGTGGAGTGCGCACACTTCCACGTTCAATGGATGGTGGAGAGTGCACACTGCCACGATCTATGGACGGTGGAGAGCCCACACTGCCAGGTTCTATGGATGGTGGAGAGCGCACACTGCCACGTTCTATAAATGGTGGAAAGTGCACACTGTCACGTTCTATGGACGGTGGAGCGTGCACACTGCCACGTTCCATGGATGGTGGAGAGCGCACACTGCCACGTTCTATGGACGGTGGAGCATGCACACTGCCACGTTCCATGGATGGTGGAGAGCGCACACATCCACGTTCTATGCATGGTGGAGAGCGCACACTGCCACGTTCCGTGGATGGTGGAGAGCGCACACTGCCACGTTGTATGGATGGTGGAGAGCACACTGCCACTTTCTATGGATGGTGGAGAGCGCACACTGCCACATTCTATGGATAGTGGAGAGCGCACACTGCCACGTTCTATGGATGGTGGAGAGGGCACACTGCCACGTTCTATGCATGGTGGAGAGCGCACACCGCCACGTTCTATGGATAGTGGAGAGCGCACACTGCCAGGTTCTATGGATGGTGGAGAGCACACACTGCCACGTTCTATGGATAGTGGAGAGCGCACACTGCCACGTTCCATGGATGGTGGAGAGCGCACACTGCCACGTTCTATGGACGGTGCAGCAGGCACACTGCCACGTTCCATGGATGGTGGAGAGCGCACACATCCACGTTCTATGCATGGTGGAGAGCGCACAGTGCCATGTTCCGTGGATGGTGGAGAGCGCACACTGCCACGTTCTATGGATGGTGGAGAGCACACTGCCACGTTCTATGGATGGTGGAGAGCGCACACTGCCACATTCTATGGATAGTGGAGAGCGCACACTGCCACGTTCCATGAATGGTGGAGAGCGCACACTGCCACGTTCTATGCATGGTGGAGAGCGCACACCGCCACGTTCTATGGATAGTGGAGAGCGCACACCGCCAGGTTCTATGGATGGTGGAGAGCGAACACTGCCACGTTCTATGGATAGTGGAGAGCGCACACTGCCACGTTCCATGGATGGTGGAGAGCGCACACTGCCACGTTCCATGGATGGTGGAGAGCGCACACTGCCACGTTCTATGCATGGTGGAGAGCGCACACTGCCAGGTTCTATGCATGGTGGAGAGCACACCCCGCCACGTTCCATGGATGGTGGAGAGCGCACACCACCACGTTCTATGGATGGTGGAGAGCGCACACTGCCACATTCCATGGATGGTGGAGAGCACACACTGCCACGTTCCATGGATGGTGGAGAGCGCACACAGCCACGTTCTATGCATGGTGGAGAGCGCACACTGCCAGGTTCTATGCATGGTGGAGAGCACACCCCGCCACGTTCCATGGATGGTGGAGAGCGCACACCACCACGTTCTATGGATGGTGGAGAGCGCACACTGCCACGTTCCATGGATGGTGGAGAGCACACACTGCCACGTTCTATGGATGGTGGAGAGCGCACACTGCCACGTTCTATGGATGATGGAGAGCGCACACTACCACGTTCCATGAATGGTGGAGAGCGCACACTGACACGTTCTATGGATGATGGAGAGTGCACACTGCCACGTTCTAAGGGTGGTGGAGAGCGCACACCGCCACGTTCTATGGATGGTGGAGAGCGCACACTGCCACATTCCATGGATGGTGGAGAGCACACACTGCCACGTTCCATGGATGGTGGAGAGCGCACACAGCCACGTTCTATGCATGGTGGAGAGCGCACACTGCCAGGTTCTATGCATGGTGGAGAGCACACCCCGCCACGTTCCATGGATGGTGGAGAGCGCACACCACCACGTTCTATGGATGGTGGAGAGCGCACACTGCCACGTTCCATGGATGGTGGAGAGCACACACTGCCACGTTCTATGGATGGTGGAGAGCGCACACTGCCACGTTCTATGGATGATGGAGAGCGCACACTACCACGTTCCATGAATGGTGGAGAGCGCACACTGACACGTTCTATGGATGATGGAGAGTGCACACTGCCACGTTCTAAGGGTGGTGGAGAGCGCACACCGCCACGTTCTATGGATGGTGTAGAGCGCACACTGCCACATTCCATGGATGGTAGAGAGCGCACACTGCCACGTTCTATGGACGGTGGAGTGCGCACACTTCCACATTCAATGGATGGTGGAGAGTGCACACTGCCACGATCTATGGACGGTGGAGAGCCCACACTGCCAGGTTCTATGGATGGTGGAGAGCGCACACTGCCACATTCTATAGATGGTGGAAAGTGCACACTGTCACGTTCTATGGACGGTGGAGCGCGCACACTGCCACGTTCCATGGATGGTGGAGAGCGCACACTGCCACGTTCTATGGACGGTGGAGCACGCACACTGCCACGTTCCATGGATGGTGGAGAGCCCACACATCCACGTTCTATGCATGGTGGAGAGCGCACACTGCCACGTTCCGTGGATGGTGGAGAGCGCACAATGCCACGTTCTATGGATGGTGGAGAGTGCACACTGCCACGTTCTAAGGATGGTGGAGAGCGCACACTGCCACGTTCTAAGGATGGTGGAGAGCGCACACTGCCACGTTCCATGGACGGTGGAGTGCGCACACTTCCACGCTCAATGGATGGTGGAGAGTGCACACTGCCATGATCTATGGACGGTGGACAGCCCACACTGCCAGGTTCTATGGATGTTGGAGAGCGCACACTGCCACGTTCTATAGATGGTGGAAAGTGCACACTGTCACGTTCTATGGACGGTGGAGCGCGCACACTGCAACGTTCCATGGATGGTGGAGAGCGCACACTGCCACATTCTATGGACGGTGGAGCACGCACACTGCCACGTTCCATGGATGGTGGAGAGCGCACAAATCCACGTTCTATGCATGGTGGAGAGCGCACACTGCCACGTTCTATGGACGGTGGAGAGCACACTGCCACGTTCTATGGATGGTGGAGAGCGCACACTGCCACGTTCTATGGATAGTGGAGAGCGTACACTGCCATGTTCCATGGATGGTGGAGAGCGTACACTGCCACGTTCTATGGATGGTGGAGAGCGCACACTGCCAGGTTCTATGGATGGTGGAGAGCATACACTGCCACGTTCTATGGATGGTGGAGAGCGCACACTGCCATGTTCCATGGATGGTGGAGAGAGCACACTGCCACACTCTATGCATGGTGAAGAGCGCACACTGCCAGGTTCTATGCATGGTGGAGAGCACACACCGCCACGTTCCATGGATGGTGGAGAGCGCACACTGCCATGTTCTAAGCATGGTGGAGAGCGCACACCGCCACGTTCTATGGATGGTGGAGAGCGCACACTGCCACGTTCTATAGATAGTGGAGAGCGCACACTGCCATGTTCCATGGATGGTGGAGAGCGCAAACTGCCAGGTTCTATGGATGGTGGAGAGCGCACACCGCCACGTTCTATGGATGATGGAGAGCACACACTGCCATGTTCCATGGATGGTGGAGAGTGCACACTGCCAGGTTCTATTGATGATGGAGAGCGCACACTGCCACGTTCCATTAATGGTGGAGAGCGCACACTGCCATGTTCTATGGATGGTGGAGAGCGCACACCGCCACGTTCTATGGATGATGAAGAGCGCACACCGCCACGTTCTATGGATGATGGAGAGCGCCCACTGCCACTTTCTATGGATGATGGAGAGTGCACACTGCCACGTTCTATGGATGATGGAGAGCGCACACTGCCACGTTCCATGGATGGTGGAGAGCGCACACTGCCAGGTTCTATGGATGGTGGAGAGAGCACACCGCCACGTTCTATGGATGATGGAGAGTGCACACTGCCACGTTCCATGGATGGTGGAGAGCGCACACTACCACATTCTATGGGTGGTGGAGAGCACACTGCCACGTTCCATGGATAGTGGAGAGCGCACACTGCCACGTTCTATGAATGATGGAGAGCGCACACTGCCACGTTCTATGGATGATGGAGAGCGCACACTGCCACGTTTCATGGATGGTGGAGAGCACACACTGCCACGTTCTATGGACGGTGGAGCGCGCACACTGCCAGGTTCTATGGATGGTGGAGAGCGCACACTGCCACGTTCTATAGATGGTGGAAAGTGCACACTGTCACGTTCTATGGACGGTGGAGCGCGCACACTGCCACGTTCCATGGATGGTGGAGAGCGCACACTGCCACGATCTATGGACGGTGGAGAACGCACACTGCCACGTTCCATGGATGGTGGAGAGCGCACAGATCCACGTTCTATGCATGGTGGAGAGCGCACACTGCCACGTTCCATGGATGGTGGAGAGTGCACACTGCCACGTTCTATGGACGGTGGAGAGCACACTGCCACGTTCTATGGATGGTGGAGAGCGCACACTGCCACGTTCTATGGATAGTGGAGAGCGTACACTGCCATGTTCCATGGATGGTGGAGAGCGTACACTGCCACGTTCTATGGATGGTGGCGAGCGCACACTGCCAGGTTCTATGGATGGTGGAGAGCATACACTGCCACGTTCTATGGATGGTGGAGAGCGCACACTGCCATGTTCCATGGATGGTGGAGAGAGCACACTGCCACACTCTATGCATGGTGAAGAGCGCACACTGCCAGGTTCTATGCATGGTGGAGAGCACACACCGCCACGTTCCATGGATGGTGGAGAGCGCACACTGCCATGTTCCATGGATGGTGGAGAGCGCACACTGCCACGTTCTATAGATTGTGGAAAGTGCACACTGTCACGTTCTATGAACGGTGGAGCGAGCACACTGCCACGTTCCATGGATGGTGGAGAGTGCACACTGCCACGTTCTATGGACGGTGGAGCACGCACACTGCCACGTTCCATGGGTGGTGGAGTGGTGGAGAGCGCACAGATCCGCGTTCCATGGATGGTGGAGAGCGCACACTGCCACGTTCCATTGATGGTGGAGAGCGCACACTGCCACGTTCTATGGATGGTGAAGAGCACACTGCCACGTTCTATGGATGGTGGAGAGCGCACACTGCCACGTTCTATGGATAGTGGAGAGCGCACACTGCCACGTTCCATGGATGGTGGAGAGAGCACACTGCCACGTTCTATGCATGGTGGAGAGAGCACACCGCCAGGTTCTATGGATGGTGGAGAGCGCACACTGCCACGTTCTATGGATAGTGGAGAGCGCACACTGCCACGTTCCATGGATGGTGGAGAGCGCACACTGCCACGTTCTATGCATGGTGGAGAAGCACACTGCCACGTTCTATGGATGGTGGACAGCGCACACTGCCACGTTCTATGGATGATGGAGGGCGCACACTGCCACGTTCCATGGATGATGGAGAGCGCACACTGCCACGTTCCATGGATGGTGGAGAGCGCACACTGCCACGTTCCATGGATGGTGAAGAGCGCACACTGCCACGTTCTATGGATGATGGAGGGCGCACACTGCCACGTTCCATGGATGATGGAGTGCGCACACTGCCACGTTCCATGGATGGTGGAGAGCGCACACTGCCACGTTCCATGGATGGAGGAGAGCGCACACTGCCACGTTCTATGGATGATGGAGGGCGCCCACTGCCACGTTCCATGGATGATGGAGAGCGCACACTGCCACGTTCCATGGATGGTGGAGAGCGCACACTGCCACTTTCCATGGATGGTGGAGAGCGCACACTGCCACGTTCCATGGATGGTGGAGAGAGCACACTGCCACGTTCCATGGATGGTGGAGAGCGCACCCTGCCACGTTCCATGGATGGTGGAAGAGCGCACACTGCCAGGTTCTATGGATGGTGGAGAGCGCACACTGCCACGTTCCATGGATGGTGGAGAGCGCACACTGCCACGTTCTATGCATGGTTGAGAGTGCACACTGCCAGTGGAGAGCACACACCGCCACGTTCCATGGATGGTGGAGAGCGCACACCGCCACGTTCAATGGATGGTGGAGAGCGCACACCGCCACGTTCCATGGATGGTGGAGAGCGCACACCGCCACGTTCCATGGATGTGGAGAGCGCACACCGCCACGTTCCATGGATGGTGGAGAGCGCACACTGCCACGTTCCATTGATGGTGGAGAGCGCACACCACCACGTTCTATGGATGGTGGAGAGCGCCCACTGCCATGTTCTATGGATGGTGGAGAGCACCCACTGCCACTTTGTATGGATGGTGGAGAGCACCCACTACCACGTTCTATGGATGATGGAGAGCGCACACCGCCATGTTCTATGGATGATGGAGGGCGCACACTGCCACGTTCCATGGATGATGGAGAGCGCACACTGCCACGTTCCATGGATGGTGGAGAGCGCACACTGCCACGTTCCATGGATGGAGGAGAGCGCACACTGCCACGTTCTATGGATGATGGAGGGCGCACACTGCCACGTTCCATGGATGATGGAGAGCGCACACTGCCACGTTCCATGGATGGTGGAGAACGCACACTGCCACTTTCCATGGATGGTGGAGAGCGCACACTGCCACGTTCCATGGATGGTGGAGAGAGCACACTGCCACGTTCCATGGATGGTGGAGAGAGCACACTGCCACGTTCCATGGATGGTGGAGAGCGCACCCTGCCACGTTCCATGGATGGTGGAAGAGCGCACACTGCCAGGTTCTATGGAAGGTGGAGAGCGCACACTGCCACGTTCCATGGATGGTGGAGAGCGCACACTGCCACGTTCTATGCATGGTGGAGAGTGCACACTGCCAGTGGAGAGCACACACCGCCACGTTCCATGGATGGTGGAGAGCGCACACCGCCACGTTCCATGGATGGTGGAGAGCGCACACCGCCACGTTCCATGGATGGTGGAGAGCGCACACCGCCACGTTCCATGGATGGTGGAGAGCGCACACCACCACGTTCTATGGATGGTGGAGAATGCCCACTGCCATGTTTTATGGATGGTGGAGAGCACCCACTGCCACTTTGTATGGATGGTGGAGAGCACCCACTACCACGTTCTATGGATGATGGAGAGCGCACACCGCCATGTTCTATGGATGGTGGAGAGCGCACACTGCCAGGTTCTATGGATGATGGAGAGCACACACTGCCACGTTCTATGGATGATGGAGAGCACCCACTGCCACTTTGTATGGATGGTGGAGAGCACACACTGCCAGGTTCTATGGATGATGGAGAGCTCACACCGCCATGTTCTATGGATGGTGGAGAGCGCACACTGCCAGGTTCTATGGATGATGGAGAGCGCACACTGCCACATTCTATGGATGATGGAGAGCACCCACTGCCACTTTGTATGGATGGTGGAGAGCACCCACTGCCACGTTCTATGGATGGTGGAGAGCGCACACCGTCACGTTCTATGGATGGTGGAGAGCACACACTGCCATGTTCCATGGATGGTGGAGAGCGCACACTGCCACGTTCCATGGATGGTGGAAGAGCGTGCACTGCCACGTTCTATGGATGGTGGAGAGCGCGCACTGCCACGTTCTATGGATGGTGGAGAGCGCGTACTGCCACGTTCTATGGATGGTGGAGAGCACCCACTGCCACTTTCTATGGATGGTGGAGAGCGCACACTGCCACGTTCCATGGATGGTGGAGAGCGCACACTGCCACGTTCCATGGATGGTGGAAGAGCACGCACTGCCACGTTCTATGGATGGTGTAGAGCGCGCACTGCCACGTTCTATGGAAGGTGGAGAGCGCACACTGCCACATTCTATGGATGGTGGAGAGCACTCACTGCCACGCTGTATGGATGGTGGAGAGCACCCACTGCCACGTTCTATGGATGGTGGAGAGCACACACTGCCACGTTCCATGGATGGTGGAGAGCGCACACTGCCACGTTCCATGGATGGTGGAAGAGCGAGCACTGCCACGTTCTATGGATGGTGGAGAGTGCGTACTGCCACGTTCTATGGATGGTGGAGAGCAACCACTGCCACGTTGTATGGATGGTGGAGAGCACGCACTGCCACGTTCTATGGATGGTGGAGAGCACCCACTGCCACGTTCTATGGATGGTGGAGAGCGCACACTGCCACGTTCCATGGATGGTGGAGAGTGCACACTGCCACGTTCCATGGATGGTGGAAGAGCGCGCACTGCCACGTTCAATGGATGGTGTAGAGCGCACACTGCCACATTCTATGGATGGTGGAGAGCGCACACTGCCACGTTCCATGGATGGTGGAGAGTGCACACTGCCACGTTCTATGGATGGTGGAAGAGTGCGCACTGCCACGTTCAATGGATGTGTAGAGCGCACACTGCCATGTTCTATGGATGGTGGAGAGCGCACACTGCCACGTTCCATGGATGGTGGAGAGCGCACACTGCAACGTTCCATGGATGGTGGAGAGTGCACACTGCCAGGTTCTATGGATGATGGAGAGCGCACACTGCCACGTTCCATTAATGGTGGAGAGCGCACACTGCCATGTTCTATGGATGGTGGAGAGCGCACACCGCCACGTTCTATGGATGATGGAGAGCGCACACCGCCACGTTCTATGGATGATGGAGAGCGCACACTGCCACTTTCTATGGATGATGGAGAGTGCACACTGCCACGTTCTATGGATGATGGAGATCGCACACTGCCACGTTCCATGGATGGTGGAGAGCGCACACTGCCAGGTTCTATGGATGGTGGAGAGCGCACACCGCCACGTTCTATGGATGATGGAGAGCGCACACTGCCACGTTCCATGGATGGTGGAGAGCGCACACTACCACGTTCTATGGGTGGTGGAGAGCACACTGGCATGTTCTATGGATGGTGGAGAGCGCACACTGCCACGTTCTATGGATAGTGGAGAGCGCACACTGCCACGTTCTATGGATGATGGAGAGCGCACACTGCCACGTTCTATGGATGATGGAGAACGCACACTGTCACGTTTCATGGATGGTGGAGAGCGCACACTGCCATGGACGGTGGAGCGCGCACACTTCCACGTTCTATGGATGGTGGAGAGTGCACACTGCCACATTCTATGGATGGTGGAGAGCGCACACTGCCAGGTTCTATGGATGGTGGAGAGGGCACACTGCCACGTTCTATAGATGGTGGAAAGTGCACACTGTCACGTTCTATGGACGGTGGAGCGCGCACACTGCCACGTTCCATGGATGGTGGAGAGCGCACACTGCCACGATCTATGGATGGTGGAGCACGCACACTGCCACGTTTCATGGATGGTGGAGAGCGCACAGATCCACGTTCTATGCATGGTGGAGAGCGTACACTGCCACGTTCCATGGATGGTGGAGAGTGCACACTGCCACGTTCTATGGATGGTGGAGAGCACACTGCCACGTTCTATGGATGGTGGAGAGCGCACACTGCCACGTTCTATGGATAGTGGAGAGCGTACACTGCCACGTTCCATGGATGGTGGAGAGCGCACACTGCCACGTTCTATGCATGGTGAAGAGCGTACACTGCCACGTTCTATGGATGGTGGAGAGCGCACACTGCCAGGTTCTATGGATGGTGGAGAGCATACACTGCCACGTTCTATGGATGGTGGAGAGCGCACACTGCCATGTTCCATTGATGGTGGAGAGAGCACACTGCCATGTTCTATGCATGGTGGAGAGCGCACACTGCCAGGTTCTATGCATGGTGGAGAGCACACACCGCCACGTTCCATGGATGGTGGAGAGCGCACACCGCCATGTTCCATGGATGGTGGAGAGCGTACACTGCCACGTTCTATCGATTGTGGAAAGTGCACACTGTCACATTCTATGGACGGTGGAGCGAGCACACTGCCTTGTTCCATGGATGGTGGAGAGCGCACACTGCCACGTTCTATGGACGGTGGAGCACGCACACTGCCACGTTCCATGGGTGGTGGAGAGCGCACAGATCCACGTTCCATGGATGGTGGAGAGCGCACACTGCCACGTTCCATGGATGGTGGAGGGTGCACACTGCCACGTTCTATGGATGGTGGAGAGCACACTGCCACGTTCTATGGATGGTGGAGAGCGCACACTGCCACGTTCTATGGATAGTGGAGAGCGCACACTGCCACGTTCCATGGATGGTGGAGAGAGCACACTGCCACGTTCTATGCATGGTGGAGAGAGCACACCGCCAGGTTCTATGGATGGTGGAGAGCGCACACTGCCACGTTCTATGGATAGTGGAGAGCGCACACTGCCACGTTCCATGGATGGTGGAGAGCGCACACTGCCACGTTCTATGCATTGTGGAGAAGCACACTACCACGTTCTATGGATGGTGGACAGCGCACACTGCCAGGTTCTATGGATGGTGGAGAGCGTACACTGCCACGTTCTATGGATGGTGGACAGCGCACACTGCAAGGTTCTATGGATGGTGGAGAGCGCACACTGCCACGTTCTATGCATGGTGGAGAGTGCACACTGCCAGTGGAGAGCACACACTGCCACGTTCCATGGATGGTGGAGAGCCCACACCGCCACGTTCCATGGATGGTGGAGAGTGCACACCGCCACATTCCATGGATGGTGGAGAGCGCACACCGCCACGCTCCATGGATGGTGGAGAGCGCACACCGCCACGTTCCATGGATGGTGGAGAGCGCACACTGCCACGTTCTATGGATGGTAGAGAGCACCCACTGCCACTTTGTATGGATGGTGGAGAGCACCCACTACCACGTTCTATGGATGATGGAGAGCGCACACCGCCATGTTCTATGGATGGTGGAGAACGCACACTGCCAGGTTCTATGGATGATGGAGAGCGCACACTGCCACGGTCTATGGATGATGGAGAGCACCCACTGCCACTTTGTATGGATGGTGGAGAGCACCCACTGCCACGTTCTATGGATGGTGGAGAGCGCACACCGTCACGTTCTATGGATGGTGGAGAGCACACACTGCCACGTTCCATGGATGGTGGAAGAGCACGCACTGCCACATTCTATGGATGGTGTAGAGCGCGCACTGCCACGTTCTATGGATGGTGGAGAGCACTCACTGCCACGCTGTATGGATGGTGGAGAGCACCCACTGCCACGTTCTATGGATGGTGGAGAGCACACACTGCCACGTTCCATGGATGGTGGAGAGCGCACACTGCCACGTTCCATGGATGGTGGAAGAGCGAGCACTGCCACGTTCTATGGATGGTGGAGAGCGCGTACTGCCACGTTCTATTGATGGTGGAGAGCACCCACTGCCACGTTGTATGGATGGTGGAGAGCACGCACTGCCACGTTCTATGGATGGTGGAGAGCATCCACTGCCACGTTCTATGGATGGTGGAGAGCGCACACTGCCACGTTCCATGGATGGTGGAGAGTGCACACTGCCACATTCCATGGATGGTGGAAGAGCGTGCACTACCACGTTCAATGGATGGTGTAGAGCGCACACTGCCACGTTCTATGGATGGTGGAGAGCGCACACTGCCACGTTCCATGGATGGTGGAGAGCGCACACTGCCACGTTCTTGGATGGTGGAAGAGCGCGCACTGCCACGTTCAATGGATGGTGTAGAGCGCACACTGCCACGTTCTATGGATGGTGGAGAGCGCACACTGCCATGTTCCATGGATGGTGGAGAGCGCACACTGCCACGTTCTATGGATGGTGGAGAGCGCACACTGCCCCGTTCTATGGATGATGGAGAGCGCACACTACCACGTTCCATGAATGGTGAAGAGCGCACACTGACACTTTCTATGGATGATGGAGAGTGCACACTGCCACGTTCTAAGGATGGTGGAGAGCGCACACTGCCACGTTCTATGGATGGTGTAGATCGCACACTGCCACGTTCCATGGATGGTGGAGTGCGCTCACTTCCACGCTCAATGGATGGTGGAGAGTGCACACTGCCACGATCTATGGACGGTGGAGAGCCCACACTGCCAGGTACTATGGATGGTGGAGAGCGCACACTGCCACGTTTTATAGATTGTGGAAAGTGCACACTGTCACGTTCTATGGACGGTGGAGCGCGCACACTGCCACGTTCCATGGATGGTGGAGAGCGCACACTGCCACGTTCTATGGACAGTGGAGCACGCACACTGCCACGTTCCATGGATGGTGGAGAGCGCACACATCCACGTTCTATGCATGGTGGAGAGCGCACACTGCCACGTTCCGTGGATGGTGGGGAGTGCACACTGCCACGTTCTATGGATGGTGGAGGGCACACTGCCACGTTCTATGGATGGTGGATAGCGCACACTGCCACATTTTATGGATAGTGGAGCGCGCACACTGCCACGTTCCATGGATCGTGGAGAGCGCACACTGCCATGTTCTAAGCATGGTGGAGAGCACACACCGCCACGTTCTATGGTTAGTGGAGAGCGCACATCGCCAGGTTCTATGGATGGTGGAGAGCGCACACTGCCACGTTCTATAGATGGTGGAAAGTGCACACTGTCACGTTCTATGGATGGTGGAGCGCGCACACTGCCACGTTCCATGGATGGTGGAGAGCGCACACTGCCACGTTCTATGGACGGTGGAGCACGCACACTGCCACGTTCCATGGATGGTGGAGAGCGCACACATCCACGTTCTATGCATGGTGGAGAGTGCACACTGCCACGTTCCGTGGATGGTGGGGAGTGCACACTGCCACGTTCTATGGATGGTGGAGGGCACACTGCCACGTTCTATGGATGGTGGAGAGCGCACACTGCCACATTCTATGGATAGTGGAGCGCGCACACTGCCACTTTCCATGGATGGTGGAGAGCGCACACTGCCACGTTCTATGCATGGTGGAGAGCGCACACCGCCACGTTCTATGCATGGTGGAGAGAGCACACTGCCAGGTTCTATGCATGGTGGAGAGCACACACCGCCACGTTCCATGGATGGTGGAGAGCGCACACGCCACGTTCTATGGATGGTGGAGAGCGCACACTGCCACGTTCTATGGATGGTGGAAGAGCGCGCACTGCCACGTTCTATGGATGGTGTAGAGCGTGCACTGCCATGTTCTATGGATGGTGGAGAGCGCACACTGCCACGTTCCATGGATGGTGGAGTGCGCACACTGCCACGTTCTATGGATGGTGGAGAGAGCACACTGCCACGTTCCATGGATGGTGGAGAGCGCACCCTGCCACGTTCCATGGATGGTGGAAGAGCGCACACTGCCATGTTCTATGGATGGTGGAGAGCGCACACTGCCACGTTCCATGGATGGTGGAGTGCGCACACTGCCACGTTCCATGGATGGTGGAGAGAGCACACTGCCACGTTCCATGGATGGTGGAGAGCGCACCCTGCCACGTTCCATGGATGGTGGAAGAGCGCACACTGCCAGGTTCTATGGATGGTGGAGAGCGCACACTGCCACGTTCCATGGATGGTGGAGAGCGCACACTGCCACGTTCTATGCATGGTTGAGAGTGCACACTGCCAGTGGAGAGCACACACCGCCACGTTCCATGGATGGTGGAGAGCGCACACCGCCACGTTCAATGGATGGTGGAGAGCGCACACCGCCACGTTCCATGGATGGTGGAGAGCGCACACCGCCACGTTCCATGGATGTGGAGAGCGCACACCGCCACGTTCCATGGATGGTGGAGAGCGCACACTGCCACGTTCCATTGATGGTGGAGAGCGCACACCACCACGTTCTATGGATGGTGGAGAGCGCCCACTGCCATGTTCTATGGATGGTGGAGAGCACCCACTGCCACTTTGTATGGATGGTGGAGAGCACCCACTACCACGTTCTATGGATGATGGAGAGCGCACACCGCCATGTTCTATGGATGATGGAGGGCGCACACTGCCACGTTCCATGGATGATGGAGAGCGCACACTGCCACGTTCCATGGATGGTGGAGAGCGCACACTGCCACGTTCCATGGATGGAGGAGAGCGCACACTGCCACATTCTATGGATGATGGAGGGCGCACACTGCCACGTTCCATGGATGATGGAGAGCGCACACTGCCACGTTCCATGGATGGTGGAGAGCGCACACTGCCACTTTCCATGGATGGTGGAGAGCGCACACTGCCACGTTTCATGGATGGTGGAGAGAGCACACTGCCACGTTCCATGGATGGTGGAGAGAGCACACTGCCACGTTCCATGGATGGTGGAGAGCGCACCCTGCCACGTTCCATGGATGGTGGAAGAGCGCACACTGCCAGGTTCTATGGAAGGTGGAGAGCGCACACTGCCACGTTCCATGGATGGTGGAGAGCGCACACTGCCACGTTCTATGCATGGTGGAGAGTGCACACTGCCAGTGGAGAGCACACACCGCCACGTTCCATGGATGGTGGAGAGCGCACACCGCCACGTTCCATGGATGGTGGAGAGCGCACACCGCCACGTTCC
This sequence comes from Aquarana catesbeiana, assembly GCF_042186555.1. Classification (NCBI taxonomy): domain Eukaryota; kingdom Metazoa; phylum Chordata; class Amphibia; order Anura; family Ranidae; genus Aquarana; species Aquarana catesbeiana. The sequence goes on along the minus strand of NC_133325.1, from coordinate 686,538,858 downwards.
ATGGATGGTGGAGAGCGCACACCGCCACGTTCCATGGATGGTGGAGAGCGCACACCACCACGTTCTATGGATGGTGGAGAATGCCCACTGCCATGTTCTATGGATGGTGGAGAGCACCCACTGCCACTTTGTATGGATGGTGGAGAGCACCCACTACCACGTTCTATGGATGATGGAGAGCGCACACCGCCATGTTCTATGGATGGTGGAGAGCGCACACTGCCAGGTTCTATGGATGATGGAGAGCACACACTGCCACGTTCTATGGATGATGGAGAGCACCCACTGCCACTTTGTATGGATGGTGGAGAGCACACACTGCCAGGTTCTATGGATGATGGAGAGCTCACACCGCCATGTTCTATGGATGGTGGAGAGCGCACACTGCCAGGTTCTATGGATGATGGAGAGCGCACACTGCCACATTCTATGGATGATGGAGAGCACCCACTGCCACTTTGTATGGATGGTGGAGAGCACCCACTGCCACGTTCTATGGATGGTGGAGAGCGCACACCGTCACGTTCTATGGATGGTGGAGAGCACACACTGCCATGTTCCATGGATGGTGGAGAGCGCACACTGCCACGTTCCATGGATGGTGGAAGAGCGTGCACTGCCACGTTCTATGGATGGTGGAGAGCGCGCACTGCCACGTTCTATGGATGGTGGAGAGCGCGTACTGCCACGTTCTATGGATGGTGGAGAGCACCCACTGCCACTTTCTATGGATGGTGGAGAGCGCACACTGCCACGTTCCATGGATGGTGGAGAGCGCACACTGCCACGTTCCATGGATGGTGGAAGAGCACGCACTGCCACGTTCTATGGATGGTGTAGAGCGCGCACTGCCACGTTCTATGGAAGGTGGAGAGCGCACACTGCCACATTCTATGGATGGTGGAGAGCACTCACTGCCACGCTGTATGGATGGTGGAGAGCACCCACTGCCACGTTCTATGGATGGTGGAGAGCACACACTGCCACGTTCCATGGATGGTGGAGAGCGCACACTGCCACGTTCCATGGATGGTGGAAGAGCGAGCACTGCCACGTTCTATGGATGGTGGAGAGTGCGTACTGCCACGTTCTATGGATGGTGGAGAGCAACCACTGCCACGTTGTATGGATGGTGGAGAGCACGCACTGCCACGTTCTATGGATGGTGGAGAGCACCCACTGCCACGTTCTATGGATGGTGGAGAGCGCACACTGCCACGTTCCATGGATGGTGGAGAGTGCACACTGCCACGTTCCATGGATGGTGGAAGAGCGCGCACTGCCACGTTCAATGGATGGTGTAGAGCGCACACTGCCACATTCTATGGATGGTGGAGAGCGCACACTGCCACGTTCCATGGATGGTGGAGAGTGCACACTGCCACGTTCTATGGATGGTGGAAGAGTGCGCACTGCCACGTTCAATGGATGTGTAGAGCGCACACTGCCATGTTCTATGGATGGTGGAGAGCGCACACTGCCACGTTCCATGGATGGTGGAGAGCGCACACTGCAACGTTCCATGGATGGTGGAGAGTGCACACTGCCAGGTTCTATGGATGATGGAGAGCGCACACTGCCACGTTCCATTAATGGTGGAGAGCGCACACTGCCATGTTCTATGGATGGTGGAGAGCGCACACCGCCACGTTCTATGGATGATGGAGAGCGCACACCGCCACGTTCTATGGATGATGGAGAGCGCACACTGCCACTTTCTATGGATGATGGAGAGTGCACACTGCCACGTTCTATGGATGATGGAGATCGCACACTGCCACGTTCCATGGATGGTGGAGAGCGCACACTGCCAGGTTCTATGGATGGTGGAGAGCGCACACCGCCACGTTCTATGGATGATGGAGAGCGCACACTGCCACGTTCCATGGATGGTGGAGAGCGCACACTACCACGTTCTATGGGTGGTGGAGAGCACACTGGCATGTTCTATGGATGGTGGAGAGCGCACACTGCCACGTTCTATGGATAGTGGAGAGCGCACACTGCCACGTTCTATGGATGATGGAGAGCGCACACTGCCACGTTCTATGGATGATGGAGAACGCACACTGTCACGTTTCATGGATGGTGGAGAGCGCACACTGCCATGGACGGTGGAGCGCGCACACTTCCACGTTCTATGGATGGTGGAGAGTGCACACTGCCACATTCTATGGATGGTGGAGAGCGCACACTGCCAGGTTCTATGGATGGTGGAGAGGGCACACTGCCACGTTCTATAGATGGTGGAAAGTGCACACTGTCACGTTCTATGGACGGTGGAGCGCGCACACTGCCACGTTCCATGGATGGTGGAGAGCGCACACTGCCACGATCTATGGATGGTGGAGCACGCACACTGCCACGTTTCATGGATGGTGGAGAGCGCACAGATCCACGTTCTATGCATGGTGGAGAGCGTACACTGCCACGTTCCATGGATGGTGGAGAGTGCACACTGCCACGTTCTATGGATGGTGGAGAGCACACTGCCACGTTCTATGGATGGTGGAGAGCGCACACTGCCACGTTCTATGGATAGTGGAGAGCGTACACTGCCACGTTCCATGGATGGTGGAGAGCGCACACTGCCACGTTCTATGCATGGTGAAGAGCGTACACTGCCACGTTCTATGGATGGTGGAGAGCGCACACTGCCAGGTTCTATGGATGGTGGAGAGCATACACTGCCACGTTCTATGGATGGTGGAGAGCGCACACTGCCATGTTCCATTGATGGTGGAGAGAGCACACTGCCATGTTCTATGCATGGTGGAGAGCGCACACTGCCAGGTTCTATGCATGGTGGAGAGCACACACCGCCACGTTCCATGGATGGTGGAGAGCGCACACCGCCATGTTCCATGGATGGTGGAGAGCGTACACTGCCACGTTCTATCGATTGTGGAAAGTGCACACTGTCACATTCTATGGACGGTGGAGCGAGCACACTGCCTTGTTCCATGGATGGTGGAGAGCGCACACTGCCACGTTCTATGGGTGGTGGAGAGCGCACAGATCCACGTTCCATGGATGGTGGAGAGCGCACACTGCCACGTTCCATGGATGGTGGAGGGTGCACACTGCCACGTTCTATGGATGGTGGAGAGCACACTGCCACGTTCTATGGATGGTGGAGAGCGCACACTGCCACGTTCTATGGATAGTGGAGAGCGCACACTGCCACGTTCCATGGATGGTGGAGAGAGCACACTGCCACGTTCTATGCATGGTGGAGAGAGCACACCGCCAGGTTCTATGGATGGTGGAGAGCGCACACTGCCACGTTCTATGGATAGTGGAGAGCGCACACTGCCACGTTCCATGGATGGTGGAGAGCGCACACTGCCACGTTCTATGCATTGTGGAGAAGCACACTACCACGTTCTATGGATGGTGGACAGCGCACACTGCCAGGTTCTATGGATGGTGGAGAGCGTACACTGCCACGTTCTATGGATGGTGGACAGCGCACACTGCAAGGTTCTATGGATGGTGGAGAGCGCACACTGCCACGTTCTATGCATGGTGGAGAGTGCACACTGCCAGTGGAGAGCACACACTGCCACGTTCCATGGATGGTGGAGAGCCCACACCGCCACGTTCCATGGATGGTGGAGAGTGCACACCGCCACATTCCATGGATGGTGGAGAGCGCACACCGCCACGCTCCATGGATGGTGGAGAGCGCACACCGCCACGTTCCATGGATGGTGGAGAGCGCACACTGCCACGTTCTATGGATGGTAGAGAGCACCCACTGCCACTTTGTATGGATGGTGGAGAGCACCCACTACCACGTTCTATGGATGATGGAGAGCGCACACCGCCATGTTCTATGGATGGTGGAGAACGCACACTGCCAGGTTCTATGGATGATGGAGAGCGCACACTGCCACGGTCTATGGATGATGGAGAGCACCCACTGCCACTTTGTATGGATGGTGGAGAGCACCCACTGCCACGTTCTATGGATGGTGGAGAGCGCACACCGTCACGTTCTATGGATGGTGGAGAGCACACACTGCCACGTTCCATGGATGGTGGAAGAGCACGCACTGCCACATTCTATGGATGGTGTAGAGCGCGCACTGCCACGTTCTATGGATGGTGGAGAGCACTCACTGCCACGCTGTATGGATGGTGGAGAGCACCCACTGCCACGTTCTATGGATGGTGGAGAGCACACACTGCCACGTTCCATGGATGGTGGAGAGCGCACACTGCCACGTTCCATGGATGGTGGAAGAGCGAGCACTGCCACGTTCTATGGATGGTGGAGAGCGCGTACTGCCACGTTCTATTGATGGTGGAGAGCACCCACTGCCACGTTGTATGGATGGTGGAGAGCACGCACTGCCACGTTCTATGGATGGTGGAGAGCATCCACTGCCACGTTCTATGGATGGTGGAGAGCGCACACTGCCACGTTCCATGGATGGTGGAGAGTGCACACTGCCACATTCCATGGATGGTGGAAGAGCGTGCACTACCACGTTCAATGGATGGTGTAGAGCGCACACTGCCACGTTCTATGGATGGTGGAGAGCGCACACTGCCACGTTCCATGGATGGTGGAGAGCGCACACTGCCACGTTCTTGGATGGTGGAAGAGCGCGCACTGCCACGTTCAATGGATGGTGTAGAGCGCACACTGCCACGTTCTATGGATGGTGGAGAGCGCACACTGCCATGTTCCATGGATGGTGGAGAGCGCACACTGCCACGTTCTATGGATGGTGGAGAGCGCACACTGCCCCGTTCTATGGATGATGGAGAGCGCACACTACCACGTTCCATGAATGGTGAAGAGCGCACACTGACACTTTCTATGGATGATGGAGAGTGCACACTGCCACGTTCTAAGGATGGTGGAGAGCGCACACTGCCACGTTCTATGGATGGTGTAGATCGCACACTGCCACGTTCCATGGATGGTGGAGTGCGCTCACTTCCACGCTCAATGGATGGTGGAGAGTGCACACTGCCACGATCTATGGACGGTGGAGAGCCCACACTGCCAGGTACTATGGATGGTGGAGAGCGCACACTGCCACGTTTTATAGATTGTGGAAAGTGCACACTGTCACGTTCTATGGACGGTGGAGCGCGCACACTGCCACGTTCCATGGATGGTGGAGAGCGCACACTGCCACGTTCTATGGACAGTGGAGCACGCACACTGCCACGTTCCATGGATGGTGGAGAGCGCACACATCCACGTTCTATGCATGGTGGAGAGCGCACACTGCCACGTTCCGTGGATGGTGGGGAGTGCACACTGCCACGTTCTATGGATGGTGGAGGGCACACTGCCACGTTCTATGGATGGTGGATAGCGCACACTGCCACATTTTATGGATAGTGGAGCGCGCACACTGCCACGTTCCATGGATCGTGGAGAGCGCACACTGCCATGTTCTAAGCATGGTGGAGAGCACACACCGCCACGTTCTATGGTTAGTGGAGAGCGCACATCGCCAGGTTCTATGGATGGTGGAGAGCGCACACTGCCACGTTCTATAGATGGTGGAAAGTGCACACTGTCACGTTCTATGGATGGTGGAGCGCGCACACTGCCACGTTCCATGGATGGTGGAGAGCGCACACTGCCACGTTCTATGGACGGTGGAGCACGCACACTGCCACGTTCCATGGATGGTGGAGAGCGCACACATCCACGTTCTATGCATGGTGGAGAGTGCACACTGCCACGTTCCGTGGATGGTGGGGAGTGCACACTGCCACGTTCTATGGATGGTGGAGGGCACACTGCCACGTTCTATGGATGGTGGAGAGCGCACACTGCCACATTCTATGGATAGTGGAGCGCGCACACTGCCACTTTCCATGGATGGTGGAGAGCGCACACTGCCACGTTCTATGCATGGTGGAGAGCGCACACCGCCACGTTCTATGCATGGTGGAGAGAGCACACTGCCAGGTTCTATGCATGGTGGAGAGCACACACCGCCACGTTCCATGGATGGTGGAGAGCGCACACGCCACGTTCTATGGATGGTGGAGAGCGCACACTGCCACGTTCTATGGATGGTGGAAGAGCGCGCACTGCCACGTTCTATGGATGGTGTAGAGCGTGCACTGCCATGTTCTATGGATGGTGGAGAGCGCACACTGCCACGTTCCATGGATGGTGGAGTGCGCACACTGCCACGTTCTATGGATGGTGGAGAGCGCACACTGCCACGTTCTATGGATGGTGGAGAGAGCACACTACCACGTTCCATGGATAGTGGAGTGCGCACACTGCCACGTTCTATGGATGATGGAGAGTGCACACTGCCACGTTCTAAGGATGGTGGAGAGCACACACTGCCACGTTCTATGGATGGTGTAGAGCACACACTGCCACATTCCATGGATGGTGGAGATCGCACACTGCCACGTTCTATGGACGGTGGAGCGTGCACACTTCCACGTTCAATGGATGATGGAGAGTGCACACTGCCACGTTCTAAGGATGGTGTAGAGCGCACACTGCCATGTTCTATGGATGGTGTAGAGCGCACACTGCCACGTTCCATGGACGGTGGAGTGCGCACACTTCCACGCTCAATGGATGGTGGAGAATGCACACTGCCACGATCTATGGACGGTGGAGAGCCAACACTGCCAGGTTCTATGGATGGTGGAGAGCGCACACTGCCACGTTCTATAGATGGTGGAAAGTACACACTGTCACGTTCTATGGACGGTGGAGCGCGCACACTGCCACGTTCCATGGATGGTGGAGAGCGCACACTGCCACATTCTATGGACGGTGGAGCACGCACACTGCCACGTTCCGTGGATGGTGGAGAGCGCACACATCCACGTTCTATGCATGGTGGAGAGCGCACACTGCCACGTTCCGTGGATGGTGGGGAGCGCACACTGCCACGTTCTATGGATGGTGGAGGGCACACTGCCACGTTCTATGGATGGTGGAGAGCGCACACTGCCACATTCTATGGATAGTGGAGCGCGCAAACTGCCACGTTCCATGGATGGTGGAGAGCGCACACTGCCATGTTCTAAGCATGGTGGAGAGCGCACACCGCCACGTTCTATGGTTAGTGGAGAGCGCACACCGCCAGGTTCTATGGATGGTGGAGAGCGCACACTGCCACGTTCTATAGATAGTGGAGAGCGCACACTGCCACGTTCCATGGATAGTGGAGAGCGCACACTGCCACGTTCTATGCATGGTGGAGAGCACACACCGCCATGTTCTATGCATGGTGGAGAGCGCACACTGCCAGGTTCTATGCATGGTGGAGAGCGCACACTGCCACGTTCTATGGATGATGGAGAGCGCACACTACCACGTTCCATGAATGGTGAAGAGCGCACACTGACACTTTCTATGGATGATGGAGAGTGTACACTGCCACGTTCTATGGATGGTGTAGAGCGCACACTGCCACGTTCCATGGATGGTGGAGAGCGCACACTGCCACGTTCTATGGACGGTGGAGTGCGCACACTTCCACGTTCAATGGATGGTGGAGAGTGCACACTGCCACCATCTATGGACGGTGGAGAGCCCACACTGCCAGGTTCTATGGATGGTGGAGAGCACACACTGCCACGTTCTATGGATAGTGGAGAGCGCACACTGCCACGTTCTATAGATGGTGGAAAGTGCACACTGTCATGTTCTATGGACGGTGGAGCGCGCACACTGCCACGTTCCATGGATGGTGGAGGGCACACTGCCACGTTCTATGGATGGTGGAGAGTGCACACGGCCACGTTCTATGGATAGTGGAGAGCGTACACTGCCACGTTCTATGGATGGTGGAGAGCGCACACTACCACGTTCCATGGATAGTGGAGAGCGCACACTGTCACGTTCTATGGATGATGGAGAGTGCACACTGCCACATTCTAAGGATGGTGGAGAGCGCACACTGCCACGTTCTATGAATGGTGTAGAGCACACACTGCCACGTTCCATGGATGGTGGAGAGCGCACACTGCCACGTTCTATGGACGGTGGAGCGCGCACACTTCCACGTTCAATGGATGGTGGAGAGTGCACACTGCCACGTTCTATGGACGGTGGAGAGCGCACACTGCCACGTTCCATGGATGGTGGACAGCGCACACTGCCACGTTCTATAGATGGTGGAAAGTGCACACTGTCACGTTCTATGGACGGTGGAGCGCGCACACTACCACGTTCCATGAATGGTGAAGAGCGCACACTGACACTTTCTATGGATGATGGAGAGTGCACACTGCCACGTTCTAAGGATGGTGGAGAGCGCACACTGCCACGTTCCATGGACGGTGGAGTGCGCACACTTCCACGGTCAATGGATGGTGGAGAGTCCACACTGCCACGATCTATGGACGGTGGAGAGCCCACACTGCCAGGTTCTATGGATGGTGGAGAGCGCACACTGCCACGTTCTATAGATGGTGGAAAGTGCACACTGTCACGTTCTTTGGACGGTGGAGCGCGCACACTGCCATGTTCCATGGATGGTGGAGAGCACACACTGCCACATTCTATGGACGGTGGAGCACGCACACTGCCACGTTCCATGGATGGTGGAGAGCGCACACATCCACGTTCTATGCATGGTGGAGAGCGCACACTGCCACGTTCCGTGGATGGTGGGGAGCGCACACTGCCACGTTCTATGGATGGTGGAGGGCACACTGCCACGTTCTATGGATGGTGGAGAGCGCACACTGCCACATTCTATGGATAGTGGAGTGCGCACACTGCCACGTTCCATGGATGGTGGAGAGCGCACACTGCCATGTTCTAAGCATGGTGGAGAGCGCACACCGCCACGTTCTATGGTTAGTGGAGAGCACACATCGCCAGGTTCTATGGATGGTGGAGAGCGCAAACTGCCGCGTTCTATAGATAGTGAAGAGCGCACACTGCCACGTTCCATGGATGGTGGAGAGCGCACACTGCCACGTTCTATGCATGGTGGAGAGCGCACACCGCCACGTTCTATGCATGGTGGAGAGCGCACACTGTCAGGTTCTATGCATGGTGGAGAGCACACACCGCCACGTTCTATGCATGGTGGAGAGCGCACACGCCACGTTCTATGGATGGTGGGGAGCGCACACTGCCACGTTCAATGGATGGTGGAAGAGCGCACACTGCCACGTTCTATGGATGGTGTAGAGCGTGCACTGCCATGTTCTATGGATGGTGGAGAGCGCACACTGCCACGTTCTATAGATGGTGGAAAGTGCACACTGTCACGTTCTTTGGACGGTGGAGCGCGCACACTGCCATGTTCCATGGATGGTGGAGAGCGCACACTGCCACATTCTATGGACGGTGGAGCACGCACACTGCCACGTTCCATGGATGGTGGAGAGCGCACACATCCACGTTCTATGCATGGTGGAGAGCGCACACTGCCACGTTCCGTGGATGGTGGGGAGCGCACACTGCCACGTTCTATGGATGGTGGAGGGCACACTGCCACGTTCTATGGATGGTGGAGAGCGCACACTGCCACATTCTATGGATAGTGGAGTGCGCACACTGCCACGTTCCATGGATGGTGGAGAGCGCACACTGCCATGTTCGAAGCATGGTGGAGAGCGCACACCGCCACGTTCTATGGTTAGTGGAGAGCACACATCGCCAGGTTCTATGGATGGTGGAGAGCGCACACGCCATGTTCTATGGATGGTGGGGAGCGCACACTGCCACGTTCAATGGATGGTGGAAGAGCGCACACTGCCACGTTCTATGGATGGTGTAGAGCGTGCACTGCCATGTTCTATGGATGGTGGAGAGCGCACACTGCCACGTTCCATGGATGGTGGAGAGCGCACACTGCCACGTTCTATGGATGGTGGAGAGCGCACACTGCCACATTCTATGGATGGAGGAGAGAGCACACTACCACGTTCCATGGATAGTGGAGTGCGCAAACTGCCACGTTCTATGGATGATGGAGAGTGCACACTGCCACGTTCTAAGGATGGTGGAGAGCGCACACTGCCACGTTCTATGGATGGTGTAGAGCACACACTGCCACGTTCCATGGATGGTGGAGATCGCACACTGCCACGTTCTATGGACGGTGGAGCGCGCACACTTCCACGTTCAATGGATGATGGAGAGTGCACACTGCCACGTTCTAAGGATGGTGGAGAGTGCACACTGCCATGTTCTATGGATGGTGTAGAGCGCACACTGCCACGTTCCATGGACGGTGGAGTGTGCACACTTCCACGCTCAATGGATGGTGGAGAGTGCACACTGCCATGATCTATGGACGGTGGAGAGCCCACACTGCCAGGTTCTATGGATGGTGGAGAGCGCACACTGCCACGTTCTATAGATGGTGGAAAGTGCACACTGTCACGTTCTATGGACGGTGGAGCGCGCACACTGCCACGTTCCATGGATGGTGGAGAGCGCACACTGCTCCATTCTATGGACGGTGGAGCACGCACACTGCCACGTTCCATGGATGGTGGAGAGCGCACACATCCACGTTCTATGCATGGTGGAGAGCGCACACTGCCACGTTCCATGGATGGTGGGGAGCGCACACTGCCACGTTCTATGGATGGTGGAGGGCACACTGCCACGTTCTATGGATGGTGGAGAGCGCACACTGCCACATTCTATGGATAGTGGAGCGCGCACACTGCCACGTTCCATGGATGGTGGAGAGCGCACACTGCCATGTTCTAAGCATGGTGGAGAGCGCACACCGCCACGTTCTATGGTTAGTGGAGAGCGCACACCGCCAGGTTCTATGGATGGTGGAGAGCGCACACTGCCACGTTCTATAGATAGTGGAGAGCGCACACTGCCACGTTCCATGGATGGTGGAGAGCGCACACTGCCACGTTCTATGCATGGTGGAGAGCGCACACCGCCATGTTCTATGCATGGTGGAGAGCGCACACTGCCAGGTTCTATGAATGGTGGAGAGCGCACACTGCCACGTTCTATGGATGATGGAGAGCGCACACTACCACGTTCCATAAATGGTGAAGAGCGCACACTGACACTTTCTATGGATGATGGAGAGTGCACACTGCCACGTTCTAAGGATGGTGGAGAGCGCACACTGCCACGTTCTATGGATGGTGTAGAGCGCACACTGCCACGTTCCATGGATAGTGTAGAGCGCACACTGCCACGTTCTATGGACGGTGGAGTGCGCACACTTCCACGTTCAATGGATGGTGGAGAGTGCACACTGCCACCATCTATGGACGGTGGAGAGCCCACACTGCCAGGTTCTATGGATGGTGGAGAGCGCACACTGCCACGTTCTATGGATGGTGGAGAGCGCACACTGCCACGTTCTATAAATGGTGGAAAGTGCACACTGTCATGTTCTATGGACGGTGGAGCGCGCACACTGCCACGTTCCCTGGATGGTGGAGGGCACACTGCCACGTTCTATGGATGGTGGAGAGCGCACACTGCCACGTTCTATGGATAGTGGAGAGCGCACACTGCCACGTTCCATGGATGGTGGAGAGCGCACACTGCCACGTTCTATGCATGGTGGAGAGCGCACACCGCCACGTTCTTGGGTTAGTGGAGAGCGCACACCGCCAGGTTCTATGGATGGTGGAGAGCGCACACTGCCACGTTCTATGGATAGTGGAGAGCGCACACTGCCACGTTCCATGGATGGTGGAGAGTGCACACTGCCACGTTCTATGCATGGTGGAGAGTGCACACCGCCACGTTCTATGCATGGTGGAGAGCGCACACTGCCAGGTTCTATGCATGGTGGAGAGCACACACCGCCACGTTCCATGGATGGTGGAGAGCGCACACGCCACGTTCTATGGATGGTGGAGAGCGCACACTGCCACGTTCAATGGATGGTGGAAGAGCGCGCACTGCCACGTTCTATGGATGGTGTAGAGCGTGCACTGCCATGTTCTATGGATGGTGGAGAGCGCACACTGCCACGTTCCATGAATGGTGGAGAGCGCACACTGCCACGTTCTATGGATGGTGGAGAGCGCACACTGCCACGTTCTATGGATGGTGGAGAGCGCACACCACCACGTTCCATGGATAGTGGAGAGCGCACACTGCCACGTTCTATGGATGATGGAGAGTGCACACTGCCACGTTCTAAGGATGGTGGAGAGCGCACACTGCCACGTTCTATGGATGGTGTAGAGCGCACACTGCCACGTTCCATGGATGGTGGAGAGCGCACACTGCCACGTTCTATGCATGGTGGAGAGTGCACACCGCCACGTTCTATGCATGGTGGAGAGCGCACACTGCCAGGTTCTATGCATGGTGGAGAGCACACACCGCCACGTTCCATGGATGGTGGAGAGCGCACACGCCACGTTCTATGGATGGTGGAGAGCGCACACTGCCACGTTCAATGGATGGTGGAAGAGCGCGCACTGCCACGTTCTATGGATGGTGTAGAGCGTGCACTGCCATGTTCTATGGATGGTGGAGAGCGCACACTGCCACGTTCCATGAATGGTGGAGAGCGCACACTGCCACGTTCTATGGATGGTGGAGAGCGCACACTGCCACGTTCTATGGATGGTGGAGAGCGCACACTACCACGTTCCATGGATAGTGGAGAGCGCACACTGCCACGTTCTATGGATGATGGAGAGTGCACACTGCCACGTTCTAAGGATGGTGGAGAGCGCACACTGCCACGTTCTATGGATGGTGTAGAGCGCACACTGCCACGTTCCATGGATGGTGGAGAGCGCACACTGCCACGTTCTATGGACGGTGGAGCGTGCACACTTCCACCTTCAATGGATGGTGGAGAGTGCACACTGCCACATTCTATGGACGGTGGAGAGCACACACTGCCAGGTTCTATGGATGGTGGAGAGTGCACACTGCCACGTTCTATAGATGGTGGAGAGCACACACTGCCACGTTCCATGGATGGTGGAAAGTGCACACTGCCACGTTCTATGGACGGTGGAGCGCACACACTGCCACGTTCCATGGATGGTGGAGAGCACACACTGCCACGTTCTATGGACAGTGGAGCACGCACACTGCCATGTTCCATGGATGGTGGAGAGCGCACACATCTACGTTCTATGCATGGTGGTGTGCACACACTGCCACGTTCCATGGATGGTGGAGAGCGCACACTGCCACGTTCTATGGGTGGTGGAGAGCACACTGGCACGTTCTATGGATGGTGGAGAGGGCACACTGCCACGTTCTATGGATAGTGGAGAGCGCACACTGCCACGTTCCATGGATGGTGGAGAGCGCACACTGCCACTTTCTTTGCATGGTGGAGAGCGCACACTGCCACGTTCCATGGATGGTGGAGAGCGCACACTGCCAGGTTCTATGGATGATGGAGAGCGCACACTGCCACGTTCCTTGGATGGTGGAGAGCGCACACTGCCAGGTTCTATGGATGGTGGAGAGCGCACACCGCCACGTTCTATGGATGATGGAGAGCGCACACCGCCACGTTCTATGGATGATGGAGAGCGCACACTGCCACAATCCATGGATGGTGGAGAGCGCACACATCCACGTTCTATGCATGGTGGAGAGCGCACACTGCCACGTTCCGTGGATGGTGGGGAGCGCACACTGCCACGTTCTATGGATGGTGGAGGGCACACTGCCACGTTCTATGGATGGTGGAGAGCGCACACTGCCACATTCTATGGATAGTGGAGCGCGCACACTGCCACGTTCCATGGATGGTGGAGAGCGCACACTGCCATGTTCTAAGCATGGTGGAGAGCGCACACCGCCACGTTCTATGGTTAGTGGAGAGCACACATCGCCAGGTTCTATGGATGGTGGAGAGCGCACACTGCCGCGTTCTATAGATAGTGGAGAGCGCACACTGCCACGTTCCATGGATGGTGGAGAGCGCACACTGCCACGTTCTATGCATGGTGGAGAGCGCACACCGCCACGTTCTATGCATGGTGGAGAGCGCACACTGCCAGGTTCTATGCATGGTGGAGAGCACACACCGCCACGTTCTATGCATGGTGGAGAGCGCACACGCCACGTTCTATGGATGGTGGAGAGCGCACACTGCCACGTTCAATGGATGGTGGAAGAGCGCGCACTGCCACGTTCTATGGATGGTGTAGAGCGTGCACTGCCATGTTCTATGGATGGTGGAGAGCGCACACTGCCACGTTCCATGGATGGTGGAGAGCGCACACTGCCACGTTCTATGGATGGTGGAGAGCGCACACTGCCACGTTCTATGGATGGTGGAGAGAGCACACTACCACGTTCCATGGATAGTGGAGTGCGCAAACTGCCACGTTCTATGGATGATGGAGAGTGCACACTGCCACGTTCTAAGGATGGTGGAGAGCGCACACTGCCATGTTCTATGGATGGTGTAGAGCACACACTGCCACGTTCCATGGATGGTGGAGATCGCACACTGCCACATTCTATGGACGGTGGAGCGCACACACTTCCACGTTCAATGGATGATGGAGAGTGCACACTGCCACGTTCTAAGGATGGTGGAGAGCGCACACTGCCACGTTCTATGGATGGTGGAGAGCGCACACTGCCACGTTCTATAAATGGTGGAAAGTGCACACTGTCATGTTCTATGGACGGTGGAGCGCGCACACTGCCACGTTCCCTGGATGGTGGAGGGCACACTGCCACGTTCTATGGATGGTGGAGAGCGCACACTGCCACGTTCTATGGATAGTGGAGAGCGCACACTGCCACGTTCCATGGATGGTGGAGAGCGCACACTGCCACGTTCTATGCATGGTGGAGAGCGCACACCGCCACGTTCTTGGGTTAGTGGAGAGCGCACACCGCCAGGTTCTATGGATGGTGGAGAGCGCACACTGCCACGTTCTATGGATAGTGGAGAGCGCACACTGCCACGTTCCATGGATGGTGGAGAGTGCACACTGCCACGTTCTATGCATGGTGGAGAGTGCACACCGCCACGTTCTATGCATGGTGGAGAGCGCACACTGCCAGGTTCTATGCATGGTGGAGAGCACACACCGCCACGTTCCATGGATGGTGGAGAGCGCACACGCCACGTTCTATGGATGGTGGAGAGCGCACACTGCCACGTTCAATGGATGGTGGAAGAGCGCGCACTGCCACGTTCTATGGATGGTGTAGAGCGTGCACTGCCATGTTCTATGGATGGTGGAGAGCGCACACTGCCACGTTCCATGAATGGTGGAGAGCGCACACTGCCACGTTCTATGGATGGTGGAGAGCGCACACTGCCACGTTCTATGGATGGTGGAGAGCGCACACCACCACGTTCCATGGATAGTGGAGAGCGCACACTGCCACGTTCTATGGATGATGGAGAGTGCACACTGCCACGTTCTAAGGATGGTGGAGAGCGCACACTGCCACGTTCTATGGATGGTGTAGAGCGCACACTGCCACGTTCCATGGATGGTGGAGAGCGCACACTGCCACGTTCTATGCATGGTGGAGAGTGCACACCGCCACGTTCTATGCATGGTGGAGAGCGCACACTGCCAGGTTCTATGCATGGTGGAGAGCACACACCGCCACGTTCCATGGATGGTGGAGAGCGCACACGCCACGTTCTATGGATGGTGGAGAGCGCACACTGCCACGTTCAATGGATGGTGGAAGAGCGCGCACTGCCACGTTCTATGGATGGTGTAGAGCGTGCACTGCCATGTTCTATGGATGGTGGAGAGCGCACACTGCCACGTTCCATGAATGGTGGAGAGCGCACACTGCCACGTTCTATGGATGGTGGAGAGCGCACACTGCCACGTTCTATGGATGGTGGAGAGCGCACACTACCACGTTCCATGGATAGTGGAGAGCGCACACTGCCACGTTCTATGGATGATGGAGAGTGCACACTGCCACGTTCTAAGGATGGTGGAGAGCGCACACTGCCACGTTCTATGGATGGTGTAGAGCGCACACTGCCACGTTCCATGGATGGTGGAGAGCGCACACTGCCACGTTCTATGGACGGTGGAGCGTGCACACTTCCACCTTCAATGGATGGTGGAGAGTGCACACTGCCACATTCTATGGACGGTGGAGAGCACACACTGCCAGGTTCTATGGATGGTGGAGAGTGCACACTGCCACGTTCTATAGATGGTGGAGAGCACACACTGCCACGTTCCATGGATGGTGGAAAGTGCACACTGCCACGTTCTATGGACGGTGGAGCGCACACACTGCCACGTTCCATGGATGGTGGAGAGCACACACTGCCACGTTCTATGGACAGTGGAGCACGCACACTGCCATGTTCCATGGATGGTGGAGAGCGCACACATCTACGTTCTATGCATGGTGGTGTGCACACACTGCCACGTTCCATGGATGGTGGAGAGCGCACACTGCCACGTTCTATGGGTGGTGGAGAGCACACTGGCACGTTCTATGGATGGTGGAGAGGGCACACTGCCACGTTCTATGGATAGTGGAGAGCGCACACTGCCACGTTCCATGGATGGTGGAGAGCGCACACTGCCACTTTCTTTGCATGGTGGAGAGCGCACACTGCCACGTTCCATGGATGGTGGAGAGCGCACACTGCCAGGTTCTATGGATGATGGAGAGCGCACACTGCCACGTTCCTTGGATGGTGGAGAGCGCACACTGCCAGGTTCTATGGATGGTGGAGAGCGCACACCGCCACGTTCTATGGATGATGGAGAGCGCACACCGCCACGTTCTATGGATGATGGAGAGCGCACACTGCCACAATCCATGGATGGTGGAGAGCGCACACATCCACGTTCTATGCATGGTGGAGAGCGCACACTGCCACGTTCCGTGGATGGTGGGGAGCGCACACTGCCACGTTCTATGGATGGTGGAGGGCACACTGCCACGTTCTATGGATGGTGGAGAGCGCACACTGCCACATTCTATGGATAGTGGAGCGCGCACACTGCCACGTTCCATGGATGGTGGAGAGCGCACACTGCCATGTTCTAAGCATGGTGGAGAGCGCACACCGCCACGTTCTATGGTTAGTGGAGAGCACACATCGCCAGGTTCTATGGATGGTGGAGAGCGCACACTGCCGCGTTCTATAGATAGTGGAGAGCGCACACTGCCACGTTCCATGGATGGTGGAGAGCGCACACTGCCACGTTCTATGCATGGTGGAGAGCGCACACCGCCACGTTCTATGCATGGTGGAGAGCGCACACTGCCAGGTTCTATGCATGGTGGAGAGCACACACCGCCACGTTCTATGCATGGTGGAGAGCGCACACGCCACGTTCTATGGATGGTGGAGAGCGCACACTGCCACGTTCAATGGATGGTGGAAGAGCGCGCACTGCCACGTTCTATGGATGGTGTAGAGCGTGCACTGCCATGTTCTATGGATGGTGGAGAGCGCACACTGCCACGTTCCATGGATGGTGGAGAGCGCACACTGCCACGTTCTATGGATGGTGGAGAGCGCACACTGCCACGTTCTATGGATGGTGGAGAGAGCACACTACCACGTTCCATGGATAGTGGAGTGCGCAAACTGCCACGTTCTATGGATGATGGAGAGTGCACACTGCCACGTTCTAAGGATGGTGGAGAGCGCACACTGCCATGTTCTATGGATGGTGTAGAGCACACACTGCCACGTTCCATGGATGGTGGAGATCGCACACTGCCACATTCTATGGACGGTGGAGCGCACACACTTCCACGTTCAATGGATGATGGAGAGTGCACACTGCCACGTTCTAAGGATGGTGGAGAGCGCACACTGCCATGTTCTATGGATGGTGTAGAGCGCACACTGCCACGTTCCATGGACGGTGGAGTGCGCACACTTCCACGCTCAATGGATGGTGGAGAGTGCACACTGCCACGATCTATGGACGGTGGAGAGCCCACACTGCCAGGTTCTATGGATGGTGGAGAGCGCACACTGCCACGTTCTATAGATGGTGGAAAGTGCACACTGTCACGTTCTATCGACGGTGGAGCGCGCACACTGCCACGTTCCATGGATGGTGGAGAGCGCACACTGCCACGTTCCATGGATGGTGGAGAGCGCACACATCCACGTTCTATGCATGGTGGAAAGCGCGCACTGCCACGTTCCGTGGATGGTGGGGAGCGCACACTGCCACGTTCTATGGATGGTGGAGGGCACACTGCCACGTTCTATGGATGGTGGAGAGCGCACACTGCCACATTCTATGGATAGTGGAGCGCGCACACTGCCACGTTCCATGGATGGTGGAGAGCGCACACTGCCATGTTCTAAGCATGGTGGAGAGCGCACACCGCCACGTTCTATGGTTAGTGGAGAGCGCACACTGCCAGGTTCTATGGATGGTGGAGAGCGCACACTGCCACGTTCTATAGATAGTGGAGAGCGCACACTGCCACGTTCCATGGATGGTGGAGAGCGCACACCGCCATGTTCTATGCATGGTGGAGAGCGCACACTGCCAGGTTCTATGCATAGTGGAGAGCGCACACTGCCACGTTCTATGGATGATGGAGAGCGCACACTACCACGTTCCATGAATGGTGAAGAGCGCACACTGACACTTTCTATGGATGATGGAGAGTGCACACTGCCACGTTCTAAGGATGGTGGAGAGCGCACACTGCCACGTTTTATGGATGGTGTAGAGCGCACACTGCCACGTTCTATGGATGGTGTAGAGCGCACACTGCCACGTTCCATGGATGGTGGAGAGCGCACACTGCCACGTTCTATGGACGGTGGAGTGCGCACACTTCCACGTTCAATGGATGGTGGAGAGTGCACACTGCCACCATCTATGGACGGTGGAGAGCCCACACTGCCAGGTTCTATGGATGGTGGAGAGCGCACACTGCCACGTTCTATGGATGGTGGAGAGCGCACACTGCCACGTTCTATAGATGGTGGAAAGTGCACACTGTCATGTTCTATGGACGGTGGAGCGCGCACACTGCCACGTTCCATGGATGGTGGAGGGCACACTGCCACGTTCTATGGATGGTGGAGAGCGCACACTGCCACGTTCTATGGATAGTGGAGAGCGCACACTGCCACGTTCCATGGATGGTGGAGAGCGCACACTGCCACGTTCTATGCATGGTGGAGAGCGCACACCGCCACGTTCTTGGGTTAGTGGAGAGCGCACACCGCCAGGTTCTATGGATGGTGGAGAGCGCACACTGCCACGTTCTATGGATAGTGGAGAGTGCACACTGCCACGTTCCATGGATGGTGGAGAGCGCACACTGCCACGTTCTATGCATGGTGGAGAGCGCACACCGCCACGTTCTATGCATGGTGGAGAGCGCACACTGCCAGGTTCTATGCATGGTGGAGAGCACACACCGCCACATTCCATGGATGGTGGAGAGCGCACACGCCACGTTCTATGGATGGTGGAGAGCGCACACTGCCACGTTCAATGGATGGTGGAGAGCGCACACTGCCACGTTCTATGGATGGTGGAGAGCGCACACTACCACGTTCCATGGATAGTGGAGAGCGCACACTGCCACGTTCTATGGATGATGGAGAGTGCACACTGCCACGTTCTAAGGATGGTGGAGAGCGCACACTGCCACGTTCTATGGATGGTGTAGAGCGCACACTGCCACGTTCCATGGATGGTGGAGAGCGCACACTGCCACGTTCTATGGACGGTGGAGCGCGCACACTTCCACGTTCAATGGATGGTGGAGAGTGCACACTGCCACATTCTATGGACGGTGGAGAGCACACACTGCCAGGTTCTATGGATGGTGGAGAGTGCACACTGCCACGTTCTATAGATGGTGGAGAGCACACACTGCCACGTTCCATGGATGGTGGAAAGTGCACACTGCCACGTTCTATGGACGGTGGAGCGCACACACTGCCACGTTCCATGGATGGTGGAGAGCGCACACTGCCACGTTCTATGGACGGTGGAGCACGCACACTGCCACGTTCCATGGATGGTGGAGAGCGCACACATCTACGTTCTATGCATGGTGGTGAGCGCACACTGCCACGTTCCATGGATGGTGGAGAGCGCACACTGCTACGTTCTATGGGTGGTGGAGAGCACACTGGCACGTTCTATGGATGGTGGAGAGGGCACACTGCCACGTTCTATGGATAGTGGAGAGCGCACACTGCCACGTTCCATGGATGGTGGAGAGCGCACACTGCCACGTTCTTTGCATGGTGGAGAGCGCACACTGCCACGTTCCATGGATGGTGGAGAGCGCACACTGCCAGGTTCTATGGATGATGGAGAGCGCACACTGCCACGTTCCATGGATGGTGGAGAGCACACACTGCCAGGTTCTATGGATGGTGGAGAGCGCACACCGCCACGTTCTATGGATGATGGAGAGCGCACACCGCCACGTTCTATGGATGATGGAGAGCGCACACTGCCACGTTCCATGGATGGTGGAGAGCGTACACTGCCACGTTCTATGGATGGTGGAGAGCGCACACTACCACGTTCCATGGATAGTGGAGAGCGCACACTGTCACGTTCTATGGATGATGGAGAGTGCATACTGCCATATTCTAAGGATGGTGGAGAGCGCACACTGCCACGTTCTATGGATGGTGTAGAGCACAGACTGCCACGTTCCATGGATGGTGGAGAGCGCACACTGCCACGTTCTATGGACGGTGGAGTGCGCACTCTTCCACGTTCAATGGATGGTGGAGAGTGCACACTGCCACGTTCTATGGACGGTGGAGAGCGCACACTGCCACGTTCCATGGATGGTGGACAGCGCACACTGCCACGTTCTATGCATGGTGGAGAGCGCACACCGCCACGTTCTATGGATAGTGGAGAGCGCACACTGCCACGTTCCATGGATGGTGGAGAGCGCACACTGCCACGTTCCATGAATGGTGGAGAGCGCACACTGCCACGTTCTATGCATGGTGGAGAGCGCACACCGCCACGTTCTATGGATGGTGGAGAGCGCACACTGCCAGGTTCTATGGATGGTGGAGAGCACACACTGCCACGTTCTATGGATAGTGGAGAGCGCACACTGCCACGTTCTATGGATAGTGGAGAGCGCACACTGCCACGTTCTATGGATGGTGGAGAGCGCACACCGCCACGTTCCATGGATGGTGGAGAGCGCACACTGCCGCGTTCCATGGATGATGGAGAGCGCACGCTGCCAGGTTCTATGGATGATGGAGAGCGCACAC
Organism: Aquarana catesbeiana; assembly: GCF_042186555.1. Classification (NCBI taxonomy): domain Eukaryota; kingdom Metazoa; phylum Chordata; class Amphibia; order Anura; family Ranidae; genus Aquarana; species Aquarana catesbeiana. Next base: position 686,517,703 of record NC_133325.1, on the reverse strand, counting down.
TGCCACGTTCCATGGATGGTGGAGAGCGCACACTGCCAGGTTCTATGGATGATGGAGAGCGCACACCGCCACGTTCTATGGATGGTGGAGAGCGCACACCGCCAGGTTCTATGGATGGTGGAGAGCGCACACCGCCACGTTCTATGGATGATGGAGAGCGCACACCGCCACGTTCTATGGATGATGGAGAGCGCACACTGCCACGTTCTATGGATGATGGAGGGCGCACACTGCCACGTTCCATGGATGATGGAGAGCGCACACTGCCACGTTCCATGGATGGTGGAGAGCGCACACTGCCACGTTCCATGGATGGTGGAGAGCGCACACTGCCACGTTCTATGGATGATGGAGGGCGCACACTGCCACGTTCCATGGATGATGGAGAGCGCACACTGCCACGTTCCATGGATGGTGGAGAGCGCACACTGCCACGTTCCATGGATGGTGGAGAGCGCACACTGCCACGTTCTATGGATGATGGAGGGAGCACACTGCCACGTTCCATGGATGGTGGAGAGCGCACACTGCCACGTTCTATGGATGATGGAGGGCGCACACTGCCACGTTCCATGGATGATGGAGAGCGCACACTGCCACGTTCCATGGATGGTGGAGAGCGCACACTGCCACGTTCCATGGATGGTGGAGAGCGCACACTGCCACGTTCTATGGATGATGGAGAGCGCACACTGCCACGTTCTATGGATGATGGAGAGCGCACACTGCCACGTTCTACGGGCTCCCTATTCTCAGGCCCTTCTCTCTCTGTAACATCCAGCAGCTTCTTTGCATCATTAACTGTCACAGAAGCGCCATTGTTCTGTGTTGTCAGCCAATCAGAGGCCGGCCTGTTATTACGGCATTTATAAATAAGACAAATGTCGTCTCTCAGTGTAGATCACACACCTCCCCTCGCAGTTACTATGTTATTATGTGTGCTGCCCATTTCCGAGGAGGAGGAGGGGGCGGCGCAGGCAGCCATACACAGCCATAGCCAGCTCCCGGCACAGGTGGGCTCCCCGGCCTCGCGTTTGATGCCCGTTCTCCGGATTAAAGAGTGAAGCGGGCGGGCAGGTCAGCCGGTCCCACCTCCTTGTCCTCCTCGTCAGTCCTGCGCTCTTGTCAATCTCCGGCTCGCTCCGTCTCCGGCTTGACTTCCTCCCCGGCGCTCTCTCGGCTCTCTCTCCCGGAGAATGAGCTCTTCCTCTCTCGGCACTGACACTCTCCCCGGTAATAGGACGCAGGAGGGCGCCATGAAGGTGAAGCAGAGCGGAGGGCAAGTGGTGGCGGCGGCTGCGGGGAGCACGGAGGAGCAGCTGCTCAGGAAGGCGCACATCACCCCGGAGGATGTCCTCCTCCTGCAGAAGATCACCAGCGGTCAGTGCTCTCCTTTCTTCTCCACAGGGTTCTCCTCTTCTCCACAGGGTTCTCCTCTTCTCCATAGGGTTCTCCTCTTCTCCATAGGGCTCTTCTCTTCTCCATAGGGCTCTTCTCTTCTCCATAGGGTTCTCCTCTTCTCCATAGGGTTCTCTTCTTCTACATAGGGTTCTCCTCTTCTCCATAGGGTTCTCCTCTTCTCCATAGGGCTCTTCTCTTCTCCATAGGGTTTTCCTCTTCTCCATAGGGTTCTCCTCTTCTCCATAGGGCTCTTCTCTTCTCCATAGGGTTCTCCTCTTCTCCATAGGGTTCTCCTCTTCTACATAGGCTTCTTCTCTTCTCCATGGGGCTCCTTTCCATAGGGTTCTCCTCTCTTCTCCATAGGGTTATCCTCTCTTCTCCATAGGGTTATTCTCCATAGGGCTCTCCTCTTCTCCATAGGGTTCTCCTCTCTTCTCCATAGGGTTCTTCTCTTCTCCATAGGGTTCTTCTCCATAGGGCTCTCCTCTTCTCCATAGGGTTCTCCTCTCTTCTCCATAGGGTTCTCCTCTTTTCTCCATAGGGTTCTCCTCTTTTCTCCATAGGGCTCTCCTCTTTTCTCCATAGGGCTCTCCTCTTTTCTCCATAGGACCCTCCTCTTTTCACCATAGAGTTTTCCTCTCTTCTCCATAGTGTTCTTCTCTCTTCTCCATAGGGTTCTTCTCTTCTCCATAGGGTTCTTCTCCATAGGGCTCTCCTCTTCTCCATACGGTTCTCCTCTTCTCCATACGGTTCTCCTCCTCTCATAGGGCTCTCCTCTTTTCTCCATAGGGCTCTCCTCTTTTCTCCATAGGGCTCTACTCTCTTCTCCATAGGGTTCTCCTCTCTTCTCCATAGGGCTCTCCTCTTTTCTCCATAGGACTCTCCTCTTTTCTCCATAGGGTTCTCCTCTCTTCTATATAGGATGGTTCTCCTCTTCTCCATAGGGTTCTTCTCCATAGGGCTCTCCTCTTCTCCATAAGGTTCTCCTCTCTTCTCCATAAGGTTCTCCTCTCTTCTCCATAAGGTTCTCCTCTCTTCTCCATAGGGCTCACCTATTTTCTCCATAGGGTTCTCCTCTCTTCTCCACAGGGTTCTCCTCTCTTCTATATAGGGTTGTCCTCTCTTCTCCATAGGGTTCTCCTCTCTTCTCCATAGGGCTCTCCTCCATAGGGTTCCTAGTTCTCATAGGTCATGTTCAGGGCTCCATTTCCACATCTCTGTTTGTTTACCTGTTGAGAGTGGAGACTGAAAACCTGGATCTGGACTGGATCCATCACCCTGGGGAGTCATTAGGTACATGATCAGTCCATCCACAATTAGAGGGATGCTGGGGGCCTGGATCATCCCACTGGGCATTCTAGTGGTGACATTTCCCCACTGGAGTCTTTATTTCTGCTGTGAAGTCTCACTCACCCTGCTGCATAATCTGTAGAAAGTATTGTAATGTATGGGTCAAGTTGGGTGCAAAATGTTTCACTCGTTAACAGCCAGCCACTGGACACCAAAGCTGGGATCTCAGTTCTGGGTGGACTGATCCTTTAAGATTGAATATGATTTGCAAAGCCTAGGTATGTGTTTATTTCTACATGATTCATTGGAATTGCACGATATCCTGGTAAACACTTTTTTGCAGGGCATTTCCGAGAGGTGTCCTGACTGAAGACTGGCTTAAGTCTGTTGTGTAAGTAGGTTACGTAAATACATATGATTTGATTGCATGTTATTGAAATCAGGAATGAGGGAACTTTAAAGGAGCCAGAACATAAGTCATAAAAAAACATTTCTTTATTGTGCTTTAAGTATTAGGAAACCATATGCAAATACTGTTGGGTCCTTAAAACCAAAGGAGAATATCCAAATACAAATTCTTATGTTGCTGACAGATGCTTTTTGCTCGACATGTTTCTTCAGAAGCCACAAATCATTATCTGTTGTCACCACTAATTAAAGTGGTTGTAAACTCCAATCTTTGAGATGTACCTATAATAAGGCTTACCTATAGGTACTGTAAATATCTCCTAAACATGCACCATTTAGGAGATATTTACTGTATATGCAGCCGATGACATTATCAGCACCAGCGTTCTAAAGCAATGGCCACCTGTGCCGTTCCTGCAGAGTCCTGTCCTGTAAATGGCGACTCCCCTGAGCATGCATGGGAGTGACATCATCATGGCTCTGGCCAGTCACACACCCGGAGTCTGTTGACCTGGAAGTAAGACAGGTGAAGATGGAAGTGGCCTCCAGCGGTGACATCACATTGCTGGAAGGCTTCATTTTCAGGTAAGTTTCACATAATGTGCTAGTATGCAATGCATACTAGCACATTATGGCTTTACCTTGCAGGTCAGAAGAAAAAAAGTCACCCAGCGGTTTACTACCGATTTATACAGACAAAATAAAAGTTTGTTAATATTGTTAATACGCAATGGAAACTTAGATTTTGTCTGTATAACCATCTGTAAAAACTTGCTATAATACTCTGCTCTTAATTGTAGTGTGGCTCCTGAAGAAGCCGTTTGGCGAAACATGTCGAGCGAAGAGCATTTGTCAACAACATAAAAATTTGTGTTTGGATTCGCATACTGTTTCCTTTATAAGTAAATCACAATAAAGAAATGTTTTTTATGACTTATGTGTTCTGGCACCTTTTAAAGTCCCCTCATTCCTGATTTCAAAATATATGCTTTTCTGGGATGTAGGTGCCCTTGATTTCCAGGTTTAGTGGTATTTTTAATGCATGGATTGCATGATGTCCAAAGTGGAATTTCCAAATGCACTTTTATTTCATGGATATTAGTAGTGGTTCATGAGCCCAAAGGAGCCAACAGTCATTTTTGGAAAGTCCCCAAATTATTAGGAATGGTAATCATTGAATATGGCCACTGAGACACATTTGTAATGTCCCTAAGCATTGGCCTACGGACAGTTGGGCCCCCCAGGGTATATTCATGCTTTTTAAAAATAAAAATGAATAAACGCAACTGATCTAGTGTCTTTTCAGTGCAGATCGGCCTTTCTCAAGCACAGGTCCATGGAACTCTATGGTTCCTCCTGAGGTTCCTGGAGGACTGCGCTATGGAGAATTGATCTCCTACCTTCACTGAACACAAGTTCAAGGGGGTACTTCTACACTGACCACTAATGTTGGGGAACCCCATCTGCATTTCCTTTCTGTTCTTATTTATTTCATTTCAAGATCCTTACTGACAAATCTTGTTATACAGAGCAGTAGGATGTAAAAATGATCTATTCAGAGTACCAAATTTGCCTAGTATGCCTATTTATTCTTCTGTTTAACCCCGGGGCGTGGGCGCCTCCTGACCGTTTAAGGATCCAGTAGGCGGAGCGGGGTCGATGATCATGTGACCATCATGATTGGCTGCCACATGATCGGAAAGCTCCCATTCGCAAGCAGCGATCTGGAGCTTTCTGTTAGCTGCTGGTAACTGCATTTGCATTATAGTACACAGATATGTGGCCACTCTGTGCCAAGGTCCACCCTCTGAGAGGCCCCATGTTAACACAGTCTACAGTTTAGTGATCACGCTAATCACAGAATGTAGGTATAAAAATTTTAGCAGAGTTTCCCAGAAACCTAAAATATATTTCATGGGTTTCCCCGGTAAAAAGATTGAGAAAAGCTCGTATAGATGGATCATTGTTCACATGCTAAGTGGAACGTCACTCCCCCAATGCACACGGATTATTTTTAATCTTCATGCTGCTAGCATTAGTAAATAGATAGGAAAGTTTATCATATTTACTTGTTTTCAACTTTTGTTTTACGTTTCTTCATGTACTTCTGGTTTCTTGCCCAGGCTAATGATGTCATACATTCCAGGAGTCTTCAGGAGGGGAGGAGAGGAGGAGGAGGTTTTTTTTTCAGCTAAGCAAACACTGTATGCATGCTTGAGCTAAGGGCAGATGGATTCCAGGAACTAAATGCTACATGAATTATTACTTATCTTACTCAAGATAGCCACGGCCAGAAATGCTAGAGGGTTGTATTTTAAAGAGATTTCCAAACAAAATAAAGCCTGGATGGATTGGGGAGTTTGCTTTGGATATTAAAAATGAATTAAATTGTGTTTTTGGTTTGTGGTTCTTTGATGCAGTGAAGATCTGCTGTAAAGTGATAGTAAAGGCTTGTTTTTTGTTTTTTTTTAAATACCACAAACATCCTATACTTCCCTGTTCTTTGCAATGGTTTTGCACGGAGCAGCCTTTATTAAAGAACTTTCACTGCATTTTTTTCAGTGTTCTGTCCCCCTCAAGGGACAAAGTTTAGGTAGTACTTTGTCCCATGTTCCTATGTGCTTTGTCATAGCTATGAGCTAGACAGCATGCTCCCCATTAGCTAGCAAGGAGGTGGCTGTATTGATAGATGGCCCTTATCTTCAGCTCCAAGCACTTGCCTGAGATAAGAGGTGGCAAGAAGGATGCAGAGGGGGACAGGGGTCATGTCAGCTTCCTGTTCCTCTGAATTTCGCTTGCCATCGCTTGTCCTGGAGAAGGGCATTGGAGCTAAGACAGGCGCTGGTTATCAAGCAGCTGTCTCCTTGCTAGCTGTGTGGTTGGACAGCTGCATGGGGGGGCTAGGCTTGCAAATAAATGAGGGACATGGGATAAAGTGTCAAAGTGCTACATGTACTTGGTCCCCTGGGGGATAGAACTATGTTTCTAATGATGAACTGATAGTCCTCCTTTCACTATAATTTACAATTCTTTTCTTGCTACAGTGTACTGGCATCTGGCCTTAGTAAGTGATAGGTCTCCCCAGGTAATGCAGGTCCATGTTGTTTACCACAGATCTTCCAGCTGCCTTGCAATGATGCTTTTAATGTTGAATGGTGATAAAAGGGTCGCGGATTATTCAGAGTCGCCCCTGAGGGAATGTTATAGTGAGACCAAAGTCAGCGTTTTGTTGTGTATAATGTGCTGCGTCTTATATTCTGTGGTAATATTGTGGTTTACATTTCCCCTTTTCTTTATTTCCTCTTTAGCCATTTGTGGCTTAAATGGTTAAGTGTTTTAATTTTATCATGTAGGCTTTCTGTATGCTTGTGATTTGCCTGAACTCAGGTAATTGAACTCATTTTGCATTGTAGCTGATGTAGGACCGCATTCGTGAGGGCACAAGTAATGGAACTGCATTGTGACCGGAGAGAATATACTACTGGTTCAGTCAGGATAATGTATGCGGTCTACAGGTGGTGTTCCACCCCTACACGGGACAAAGTGTCTGTCTAGTGCCTTGGAGATTAAGGGATTACCCATTGTAATCTGGTTGAGGGTTCCCATGCTACCTCAGACGCAAGAGGAGTTAAAGGATTTTCCTTTTATACAACATACCTCCCCATGGTTAATGTAGGATACGTGTACTAGTTGAAGGAGCGAGTTCTAATCACTACGCAAGGATTCTAATAAGGATTACTAAACCGGTTAATATTTTTATATAACTCACATGTAATATTTTAACCATTTTTGTGCATTTGGGGCTCTGTACAAGTCATTTCATATTGTGTAATCCTATTACAGCGCAGTGTCAGTATTTTTTAATTCAAAAGTCTTTTTTTGTTTCCTGCCAATATTTAAAACTTTTTTTTTTATTTTTTTGTGTTATGTTCCCATTTACAGTGGCATATAATGACCAGAATTGCCCTTGAAGTGCATCCACTCATCTAAAGTGACTCCTAAGTATGCGTTTTAAATGTATTGCAACACCTTGAAAAGGCATTAAAAGGTTTTCCATGTAGCTTCCCATCTCTAAATAGGAACTTCATTTGTCTTTTACAAAAATAAGTCAGCCGCTACAAGTACCATAGCTGCTGAATTTTAAGAAAGCAATACTTACCTGTCCATTAGGTTCCTAATGTCCTACTGAAGTCTTCACTGATTGTTAGATTCCGTGACGCCATCTTGGATTTGGGATCCGACTGTCGTTTCCTGATGATTCACAGCTGGCACGAGATTGGCTGGCTGGGTTTGAATGGTCCAGTAGGCTCCTGGGATGTGCAACGTTATCCCAGGGGGCTGTGTCCATGAAGAGGGAGGGGATTGCTCCTAGTGTAACCTCATTTGCACCTAGGTAAGAATTGAGAAAGTGGGGGCAAGTACCTGCTGTAAAAGGTAAGAAATTGTTTCCTATGACCTAGATCAGGAATCTCCAAACTACGGCCCTCCAGCTGTTACGGAACTACACATCCCATGAGGCATTGTAAAACTCTGACATTCACAGACAAGGCTAGGCATGATGGGAAATGTAGTTCCTTAACAACTGGAGGGCCATAGTTTGGAGACCCCTGACATACATGGTTCCCTACAGATCTTGCCAGTTCCTACTACTGACTGCCATGTCATTACTTTCTCTTGCAGTAACATGGTGGTCAACAGAAGAAACCAGTGGGAGCTGTGGGGAACATGCAGATTGACACTTCTGAAAGTATTGGTTTCCCAGCAAACTTTAGGGGATCCTTTTTAGAGCAGCCTTGACTAATTACGTGATATAGGTTACTATCAAACTATTCTTCTAGAGTGCTTTTGCTATGCATTGTATGTGAAGGCTTGCCTTCTAAACCCTCATTGGAACCTATAGTTTATAAAGGCTTCACATTTTCAAATTTTTAGGTTTAGATCCTAGGTCGTGTATGGTGTTCTTTTTTTTTTTTTTGTGTTCTTTTTTTTTTTTTTTTTTATCCTCTGGTAAGAAATTTGGATAGATAGAAAACTTATGATTATCCAGGTGTTATAAGTATCTGAATAGGATGTCTACATTCTTACGGCTGGCAGCTTCTTCACACCAAAGGACATCCATTGTCTCATTGGTTTGTAACTGAGGGAATCTGAACCTGAAATGCCACACCAAACTATATTCATCCAAATATAAATTTATTCCAAGGTAAGATAAAAACTTTACACACAAAGTCAACATGTTTCGGGGATCAGAGAACACCCCATTTATCAGGACTTACAATAAACAGTAATATATGGACTTTTTTTTTTCTTTTTTACCAAACTGTTAAAAAGCAGAATCTGTCAGCACTTGGCTGAACAGCTGCTGACAGACATTTTATAACATCATGGTAAAAAAAAACACACTTTGCATTAGTCCAGAAAAGCCCTTTTCAACCAGGGTGCCTTTAGGTTTCTTCAGGGGTGTCTTGACAAAGTGCCTAATACTTGCTCTAAAATTCTGTACAAACCAGTGGGTGGATCAAGCCTGGCTTATAGTTACCCAAAGCCACATTTTTTTTTTTTTTTTTTTTTTTACATAAAGGTTTTATTGAAAATATTTGCATAGTACATAGGTACAAATTACTCTACGAGCCATATATAGTCACATAGGTAGGTAACAACAGAACAGAAATAAAACATGTCTAAACATCTCTAAATACCAAGCATATTCTCCATTGGGGTAATGATGCTTAGATGTAATTACCCTAGGAGATGGAGGGAAGAGCTACAGAATAAAAAAACAAAAAGAATGGGGAAGATGGACGAGTGAGCCATAGTAATCCTGGCCTATAGAGGAAAATATTTCTCCATGAATCTCATCAAAACTTATTGGGCTAAAAGTGGAAATGCAGGGATGAGAGACCACTGATCTAGCTAATAAACCGTGCTTAGCAAGTGGCTCCAATTCTTCCAGTCTCCTCTGTCCATGTCCCTCAGTGGCAGGTAAAAATTAAGTGGGTCCCCTTACTCTCTCTAGGGGGGGCTGGGGTGATTGGGAGGAGGGAGCGAAAAGGAGAAAGGGCATGTTGGGAAAAGGGGAAGGGAGGAAGAAGATAAGAATGTGTTGAGGAAAGGGGGTGAGGGAATCACCAACTACCCTCTCCAACTTCCAGTGGTCAGAACACTAAAGTGCGTAAGCCATTGCAACCTTCTAGTCACCGGCATCCTAACAACCAATGATGTCATCAGTTGATAACGAGGAGGTCAAACACTTTAACAGCATCCTTGTTTTTCCCTTCTGCGCACCCCTCTGTCAGCATTGGGCAGGACCGGGACAAGGGGTGGGCAGAAGGGACGGCTGCCCTGGGCGCAGCATGTATTGTAGGGATGGGGGCACTGCAAGCTCCTTCTACTATAAGACTGACAGGAGTAGTGACAGTGGCATCACTACTTTTGTCAGCTCAGTGCTGGAAGCGGCAAGGAGAGGAGAGAGCCGGGAGGAAGTGCGGGCTGTGCTTTTTCCTCACCACCTCATAAGTTCGCACATAATGAAGTGGGAGTGCAATTTGGCATCTTTGCCCTGGGCACTGGCATTGGGGTCATGTTAGAGGAGCAAGGGAAAGAAACAGAGTGAGAAGAGAAACATTGGAATACTTATCAGTACCAGTGTGCAAAGGTGTGTTTGCTTTGGAAGAATAAATAATTTCTAACATTTGTGTCCTACGTGTGTGGATGCTTCTGCGTTACGTAAAACTATTAGTTTAGTTTTTTTTTACATTTTAGAATGGGATTGTGCAGAGTTTTAAAGGGTGCCTTGACTGAAAAAAGGTTGAGAAACACTGGTCTAGAATATATAACTTTTCATTTTAAGCCCTGATGAAGGGGATGTTCTATGATCTCTGAAACGCATTGGCATTGTGATATAGATTTATTTTAAAGAAAGATACTTTATCTGGACGATTACATTTTGGCGTGGCGCTTCAGTCTCAGATTCCATGTTTCTATTGGTGGCTGTACCCTCATGAGTATTTCTGTTCACTGTTTGTCCCAGTGACATCCGTGGCATCGTGGCATTGCTGTAAACTCAACTTTTTTTGTTTTGCCTCTTAAGCAGAATCCACAAGGAAGCAAACTTATTTATTTATTACAGGTACTTATGGCTGTCAATTTACGCAGCACTTCACATATATATATATATATATATATATATATATATATATATATATATATATATATATATATATATATGTACATTCCCTAGTGTCGTGGTTGGGATTCGAACCGGCGACCCTAGTGCTGGTAGGTGGAATCACTTGGCCACTGTGCTGCCCTGAATGATGATGTAACCAATCATTAATGGATTCTCTGAATATATGGACAGAGCTCTCCACAGAGAATAAATATGAAGTCTTGCTTAACACCATGACCTAGGCATTCCTAGGCTACATAATTCAATGAAAGAGTTTTCATGGAGTCCCATTTAAAAGTGTTAAAGGATAGTTAGACTTTAAAATGTGCCTAAAACACACCCTGCTTGTCCTTCTCATCAAACTCATGATCACTTTCATACCTTTCAGCCACACAGATCTCAGTGATATAGCCAGGTTTATATCCTTCTGCACTTGTACTGGCTATAGAATATAATGGGCTGTCCCTGGAGATGTCATTATATTTTATGGCTGGTGCATGTGTGGGATGATAAAGTAGAATTCAAGCTGAAGACTGTAAGCATTGCCTGGTTCCTTGCTGGTCAAGCACTGAGATCTGTGTGTTTCTGTTTCTTGGCTCTGAATGGGCCTTTGTTAATGGGCTTTTGTTCAAGCTAGACGGGTTTTGCATCCCCATACAAGTGAATGGAAATGCAAAACTCTCTTGAAACAGGTCAAATGCAGGTCCGAAGGAGGTCACGTGTACCCATCAGTAAATGCTAAATGATCTCAGAATCATATCAAACTGATGCCATTGACACAAGTCCTTAAAATCAGTATTAAACTCCAAAACAAAAATGTAATATATTTGCAGCTTACTAATCCTTATGCCGCGTACACACGGTCGGACTTTCTATCCTACTTGGTCCGGCACACTTTCCGACGGACTTTGTCCGCCAGGTGCGCCGGACTTTAAAACGGACGGACTTGCCCACACACGACCGGACTTTCCGGCGGGCTAAGTCCGCCCGTCTTTCCGACGGACTTTCGCCGGAGTTACGGCGGACTTTCAGAATGAACGGACTTGCCCACACACGGACAAGTCCGTTCATTTTGAACGTGACTCAGGTGTGACGGGACTAGAAAAGGAAGTCAATCTTGCCGCTTTTATCGGCGAGATTGACACCTTGCGAGCCCCGTCGCGGGGCATACCAGGCCCTTAGGTCTGGTATGGATTATAAAGGGAACCCCCTACGCCGAAAAAACGGCGTGGGGTCCCCCCTAAAATCCATACCAGACCCCGATCCAAACACGCAGCCTGGCCGGTCAGGAAAGGGGGTGGGGACGAGCGAGCGCCCCCCCCCCCCTCCTGAACCGTACCAGGCCGCATGCCCTCAACATGGGGGGTGGGTGCTTTGGGGGAGGGGGGCGCCCTGCGGGGCCCCCCACCCCAAAGCACCTTGTCCCCATGTTGATGAGGACAAGGGCCTCTTCCCGACAACCCTGGCCGTTGGTTGTCGGGGTCTGCGGGCGGGGGCTTATCGGAATCTGGGAGCCCCTTTAATAAGGGGGCCCCCAGATCCCGGCCCCCCACCCTATGTGAATGAGTATGGGGTACATGGTACCCCTACCCATTCACCTAGGGAAAAAGTGTAAGTAATAAAACACACTACACAGGTTTTTAAAATAGTTTATTAAACAGCTCCGGGGGGGATCTTCCTCCGGCTTCGGGGGTCCCTCCGCTTCATCTTCTCCCGGCGTTCCGGTTGGTTCTTCTCCCGGTGTTCCAGTTCTTCGGCCGGCTCCTCTTCTGTCTTCAGGTAGCTCTCTTGCCAGCAGAGGTCCGGACTCCTGGGCTTCTGGGCTTCTTCTCTTCTCTTCTCCAGATGTTGACACGACGCTCTCTCCGGCTGGACTGCTCTCCGAGGGCTGCGTTGTGACTTATATAGGCGGAGACCCCGCCCCCTTTTGATGTCACAGTCCCTGGGCATGCTGGGACTGTGACGTTTTAGGGGGCGTGGTCAACATCACCCAGTGACCACGCCCCGGAGGGACTCCCGAAGCCGGAGGAAGATCCCCCCCGGAGCTGTTTAATAAACTATTTTAAAAACCTGTGTAGTGTGTTTTATTACTTACACTTTTTCCCTAGGTGAATGGGTAGGGGTACCATGTACCCCATACTCATTCACATAGGGTGGGGGGCCGGGATCTGGGGGCCCCCTTATTAAAGGGGCTCCCAGATTCCGATAAGCCCCCGCCCGCAGACCCCGACAACCAACGGCCAGGGTTGTCGGGAAGAGGCCCTTGTTCTCATCAACATGGGGACAAGGTGCTTTGGGGTGGGGGGCCCCGCAGGGCGCCCCCCTCCCCCAAAGCACCCACCCCCCATGTTGAGGGCATGCGGCCTGGTACGGTTCAGGAGGGGGGGGGGGCGCTCGCTCGTCCCCACCCCCTTTCCTGACCGGCCAGGCTGCGTGCTCGGATCGGGGTCTGGTATGGATTTTAGGGGGGACCCCACGCCGTTTTTTTCGGCGTAGGGGGTTCCCTTTATAATCCATACCAGACCTAAGGGCCTGGTATGCCCCGCGCTCGCCGCAATAGGAAAATGTGTTTTTCCTATTGCAGCGAGCGCGAGATGCAATACCCTGCCCTCGTGTCGTATCTGGTCCGTCGGACCAGCATACACACGAGCGGGCTTTCCGTCGGACCAGCACACACACGAGCGGACTTTCCGCCCGAAACTGAGTCCGGCGGAAAGATTTAAAACTTTCTTCAAATCTAGGTCCGGCGGGCTTTTGGGAAAAAGTCCGCCGGCGCCTACACACGGGCGGATTGTCCGGCACACTCTGGTCCGCCGGACTAAGTATGCCGGAAAGTCCGACCGTGTGTACGCGGCATTAGATGTAAGGACAACATTAGTTTTTCTATTTAGGCTTTTTTTTTCAATTTATTTCACCTGCTGATCCAACCAGTAAAGCCACGTACACATGAGCGGAATGTCCGACAGAAAAAGTCCGACAGAAGCTTTTCATCGTCTATTCCGATTATGTGTAGGCCTCATCATACTTTTCTCTTTGGAAATTCTGACGGACCTAGAAATGGAACATGTTCTAAATATTTCCGATGGAACCAATTCCTATCGGGAAAACCGATCGTCTGTATGCTGTTCCGACGGACCAAAAACTACGCATGCTCTGAAGCAAGTACGAGATGGATGCTATTGGCTACTGGCTATTGAACTTCCTTTTTATAGTTCCGTCGTAAGTGTTTTACGTCACCTCGTTCTGGACGGTCGAACTTTGGTCGGACTTTGGGTTGACCGTGTGTAGGCAAGACCGCTTGAATGGAATTCCGTCGGAGTTCCGTCGGAGAAACCTTAGGGAATTTATTCAAACTGTAAAATCAGTCACATGTACGTGGCATAACATACTTTTTGACTTCAGGGTATTTGCATTTTGGATGAAATAGTAAAGAAGACCACTTTGGACAGCAGTATTGTCACTCTGAGGAGAGGGTAGTGATAGACTAGCAGATTTAAATAGGACAATTTGACGTTGAATTCTAGCGAACGCTTTTATAAGCAGTTACAACAAACAGTTTTTTATTCTTTTGGTATAAAGGTTTTACATAAATAAATAAAAGCTGATCATTGTAAGCACCCATGTCAGTGGTTGCCTTAACCCCCTAACTGCTGCTTTGCCTGGGTAACTTGGTCTGATAAGGCCCCGTTCACACCTGAGCATATTCGAATTGCAGGCAGAATCGCAACAAAACATGTGACGTGCTTGCGTTGCCATAATGTCTTAATGACACCCCAAATGTGGTGCGATTTTTGCCGCGATTGTTGTGTGACAAAATGCAAAAAATCGCAGCAAAACACGCAATGCTAAATTCGCCTTGCTCGGTGCCAAAGTTTGGGACATGAATTTCTTTGGTGCAGTTTTGTAGCGGAAGGAGGACCATTCAAAATCAGTGGTGGTGCTCCAAACACGTGTAAAAAAACGTGGCAGCATCGCTCAGGTGTGAACAGGACCTTAAAGTGGATGTAAACCTGATTTTTTTTTTTTTTTTTAATGAAGACTTCTATCTGGTACAGTAGAGGATGTCAAGTCATCTGTGCCCAGTCTTGCCACAAAGAGTTAATCCAGCTCTGGGGAATCCTCTTCTGTTTTTTTTTTTTTTTAGTTAGTTAAAAAAAACTACACAGATAAGTTTGTGTTGCCACATCCCCCACTGCTGTGACTGACATCTCATTTCTTTATCTCATGCAGGGAATGAGAGAGAGTGTTACGATTCCAGCTACACATCCCTCCTACTTTCTTCTCCAGCTCATCCAGGATTGGCTGCTCCACACCTCAGCATGATTGGGCATGCTGAAGTCATGTGATGCCTTTCCTGAGTTTTGACTGGATGTTACTCAAAACTCAGAAATAGGAGAGTGTAGAGGTGGGCGGGGCCAGTGCTGTTTCTTGGCCTAGGCCAACAAGGCCCAGGCCTAGGGCGGCACTTTGCATGAAAAAAGCCCCCCCCCCGAGTCCTGGCTCCCACACACAAACCGTCCCCAGCTACAGCGCTCGCGGGTGGCTTACTGTAGCCTGTAGCGGCGGCGTTTTCTGGTGGTAACCTGGCTGGGGAGGGAGGGCGGGGACTGGCGCCCCATAAGTGGCCAGTGACTGGCTGCACTCTAAGCAACTGACAGAGGCTCCGCCTACCCTCCTCCGTGACATCTAGGCTCAGCGAGGGTGTACTCACCGTTGTCTACTGTTACTAGTAAACACAGAAGCCTCAGTTCTGTGCTTACAAGTGACAGCCCGGAGTGCATCTCTCCCGCTGGCTTCCACAGAATCTCCTAGCTGCTGCACCGAAACAATGAAGAGACAGTTGCCCCCTCCTCTTCTGCTGCTCTCATAATTAATATAAAAAGCTCCCATCCCCTCTGTAATATAACAATAAGTGCCCCTGTGCCTGTTTTATATAAAAAAAATATGCTTATCTGTACCTATAACACAGCGGCTCCCGGCGATCACATGACTCCTCGGCTCTCTCACTTCTCTCCTCCCCGGCTGACATCAGCGGCAGTGCTCAGCCCCGCCCACTGGAGCTGTGATTCGAGGAGTCACCTGATTGCCGGGAGCCGCTGTTTTATAGGTACAGATAAGCATATTTTTTATACAACACAGGCACAGTTGCACTTATTGTTACATTACAGAGGGGATGTGAGCTTTTTATAGAACTGGGTTAACAACCATTTTAAGCCTAGTACTTTCAACCAAGAGGGTTTTCCAGCATGCACGTCCGACAGAAGCTGGCCGAACAGGCAGCTTCTGTCGGACTGGCTGCCATTCACACAGGCCGAATGTCAGCCGGTTTTTATTGAACATTGACATTTTTCCCGTGTGTACTAGGCTTTAGGTTCCACAGTGAGCAGAACTGAGCATATGCAGAGTGCCCTCAATGATCTGTTCTATCAGGAGAAGGATTGGGGACAGTAAAAGAAAGGGAGGGTCAGAGAAGACAGGATAAAACAGCCTTTTTTACACAATGCAGAGAATTAACCCCTTAAGCCTAGTAAGCACCATTTTATTTTCGTTCAACCCAGTGTGTTGAGCGGAAAAAAAAACTGACCACTCTGAGAGCACTGATCGGGAGTTAGTCGGCTGCTGGTTTTCCAGCAAGCACGTCAGACAGAAGCTGGCCACCATACACACGTGCCGAATGTTGCCCGTTTTTTATTGAACCAGCCGACATTCGGCCCATGTGTACTAGGATTTAGGTTCCACAGTGAGTATAACGAGCATGCTTTACTGCATATAAAGGCTGATTTTACTGTTGTGGGTTTATTAACACAGCGGCTCTATAAATGGCCAGAATTGAATCACAATGTTTGTTCCCCATAGACTTCAGTGGGATTTGCAGACTTTGAGTAAGATTTGCAATACTGTTCACTAAGTGAACCCAGACAGATTTGCACATCTTTAGTTTGGAGTGGAATGGCAGAGGGGTTATTCAATGGCCATTTATTTTAAAGCTCAACTGTCCTTTTAGAATAAGTGCACCATAAATATGCAGTTGCAAACTGATGTCACGAACATGGCACCATAAATATGCTGTTGTAAGAAAATGTGATGTGCACACATAAATTCAAACTTTTTGCTACAATGTTTTTTTTCGCATTACACTGATTTTAACTAAGCTGTCTATAAAAAAGAAGCTGTCCGTTCCAGGGATCTTTAGATTTGGTACTGTTGGCATCTATGATCTGTTGATGTAGAGAGCTCACAGCTAGAATGTAACTATAAGTCAACAAGCTGTGTCAATAACCAACTTCTGCTGCAGTTTTCCTTAAGACGAAAGAAGAACTCCAGTGTAACAGCAACAGCAGGATATTGTTTTAAATTGAGGAGCTGTTGAACTCAGTGATACAGCCAGTTAACACTTTTACCACCTTGCATTACTGTGAGAAGGAACCTAATATGCAGTTCTGCGGCTTGAAACCTTCAAGAACTGCACCTCTGTACCTATCTATCTTCAACAGGGGTTAGGAATATGTTTTGTTGATCAGTGGGGAATAACATTTTTTTTTTCCTGAGGCCCCATTCACATAGCTTTAAAAAACCCATTTACAATCGTTTTTTATTTACGGATCTGAATTGTTTTCAATGGAGGCATTCACATAGGTGGATAAAAATGCACTGCCTTCAGATCCATAACAGACAATTCAAAAATCTGCATCTGAGGACATGCGTATACATATACAGGCACATCTCATAAAATTAGAATATCATCAAAAGTTAATTTTATTTCAGTAATTCAAAAAGTGAAACTCATATATTATATAGATTCATTACACACAGAGTGATATATTTCAAGCATTTCTTTCTTTTAATTTTGATGATTATGGCTTATAGCTAGCGAAAACCCCAAATTCAGTATCTCAGAAAATTTGAATATTGTGAAAAAGTTCAATATTGTAGACTTATGGTGTCAGACGTGTAAAGATTTCCTGAGTCTTTAAACGGTCTCTCAGTCTGGTTCAGTAAGCTACACAGTCATGGGGAAGACTGCTGACTTCAGTTGTCCAGAAGACAGTCATTGACACCCTCCACAAGGAGAGTAAGTCACAAAAGTCATTGCTAAAGAAGCTGGCTGTTCACAGGGTGCTGTACCCAACCATATTCATGGAAATTTGAGTGGAAGGAAAAAGTATGGTAGAAATTGGCGCACAAGCAACAGGAATAACCACAACAGGATTGTGAAGCAAAGGCCATTCAAGAATTTGTGGGAGATTCACAAGGAGTGGACTATGGCTGGTGTCAGTGCTTCAAGAGCCACCACACACACACACACGTATCTAGGACATGGGCTACAACTGTACCATTCCTTGTGTCAAGCCCCTCCTGAAAAAGAGACAACATCAGAAGCGTCTTACCTGGGCTAAGGAGAAAAAAGACTGGACTGTTGCTCAGTGGTCCAAAGTCCCCTTTTTGGAGGACAGTAAATTTTGCATTTCATTTGGAAATCAAGGTCACAGAGTCTGGAGGAAGAGTGGAGAGGCACAGAATCCAAGTTGCATGAGGTCCAGTGTGAAGTTTCCACAATCGGTGATGATTTGGGGAGCCATATCATCTGCTGGTGTTGGTCCATTATGTTTTATCAAGTCCAAAGTCAGCGCAGCCCTCTACTGGAAATTCTAGAGCACTTCATGCTTCCCTCTGCTGACCAGCTTTATGGAGATTCCAATTTCATTTTGCAGCAGGACTTGGCACCTGCTCACACTGCCAAAAGTACCAATACCCGGTTTAATGATCATGGTATCACTGTGCTTGATTGGCCAGCAAACACGCCTGACCTAAACCCCATAGAGAATCTGTGGGGTATTGTCAAGAGGAAGGTGAGAGACACCAGACCCCACAATGCAGATGCTGAAAGCCACTATCAAAAAAACCTGGGCTTCCATAACATCTCAGCAGTGCCACAGGCTCATCACCTCCAAGCCACTCCACATTGATACAGTAATTAATGCAAAAGGAGCTCCGACCAAGTATTGAGTGCATACTGTACTGTACATGGACATGCTTTTCAGTAAGCCAACATTTCTGTATTAAAAATCCTTTTTCTATTGGAGTTATGTAATATTCTAATTTTCTGAGGTACTACATTTTGGGTTTTCACTAGATGTAAGCCATAATCCTCAAAATTAAAAGAAAGAAATGCTTGAAATACATCACTGTGTGTGTAATGACTCTATATAATGTGAGTTTCACTTTTTGAATTGAATTACTGAAATAAATTAACTTTTTGATCTATTTTTTTTGAGATGCACATGTATACGCATTAAAAAAAAAAGATATATTTACTGATCGTTATGCGGGAACTTTTGTTCTTGGCCCTAATTGTTAGAATTTTTTTTTTTTTACGCCTGTGTCACAGCCTTGTGAATAAGGCCTTATTCACTATGGATCTTGAAAAGTTACTAAAATAATCTCTATTAAAGCTAGAGGTCGACTGATATATCAATCAGTGCCACTTGTCAGTGCCACCTGCCAGTGCCAGTCAGTGCCGATATTTGGCCTTCTTTAAGAAATCGGCATCGGCCGATTTTTGTGCGGCCGATTAACCCCCTTCCCCACGCTCCACTGACAGTTTCACACACTGAGCCAATGGGATGGGATCTGGGCGGGCCGTTATGTGTATGTGGCCCTGCCCACTTTCTTAAGCAGCTCAATCATTGGCTGGTGTTTGATAGCTGCAGGGCCCCACCCACCCTGGGTCCCACCCACCCCCGACATCACACTGAATTCTGACAGCTGGTCTCTGCATTCAGTTACATATAGTGTAACTGAAACTGACAAATCGGCTCAGTGTGAAACGGGAAGAAGCCATTATATCAGTGTAACAACCAGGCAAAAAGCACAAGATCAGCAACGGTAGGCCTCATATTTCTGTAAGCATAGGTTTTCTTGAACCATGAGTTGGGTGCACACTGAGGCACCCGTGTGTAGTCAGCCTCTTCATATAAACAGGGCCATGTAGTCTTTACTTGACTGTGCCTCTTGTAAATTTGATTTCAGAGAGACTCTGGGAACCAGGTGTTATTGCCTTAGGCCTTTGATGATATATCGGTTGGAGGATCTGCCTGTGCATAACACGAACTGTGCCTGTGCCAGTTCTTTTGATAACCAGATCGCAAATTACGGGATTAGCACAAATCGTATAAGAACACTCATTGAAAACTTGTTGAATAGAATTTATGTTCTTATTCTAAAATACTCTGGTAAACTGACTTGTTTTTTTCATTAAAGCGATAATAAACCCAAAACAAAAATGTAATATATTGCCGCTTACCAGTCCTTAGATGTGGTGGCTCCATCAATTTTTTTTCTTCTTTTTTTAGGCTTTTTCACTTTGTTTATACCTGGTGATCTGACTAGTAACACACCTCCTGTACTAGTGCCCCCACTCTGGATGAAGGAGCACAGGGGCAGCAGCATTGTGAGTTGGGGGAGAGGGGAGTGTTAGATGGACTTACAGATTTAAAGGATAAATTCACCTTTTATAACATGTTACATGTTACACAAGTGTTCACTGTGTAACGTGTTACTGCTGCAGCTGCCTCCACACCACCCCTCCCCTGCATCCCTGCTGTGACAGCAGGCCAGGGATCTTCTCCCCACACCTACAGTCACAATTAAAAAAAACGCAGGGCTCTGCCCACCCAGCCGCGTCATCCATTCACAGAGTTCTGTGAATGGGAGAACTAGAAGTACCGACAGCCTTTGCAGATGTCAGCTTGTAGTTCTCAATAAACTACCAGGGTGCTGGTGAGCGCTCTAGGCAGTTCATTGATGCTTCCTGTCAGTGTGCAAGTGCCTGCCTGCATGAGGTACAAACAGAGCGCTTACACAAATGGCTGCAATGCACCTGCAATCTGCTGATTGCTAGTGCAATGCTTTACAGGCTACCAATAAAAAAAATAAATAAAAAATGAACAATTTTTTAACCTGCAAAAAGATGTGCATTTATTATTATTATTTTTTTGTAAGAGTTAACTTATTCTTTAAACACTTCCCGTCCGGCCTATAGCAAAAT
Source organism: Aquarana catesbeiana (assembly GCF_042186555.1). Classification (NCBI taxonomy): domain Eukaryota; kingdom Metazoa; phylum Chordata; class Amphibia; order Anura; family Ranidae; genus Aquarana; species Aquarana catesbeiana. Next base: position 686,497,388 of record NC_133325.1, on the reverse strand, counting down.
GACGGCCGGGCGGTGGTTCAGTTATCCTGACTGAGCGTCATATAACGTCCTTCAGGATCATAGCCGCCGCGCGCCCGTGGGGGCGCGCATCACGGCGATCAGTGGTGCGGTGTGTCAGTCTGACACACCGCTACACCGATCTTGGTAAAGAGCCTCCGACGGAGGCTCTTTACCACGTGATCAGCCGTGTCCAATCACGGCTGATCACGATGTCAACAGGAAAAGCCATTGATTGGCTTTTCCTCACTCGCGTCTAGACAGACTCGAGTAGAGGAGAGCCGATCAGCGACTCTCCTGACAGGGGGGGTCTGCGCTGATTATTTATTAGCGCAGCCCACCCTCGGATGCCCACACTAGACCACCAGGGAAGCCGCCAGGACCACCAGGGAAGGGACAACATGTGGATGGCCAGGTATGTACCCCATGGCCATCCACATGTGCAAATTATGCCCAATCTGTGCCAATCAGTGCTCACAAATGGGCACTGACTGGTACCATTATATAACATGTGAAATCAGTGATGCCCAGCAATGCTACCCATCAATGTCATCAGTTCCATCAATCAGTGTCATCAGTGCCACCTATCAGTACCCATCCATGCCCATCAGTGCCCACCTATCAGTGCCAACCATAAGTACTCATCAGTGCCACCTATGAGTGCCCATCAGTGCCACCTATCAGTGCCCATCATCAGTGCCACCTCATTGGTGCCACCTCATCGGTGCCCATCAGTGCCGCCTTATCAGTGCCTGTCAGTTCAGCCATATCTGTGACCATCATTGAAGAAGAAAACGTACTTATTTACAAAAAATTTTAACAGAAACAAAGAAACTTTTTTTTTTTTTCAAAATTTTCAGTCTTTTTTTATTTGTTGCACAAAAAATAAAAACCGCAGAGGTGATCAAATACCACCAAAAGAAAGCTCTATTTGTGGGAACAAAAAATGATAAAAAATTTGTTTGGGTACAGTGTTGTATGACCACGCAATTGTCATTCAAATTGCGACAGCGCTGAAAGCTGAAAATTGGCTTGGGCAGGAAGGTGTCTAATGCCTCGTTTCCACTGAGCGGATCGGTTCGGGTTGGTACAGTTTGGGAGGCCTAAAATGGTCCGGCCTATTCAGGTGAGTGTTTCCACTGCAAGTCGGACCGCCAGGGGCCATACGTGGGTTTAGAAAAAATGCCTAGCATGGCGTCACATGTCCGCCAATCAGTGGAATGTATCGTAGCTCCGCCTTAACCAAACCGTACCGTTTTCTATGGCCCCACATCTGAAGCAGGACCCAGAATGGTGCAGGTTTGGTTGTATGGGCCGCTTTCATAATGGAAACACACAAAATAGCGTACTGTACCGAACCGATCCTCTCAGTGGAAACAAGGCATAAGTGCCTGGTATTGAAGTGATTAACCACTTCACTCCCCGCCCATAGTCAAATGATGTCCGCAAATGGGATCTCCCATCCTGGGCGGGCGTCATATGACGTCCTCGGCTTCTTGCTGCTCCTGCGGGCCCCTGGGTGCCTGCAGCACGGCGATCGGGGATGAGGCGTGTCCCTCGGACACAGCCCATCCCAGATCCATGTAAAGAGCCAATAAAAGGTGGCTCTTTACCAGGTTACCGACTGTGTCCAATCACAGCCGGTCACAGAATGTCAACAAACTGCGGTAACGAGATGTTACCAGGTTCTCCTCCGTACCTGTCACCAGCCCATCAGAGTACCCGAGTACCTGTCACCAGCCCATCAGAGTACCTGAGTACCTGTCTCCAGCCCATGCCTCATAGAATATACTTTGGGGTGTTTGCTTTCCAAAATGGGGTCATTTTGTGGGGAATTCCACTGTCCTGGTGCGCAAAAAGATTCAAAAGTGTGATCGGTAGGAATGAAATGAGATAAGAGAAGATAAACATTTCTTCATTTTCCCAAGAATTGTGGGGAAAATATTGCAACTTCAAAAAACTCACCATGCCTCTTACTAAATACCTTTGACTGTCTACTTTTCAAAAAGAGGTCATTTGAGGGGTATTTGTACTTTCCTGACATTTTAGGGCCTCAAAAAATGAGATAGGCCAGTACATCAGGTGTGATCAATTTTCAATGATTTGCACCATAGCTTGTAGACTCTATAACTTTCGCACAGACCAAATAATACACAGAGATGTAGCAGTATAAATTTTGGCCCAAATTTATGAACAAAATTGACTTATTTGTAAAATTTTATCATAGAAACTAAGAAAAAGAGGTTTGTTTTTTCAAAATTTTCGCTCTATTTTCACTTATGTCGCAAAAAAATAAAAAACCCAGAGGTGATTAAATACCACCAAAAGAAAGCTCAATTTGAATGAAAAAAATGATAACAATTTTGTTTGGGTACAGTGTTGCATGACTGAGTACTTGGCATTCAAAATGTGAGAGCGCTGAAAGCTGAAAATAGGTCTGGGCAGGAAGGGTGTGTAAGTGCCTGGTATTGAAGTGGTTAAATACACTTACAATTTGAAGCCAAACTCCAGCTCACACTGCAGTTACAGCAAGTTTTTTGTTTTTGGGATAAGGTTGCTTTCACACTGGGACGTTGGGGGCGTCGGCGGTAAAGCGGCGCTATTTTTAGCGGTCATTTACCGTCGCTATAGCAGCGCTATTTGGCCGCTTGCGGGGCGCTTTTAACCCTCGCTAGCGGCCGAAAAAGGGTTACAACCGGCTGCAAATCGGCTATTCGGCAGCGCTGCCCATTGAGTGGTGTATACGCCGCTCTTACAGTGCTGCAAAAATGCTGCTTGCAGGACTTTTTTTTACCATCCTGCAAGCGCACCGCTCCAGTGTGAAAGACATTTACATTGGAGTGACAGGAGAGGCTCTTTACAGGCTTTATGCAGGCGCTATTTATAGCACTATAGCACCTGTAAAGCGCCTCAGTGTGAAAGCAGCCAATAAAAGCTAAGAATTGGTAAAATGCAATATAATAAATGTTTGCTTTTGGGTTTTATACTACTTTAACTATACAAGCATTAGATACGTTTTCTAATGTCAAATGCATTGCAGTGCCTTAAAAACATCACAGTACTTCTGCTGACAATACTCTTATCTGCTTTTCCCTCCAAGGACATGGACATCTTTGTTTAGCCATCATCTAGGGTCAGCATTTACTAATAAAGAATAAAAGTGCAGCGCTACAAATCAATGAATAGCATACGGTAATATTTGACAATAAAGTGCAAAAAAGGTATACAAAGGTTACATCCAGGTAATTCAAAAGTGTGATGTATAAATAGGTAATATTGAAGGTCCACAATTCTATAATAGTGAATGAGATGAAATCTTCAGCAGTAGGTCAGCATTTACTTCCTGGACTGAGATGCTGGCTCAAAGATGACCCAGTCATGTAAATCCTGACATGGGGAAGGAGGCCATGCCTCCGAAAAGTGTGTCGTCATTGCAACTATATGACATCCTCACTCTCTTCCCCCCTGTATCCTGCTCGTGTGGGTTTGTGTGTCCTTGGAGAGCAGCGCCAGCTGGACGGGGCGCATGCACATTGGGATCCTCAAGTTGAGTGTGGTGGTGGATGGCCTCAGATGTGCTGCCAGGATCCAGGCAGCTAGGTTGAATGTACACGGCGCCCCCTTCCCCTGTCGGTATCTTGAGGTGGGTTTAGGAGTGCGGCCACAGTGGAATCCTTATGTTGTGTCTATCTTCACACAATGTGAGTTTGACCATTGTAATGTTTTTAACTGTACCATATCAAAGACGAGTTACACTAGGGTGGCTTTGCTCTCTCTTTTGTGTTTTTGTCTAGATATGTTCCTGCCACCCACAGGATCCATAGAGAGCAGCAGCACCCTTTGACTTGTGTAATTATCATCAATAGCCAGCTGGAGGGCTATACTAAACTGTTTATCAGTGAACCTGCTAGTTTTTTCTTTTGTGTGTATTTTATGTAAATTCTGGTGTATGTGTATTTCTTACATGATAACAATTGTCTGACACTTTGCTGCAGCCTCTTTCACTCTGACTGGCTAAACATTACAATGTATAGTGGCTTGATCACTGGAGCAGAGAAGACGGAGAAAATGCTACCTGCAGCAAACTGATAATATAATTTCAGTCTAGACAAAGTCCTTTTGTCTGGAGTGAAGAAATTTCTCTTAAGGCTGGTTCACATATATGCGGGGCCGGTTTCTGTGCAGAGTCTTGTTCAGTTTTCATTTAGCGGTTCAGGTGCAATTCAGGTTAAATCGCACCTGAACTGGACTGAAAAATGCACAGGACCCTTTTTTAATTTGCACCAGAACTAGCCAGCATATATGTGAACCGGCTCCATTGAAAGCCGGTCTGGTTCACATATATGCTGTTATGCGAATCCGATGCAGTTTACAATATGTGAAGCTTTTCAAGCTTCTTTTATTCTCTCTCTGCGCTATGAGGATTTTGATATTCTGAAGAATCATTCATCCATAGTGCCTACTGCTACATAGATCAGTGAAGGCCTGTTTTAAAGCTCATCTGACGCTTCCTGAATACGTAAAATACTTGGATGTCCTTAGCTTGGCAACAGGTTGCCTTTAAACTATGTTCACTTTTACTGGGGCCTGACTTCCCTGATATCTAAGCTAAGTCCTTCATACAGCCATTCCTGCCTTCAGAGAGACTGTCTTAAGGCCGCGTACACACGGGCGAACTTTTCCACCTGGACTGGTCTTAAAGTCAGGCCCCAGTAAAAACTGAGACTAGAAAAGAAATACAGAGGAGGGTTTTCCTGAGGATAGTGTCTGCTCTTGGGGAAGTCTTTTGCACCTAAATGTTTTAAATGTTTGCCAAGTTCAAGTTAAAAGGACACCAAACAGTGTGTACTTTTCTTTCTCCAATGTAAATATTCTAAATTTAGGAATAAAATTTAATTGTAGTTAACGTGAACCTTTCCTTTGTCCATGCAGGGCAAACTGAAAAGGTCATTTAACCCCCCCCCCCCCCCCCCATACACAGGAACACATACTCATGTTTTCTACTTCCCATGTTCCTACTGTAAGCCTCCAGGACCAGTAAAAGGAAGACCTTTTTACAAAATGACTTGTAGTAGGAGCTTGCCTAGGACTATAGACTTCTTCCCCATGACTGGGCCAATTACAGTAGAGGACAACTAGCCCTTTTTCATGGAAGGTGGAGTGTCACCTTCTCACCAATATCTGGAACACCAAGTTTTTTTTTTCCCGGTGCTTCTGGCACAGGGTGTGTAGAAAATATGAGTCTATTTAGAGTGTATATGAATTCATACAGATGCTGGTAAATGTTGCCTGTCATTTTTAAAATTTTTTTTAAAATTTCTTCTGTTCTTATAAATACTTGCCAATCCTACCAGTTCACTGTGTTTGACCACACCATGCAGGGAAGCAGATCAGTGCTGGCGCTGGCATGATCAGTTTGCTTATCTGGGATTGGAGTTACAGGACGTTGTATCTACACACTGCGTGCCTGTATCTCCCATGCTCAGCTTTGTAGTTACGCCTCCTGCCCAGCTTCAAACGTGCACCAAGGATGCTGTCCTCGAGATGCACTCGATGAGATGCAACAGTTCAATACAAGTTCAGTAGAAGAAATCCATACCTCCTGTTTGAATACACTTATGGCCAGCTAAAGTATAACACGCTCTGCAAGATCTTACAGCATTTTTGCAGTCCTATTCACAGGCTTAGCACCTCCCCTGTTTTGCCCTGCCTGAAATGACTGACAGCGTTTCCTGTCTGGGGCCATGCTGTTGGAAATGAATCAGCACACTGTATCCGATGCAGAGTGACTCTCCACTGTGCTTGTTGTCTCATCTGTCAGACTCTCTATTTGGATGACCTCATCTGTCAGACTCTGTTTAGCAGCTGGATAAGCGGATCACTGTCTGCATCAGATTCCTGCATCAGATCTACTTTCTGCAATATGCCTTTGACAGCATGACTCCTGACAGTAGTCGCTGTCAGTCTTTCCAGGCAGAGTTGAAAGAACTTAACTAAGAAAGCAATGTCTCCCTAAAGATAGAGGACAGAGTGTTATCTAGGCTTCCCTAGCTGTTGTATGCAGAGGACGAGGTCACTCAGCAGCCAGTCACAGAGGGGGATCGCTCTTTGCATAAGAGAACACCCCCTCGCCCTGCCCAGCCCTCTGATCTGGAGGTATTGCAGTCATGTGACTCCAGGAAAAAAAGCTCTCTAAAAGGTATTTAGCACATTTTTTTTTATCATAGTAAATGCAACATTTTTAATGTATATATGATCCTAAAAATATGTTCCCTTGGCTTCATTTCATACACTTTACAGATGCTTTTTTTATTTATTTTTTTTGTCCAAGAAATACTTTATTGAAAGAGTTGTACATTTCCAGAGCAAACCATGCTTACACAATGACATATTACATTGCAGCCCACATCACATAAGGCACAGCACATCAGAAAACATCAACAAAAGATATAACCTATACATGTGTGGAAAAGGCGAGTAATGCCCTGTACACACGAGCGGACTTTTTGACCGGACTGGTCCGACAGACCAAATCCTGTGGACAATCCGACCGTGTGTGGGCTTCATCGGACCTTCAGCGGACTGTTTCTGTTGAAAATCTGACGGACTTTAGATTTGGACCATGTTTCAAATCTTTACGTCGGAATTCGCCGGACCCAGTTCCTATCGAGAAATCCGCTCGTCTGTATGCTGGTCCGACGGACGAAAACCGACGCTAGGGCAGCTATTGGCTACTGGCTATGAACTTCCTTATTTTAGTCCAGTCGTATGTCATCACGTATGAATCCGTTGGACTTGTGTGATCGTGTGTAGGCAAGTCCGTTTGTTCGAAAATCCGTCGGAAGTCCGTCAAAAGTCAGTCGAAAGTCCATCGGAAAGTCTGTCGGATCTTTGTTTTCCGAAAAGTCCGCCCGTGTGTACAGGGCATAAGAGTACCTTTCTGTCACCATCAACCCCTGTCACCTCCTAATAGGCTGTCCATCGACTAATCTAGTAGAGCCAAACCTGGTACGTCCAGCCAATTTGCCCAGATTCTGAGCTTAGAAGTTGTGTGCCCACTGTAATGGGTAATGTTTAGAAGTTGTGTGCCCACTGTAATGGGTAATGTTTGGACCCCTTGGGGGTCCTGTAGTGTGGATCGGTAGGGGTCTACAATGGGGGAAAGAGGAGGGGTCGTGGTGTTTTCACTTGTCCCCTTGGTGACTGCCTTAATCCTGCTCCACTGTGGACTTTATTTTATTTTTTTGCCATGTGTTTCCTGTGGTGAATGCTACATCTCAGGAGGGGTGGTCTGGAGTCTTGGCACTGTTTAAGGGAGAAATGGTGCTCTCTGATGTCTGCCCAGTCAATGGATGGCTAGGGTGCATGCACACTGTGCTATCATCAGGGGGGTGGAGATAACGTACGGCTGCCATCTTGGACCAGGAGAGGAGTGCACAGGGTCCTGTGGTGCTGAGGGATTGGTGCGCAGTGCTTCCAGGATTGCTGGACTACATTAATTAATAACACCTTTTTTAGGATGATTATTTTGGCTGATGCCCTTGCCCTTCTCAGCTAAATGTGGACTGTTTTTACAGCTAGAACAGACATATTGTCATCAAAAATTGGAGTATGCCCGGCTGTAGACCTGGCGGTTGTCTGGTGGGGTCTTTAAGAATGCTGCAAATAAGCACCTGGAAGTATTTAAGTCTTCCTTTGCCCTGGTAGGGGTGGCCCTGTTGCAACCGTGGGTGTGTGTGTCAGGTTAGGGGTCTGTGGATAATAGGAGAAAAGGATTCTGACGGGAGGGATGCCGAATCTGCTAAGTGCTGGAGGATTTTCCTCAAGCACGTAATTTCTCGGTGGATGCACTAAAGAATTCTCTTGAACAACTTTCTCGTCTAAGTCTTTTGTGTGTACATATGCACAGAACTCTTTGACCAGAGTAATGGTCAGCAAAACTACCTTGTATAAAAGAATAAATGATGCGCTATCACCAATAGTTTATCTGTGAGTAATAACCAATGTCTGTGATGTTGTATGTCTTTTCAGCAAACCTCAAATCATAAAAAACTGAAAAAAACTACCAATTATAATAAGCAATAGAACAATAAAAGTCTATATAATTGTGACTGTAGTAGTCCCAGACAACTTGTGATATACAGTATATCACTCCCAGGTAAGTGCTGCAAGAACATGCAAGTAGAAAACACCTCCACCGCAATGAATCCCTTATGGGCAAACTCTCACCTCTCACCACGACAAAGGTCAATGTCTGCTCCAACACTAAATGGACCCCTTTTCTTCTTAACAAGGACTCTGACTCTTGGAGCACCTTAGCAGCTCGGGTGGGTGGATGAATGATTCAGTTTGCATTAAGGCTCCATGCACACTAGCATTTTTTTTAAGCTTCTAGAAGCTGTTATTAGCATTTTTTCCAGCTCCTAGAAGATAAGTAGCGTTATCCTGTGTCCATGCACAATACTTTAGGCTATTAGCGTTTTTCGAGCTTCGTTTAGGAGCAGAGAAAAAATTTGTTTTTGTAGTTTCCTGGAGCGTTTTTCCAGCAGAAACGCCACTAATAGTGTTTTTTGAGCTTTTTTTTTCTTTTTACTGCAAAAATGGCAATAAAATACTTATGCTCCTAAAATGCTACTACAAAAAACTATTACCGGTGTTTATTATCCAGTGATTTTTTTTCCAGCCAGCATGGAGCCTTACATGGTAAAAGACAATGAGAATCTACATAGTACTCCCCATTATTTTATTTAAAAAAGCATAAAAATAGAAAGACACTCACATATATTAAGACCAGACACGACCCTATACAGCTTTAAAAAGTTTCCCCTCTGCAACTGTCAGGGCGGATGGCAATGGATTGGATCCTTCAATGTAAGCTTCAGCTGTCAGTTTTTTCTCTTTTTCAGTGCTGTGAAGCCTGTGAAGAACTGCCTTGTAAAAAACTGAATGTCTACCCATTCAAGGGGAATGTTTGTTTCTGCACTGGATGACTACATTTACAAAGTGATCATGTGTAAGAGCACCCTCTTACTGCTCAAGAAGAGGACAGTTTGGGAGTACAGAAACCTGTTCCTCTTTTCACTTCCAAGTTTATACTTTCGTCCTTAACCGGCCAATACTCAACTCCACAAGAATTTTGGGCCACCAAGCCTTCAAAGCTGGGAGAGAAGTTCAATGCCAATTGAAGGGACATTCCAACTTGCCTGAGTAGATGATTTCTGACCTTCACGTACAGTCAGGTCCATAAATATTGGGACATCGACACAATTCTAATCTTTTTGGCTCTATACACCACCACAATGGATTTGAAATGAAACAAGCAAGATGTTCTTTAACTGCAGACTTTCAGCTTTAATTTGAGGGTATTTACATCCAAATCAGGTGAACGGTGTAGGAATTACAACAGTTTGTATATGTACCTCCCACTTTTTAAGAGACCAAAAGTAATGGGACAGATTAACAATCATCCATGAAACTTTCACTTTTTAATACTTGGTTGCAAATCCTTTGCAGTCAATTACAGCCTGAAGTCTGGAATGCATAGACATCACCAGACGCTGGGTTTCATCCCTGGTGATGCTCTGCCAGGCCTCTACTGCAACGGTCTTCAGTTCCTGCTTGTTCTTGGGACATTTTCCCTTCAATTTTGTCTTCAGCCAAGTGAAATGCATGCTCAATTGGATTCAGGTCAGGTGATTGACTTGGCCATTGCATAACATTCCACTTCTTTCCCTTAAAAAACTCTTTGGTTGCTTTCACAGTATGCTTCGGGTCATTGTCCATCTGCACTGTGAAGCGCCGTCTAATGAGTTCTGAAGCATTTTGCTGAATATGAGCAGATAATATTGCCCGAAACACTTTAGAATACATCCTGCTGCTTTTGTCAGCAATCACATCATCCAATAAATAAAAGAGAACCAGTTCCATTGGCAGCCATACATGCCCACGCCATGACACTACCACCACCATGCTTCACTGATGAGGTGGTATGCTTTGGATCATGAGCAGTTCCTTTCCTTCTCCATACTCTTCTCTTCCCATCACTCTGGTACAAGTTGATCTTGGTCTCATCTGTCCATAGGATGTTGTTCCAGAAATGTGAAGGCTTTTTTAGATGTTGTTTAGCAAACTCTAATCTGGCCTTCCTGTTTTTGAGGCTCGTCAATGGTTTACATCTTCTGGTGAACCCTCTGTATTCACTCTGGTGAAGTCTTCTCTTGATTGTTGACTTTGACACACATACACCTACCTCCTGGAGAGTGTTCTTGATCTGGCCAACTGTTGTGCAGGGTGTTTTCTTCAACAGGGAAAGAATTATTCGGTCATCCACCACAGTTGTTTTCAATGGTCTTTCAGCTCACCGGTGCGTTCCTTTTTTTTTAAGGATGCTCCAAACAGTTGATTTGGCCACACCTAATGTTTTTGCTATCTCTCTGATGAGTTTGTTTTGTTTTTTCAGCCTCATGATGGCTTGCTTCACTACTGATAGTGACAGCTCTTTGGATCTCATATTGAGAGTTGACAGCAACAGATTCCAAATGCAAATAGCACACTTGAAATGAACTCTGGACCTTTTATCTGCTCCTTGTAAATGGGATAATGAGGGAATAACACACACCTGGCCATGGAAAGCTGAGCAGTCAATTGTCCCATTACTTTTGGTCCCTTAAAAAGTGGGAGGCACTTATACAAACTGTTGTAATTCCTACACCGTTCACTTGATTTGGATGTAAATACCCTCAAATTAAAGCTGAAAGTCTGCAGTTAAAGCACATGTTGTTCGTTTCATTTCAAATCCATTGTGGTGGTGTATAGAGCCAAAAAGATTAGAATTGTGTCGATGTCCCAATATTTATGGACCTCACTGTATGTTTGGACTGTGAAGATTCTGGATGATCAGGTCTGCAGCATAGTATATCAGGGTTTCAAACTGGAATTCCTGAGCTTTCCTTTCACTTGTCACAAAAATCGTCTGTTCGTACAGGGAGTTATCCCTCCTGTCCCAGAAGAAAGGTTTCACGGTTTCTTTTTAACCTTTTACAGTGCCCAAACCAAATCTGAACATGCACCATGTAATTGATTTCAAGGTGCTTAACAGGTTTCTTTATGTGAAAAAATTCCAAATGGAATTTGTCTAGTCGGTGTTCACCTTGCTTCAACAGTGGGAATTTCTGGCATCAGTGGATATAAAGGAAACATATCTGAACATCACAATTTACACTGAAAGTTCCACAGGTTTGTGGTGGAAAAAAGGCAAATTCAGTTTTCACTTCCAGCTTATTCACCAAGATGGTAGCCACGGTCTTGGGCCAACTCTGTTCCCAGGGTATTCTTACTATGGGTTACCTGGACAATCTTCTCCTCAGGGAGAACTCTTTTTCTCTTCTGGAGTCCAATGTGCATTGGATGATTGTCACTTTGGAAATGTGCGGGTGGATTCTGAACGTCCCAAAACGAGCTTTGGTACCACCATGATGACTAGAATGCTTGGGCCTCATGCTGGATATGGATCAGTCGAGAGTGATCCTCCTGCTGGTAAAATGCTTGTTGCTCCAGGCTCAGGTGCAGATGCTTCAGACTTTGTGCATCAACCCTCCATACACTTCTGTATGAGGGTTCTGGGGAAGATGGTCGCTTCCTTTTGAAGCCTTTTGCTCAGTTTCATTTCAGGTTTCTCCAACTGAATATCTTGTCAGCATGGGAAAAGAAGCCAGTCGCTTGGCTCTCTGATGTGTCTACCAAATTGTCCCTCGATGGGTAGATTTCCACTCCTGTGCTGGAGGTCAGAAGGTCATTGTTCCTGATGTTCTGGAAGGTCAAATGTCAGCCAGACCAGTTGAAGTGGAGTCCTGGAGAATTTTTTGATTCAGGACACTTGGTCATCGCATTACAGGTGTCGATGTTGCCCATCAACATCCTGGAGTTGAGGGCAATTCCAGGTCAGATCGCCTCAGGGATCTTATAGTGAGAATTCAGTTGGACAACACAGCGGTGGCATACATTAATCATCATGGAGGATTCAGAAGTTTTGCTTCTCAGGAGAAGATGGATCTAATACTGAATTGGGCCAGAGGTGTTTAAGGCACTCTACTGGTGAAGGGGGATGCCGGATGTGGACAGGTTGTGTCCAGTGCCTGGGACAAATTTCACATTTAGCAACAAATGCCTTGGTGACTTTGTGGGACTGGTTCTCCCTAATTTAAGTTTTCTCACTGCTTCAACATCTGCCCTGACTGTTGTGATGAATACGGTCAGAGGGGATTAATTTGATCTTGGTAACTCCAGCTTGGCCCAGGAGACTGCGGTAATCCGGCATAGCAGACCTGTCTGCAGATGGGCCTCTGCCTCTTTCAGGTCGACCCTAACTCCTGTCTCAACATCCGATATTCTATCCTGCTTTACAGCCGCTGGCCTTCATGGCCTGGCTGCTGAAGACAGGGTCTTGAAAGATAGGGGTGTTTCTGATGCAGTTATCCTTATGCTTCTCAAGACTAGAAATCACAAGATTCACCATAGGACTTGGGCATAGTGCATCGAAAGTATGTTGGCGGGACAATTTTTTTTTTCTCCAGTCATGAGTGGACAAGGGTTTGGCCCTGAGTACCATCAAGGGTTAAATCTTGGCCTTGGCTGTTCTTTTCCAGAGACCCATTGCCTCTCATTCTTTAGTTCATTCTTTAATGGGTCTCATGCGCATTGTTCCTCTGGTTAGGACGAAGTCTTCGTTTGAGCCTATCCAGGATATTTTTTGGTGCTTTGAACTAGGAAGGTCATCACTTTGGTTGCTATTAATTTGGCTTGCAGGGTTTCGGTATTTTGTGTTGGTATTTTCTGGTGTGTCAACTTTATCTTTAATAGACCCTGACTTTGACATTTTATTGCCAAAAAATAATTATATATACATGTTTTTCACATATACTTGAGATGTGCAGTGTTTACATAAATAGTTTTATTTGCTGAAAATCTATTATAATTTTTGTTTTTAGCAAGCCAAAGTTTCCCTTTGATCCTGGCTAAAAATCCCCACTGAGCACAAATGGATACAACTGTTGCTTAGTGGTTTTCTTATTTTAAAGTGATATTAAAGTATTACTTTTTATATAAAAATTACAAACATGTTATACTTCCCTGCTCTGTGCAAGGATCCTCCCCTTCTCTGATTGCCGCCATAGTGAACCTAAGTCCTAGTCTCAAATCACACAAAGAGTGGTACAGGTTTTGCTCAAGAATATCCCTGTATTTAGCACCATCCATCTTTCCCTCAACTCTGACCAGTTTCCCAGTCCCGACTGCTGAAAAACATCCCCAGAGCATGATCCTGCCACCACCATGTTTCATTGTGGGGATGGTGTTCTTTGGGTGATGTGATGTGTTGGGTTTGCGCCAGACATAGCATTTTCTTTGATGGCCAAAAAGTTAAATTTTAGACCAGAGCACCTTCCTCCATACATTTTGGGAGTCTCCCACGTGCCTTTTCGCAAACTCAAAACGTGCCATTTTGTTTTTTGCTGAAAGTAATGGCTTTCTTCTGGCCACTCTGCCATAAAGCCCAACTCTATGGAGCGTACGGCTTATTATCGTCCTATGTACAGATACTCCAGTCTCTGCTGTGGAACTCTTCAGCTCCTCCAGGGTTACCTTAGGTCTCTGTGCTGCCTCTCTGATTAATGCCCTCCTTGCCCGGTCCGTGAGTATTGGTGTGCGGCCGTCTCTTGGCAGGTTTGCTGTTGTGCCATGTTTTCCATTTGGTTATGATAGATTTTATGGTGCTCCTAGGGATCATCAAAGAGTTGGATATTTTTTTACAACCTAACCCTGACTTGTACTTCTCAACAACATGGTCCCTTACTTGTTTGGAGAGTTCCTTGGTCTTCATGGCAATGTTTGGTTAGTGGTGCCTCTTTCTTAGGTGTTGCAGCCTCTGGGGCCTTTCAGAAAGGTGTGTATATGTAATGACAGATCATGTGACACTTATGCCCCGTACACACGGTCGGATTTTCCGATGGAAAATGTCCGATCGGAGTGTGTTGTCGGAAATTCCGACCTTGTGTGGGCTCCATCGGACATTTTCCATCGGATTTTCCGACACACAAAGTTGGAGAGCAGGAGATAAAATTTTCCGACAACAAAATCCGTTGTCGGAAATTCCGATCGTGTGTACACAAATCCGACGGACAAAGTGCCACGCATGCTCAGAATAAATAAAGAGATGAAAGCTATTGGCCACTGCCCCGTTTATAGTCCCGACGTACGTGTTTTACGTCACCGCGTTTAGAACGATCGGATTTTCCGACAACTTTGTGCGACCGTGTGTAGACAAAACAAGTTTGAGCCAACATCAGTCGGAAAAAAACCTAGGATTTTGTTGTCGGAATGTCCGAACAAAGTCTGACCGTGTGTACGCCCTATTAGACTGCACACAGGTGGACATCATTTCACTAATTATGTGACTTCTGAAGGTAGTTGTTTGCACCAGAGCTTTTTATGGGCTTCATAACAAAGGGTGTGAATACATACGCACATGCCAATTATCAGTTTTTAATTTCTGAAAAATAGTTTTATGTATATATTTTTCTAATTTTACTTCACCAACTTAGACTATTGTGTTCTGATCCATCACATATACGGTAATTCAGATTAAAAAAACATTGAACTAAAGGGTGTAATGTAACAAAATAGATAAAAAGCCAAGGGGGGTGAATACTTTTGCAAGGCACTGTAGTTCATCCACTCCCCCCCCCACAGTGCCCACAGGTTATAAATCTTCTTTTTACATTAAAATACTGCCACTATATACCTTTTTGGATGATATGTATACCACGGTTACATCATAAACTGCAGTTTCTCCAGTGCTGAGAAATCAGGAAGGAGGAGATTTCCACTACAGCCTGTATACATGCCCACATGTGTTATGTCAATATCATGTGACCTAGCTATCTAGGTCTAGACACAACTGAGCATGTGCAGGTCGGCTACTCTGCCTGTGTTAGATGGCCTTCCCCAGATAGACAGTGCAGGAGGGGGAGGATCTGTGCGTACAGGATAAAACAGCCTTTTTACACAATGCAGAGGATTAACCCCTTAAGTTCTGCAGTGATTATAACAAGCATGCTGTGCTTCATATACAGACCGATTTTACTGTTGTGGGTTTAGTAACACTTAAAGGGGCTGCTCTGTGTGATCTCATTGCACAGAGCAGGTAAGTATAACATGCTTTTTTTATTTGAAAAGAGAAGTAAGGTTTTTTTTTTGTTCCTGAATCTTACTTGCCTAGGTGGATGCAGCATTGGTCCCCTAGCACCTCTACACTGAGAACCAAGGGATCGAACACCACCGTTCTCACCGTTCCCCAAGCAGAGAGCTGCTGATTGTCAGTCATAGCTCTCTGCTCTGCTCCCTCCTCGCTCATTGGAGTGCTGGGCTGTGCAGGGGGCAGGGGCGGCCGGTCCAGGCTCTCAGCAGGTCGCTGAGCGGCTGAACTGGGTGTTGGTCCAAGGATCTGGGGATCGAGACTCCATTGTTGTGATGACGTAGAACCTAGACTGACTTCTGTGATGACAGCAGAGAGCAGAGTTTAGTCCGCTCTCTGCTGAAAACAGGTCACAGGAGTGCCAAACGAACTGCAGTCCTGTGATCCATAGGAGATGTACAGCCAAACAAGCTTTGGCTATACTTCTCCTTTTAAAGCAATAAGAAAAAATATCCTTTTAGTATCACTTTAAAAGCTGAAGCAATTCAGAGCAAGTCCTCCTCATTTCCTGGTTATAGGACATCTATTATTCTTTAGCTCTTTCCTGCCCAACCTGACTATCCTTGGCCTGCGTTTTTCATCCATTGGATTTCAGTTCTTTTAATCATGGAGGCTCAGCATCATGGGTGTTACTTAGAGCAGTCTAAATGCAAATTCAGCTTACCTAAAAACACTCACGCCACTAGACTGACATCCACTCGTTGAGACATTTTGATATTTGCTTAACTCCTCCCAAGAGCCAGCCTACTGCTTGGATCAGGTCTGAGGCTCGAGAGGAGTGTGACGAACGCGGGTGTCAGATCCCTGTCCTCCCCGCTAACTCACGATGAAAGACCGACCAAGCTCACACCACACTGTCACTTACATAACAATGCCACTCTCAGCTGCGCCCAGCACAAAGATTTTCCAGCTTGCGGGACCACAATGTAGGCGCTAGCAGCCTGAGAGCGATTGTCACTGGGCTAATTACGCAATTAACCCTTTAAAAGCCACCACCCCTGTTTAGACTGAGCCAGGGGAGACTCGTGATTTTAGCAATACCAATTATAATTTTAGAAGAAGCGTCTGCAACAGACACTGCCACCACAGACAGGTCTGCTCAGAGGCCTTACTCTGCAACAGTAGCGCTCTTCAAGAGGCAGGTTCGTTTATAGCTTGCATTAAGAGCTTTAGAAACAAGGTTAACACTTTTCAACATAAGGGTTTATTATGAAAAGGTCAAAGTTGGGGCAAATAAAACATTTACAGAAAAAAGATGTTTCAAAGAGATAACGACAATATACAGCCACAAAGAAATAAGAAAGAATACTTGCAATCAATGTCTGAGGGTTGATCAGAGTGCGATCGATGAGCAGGGTAATCGGTTCTCAAACTTGGCACATGTTTCTGCTTGGATGGTAAAAGGAGAACTGACCATTATCTTGGCATCTCCTCTTTTCTGTCAGATCAAAGGGGTGTTGACAGCGACCCGTCTAGTCATTTTGTTTAGGGGTTGGTTGCTGGGAGGTGTAGACACTCATGACCATGTCCCAGGTACACTTTGTGATACATATTCCCCCCACGCCCACCTAACCACCTGTCCCCTGGACCCTATTCCCTCTCATATGCTACGGTCGCCCTCTGACTCCATCCTACACTCTCTAACCCACATCTTCAATCTCTCCCTCACCTCTGGCATCTTCCCCAATGCTCTAAAACATGCACTGGTCACCCCCATACTTAAAAAGCCGTCCTTGGACCCTACCAATCCTAACAACCTACGCCCTATCTCCTTGCTCCCCTTTTCCTCTAAACTCCTTGTATGCCTGGTTTACAACCAACTGAGTGACCACCTCATTAAAAACAACGTTCTTGATCCCCTTCAATCTGGATTTTGCCCTCAACACTCCACAGAAACTGCTCTTTTAAAACTCACAAATGACCTACTAACTGCAAAAACCAACGGACACTATTCTGTACTCCTACTTCTGGATCTTTCAGCTGCCTTTGACACGGTTGACCATCCCCTCCTCCTCAAAAAACTTTACTCCCTCGGTCTCCGTGACTGTGCTCTTCAGTGGCTCTCATCCTACCTATCCCAACACACCTTCAGTGTCACTTACAATTCTACTTCCTCCACTCCTCTTCCCTTCTGTGTCGGGGTCCCCCAAGGTTCTGTTGTAAACACCTTACAAACCGTTCAGTGTCTGCTACCCCTCTCTGCCAATCACTCCATTGGCTGCCACTCGCCCAACGAATTAAATTCAAAATACTAACAATAAGCTACAAAGCCATCCACAACTCTGCCCCCAGTTACATCACTAGCCTAGTCTCAAAATACCAACCTAATCGCCCTCTCCGTTCCTCCCAGGACCTCCTGCTCTCTAGCTCCCTCATCACCTCCTCCCATATCCGCCTCCAGGACATCGCCCATCCTCTGGAATTCCCTACCCCAGTCTGTCAGACTGTCTCCATATTTATCCACTTTTAGGCGATCCCTGAAAACTTTCCTCTTCAGAGAAGCCTATCCTGCCTCCATCTAACAACTGCACTATTTTCTCCATTTGCTCATCCCCCACAGCTGTTACCCTCTTGTATAAAGTGACCCTCCCTCCTAGATTGTAAGCTCTAACAAGCAGGGCCCTCTGATTCCTCCTGTATTGAATTGTATTGTACTTGTACTGTCTGCCCTAATGTTGTAAAGCGCTGCGTAAACTGTTGCCGCTATATAAATCCTGTATAATAATAATAATAATATTCATATCTCTGCATCTCTACTGTATCCATATTATTGTTCAGCATGACATTTGCTACAAAACGAATACACACATGCCAGATCTTCAAGGCCTAGTTAACCTAGGAGTAAAAAGGGGTACCAGTGGTTTCCCATATGACCTGACATAGGGGACTTGAAACGTTACAAATCATCTGAGGAAACTAAATATGTCCATATTATGGCTGTGCTATTATTACTTTGGAAGTTACGAAACATGCCGAAATTTCATACTTATTTCACAAGTTTTATGTGCACTAAGGTATTTACGACCGGTATCTGCTGGTTCTCTGAATTGAGAGGGTGACAGTTTTACGATAGGCCTGGACATCCTGCCAGGCCTACATTAGTTTTTACAGACCTAGCCTGGTTCTTCTTTCTATGTTGAGATAACAGCTCTTGAAGTATAAAGCCTATGAATTCCTGAACATAAGGGAGGAGGGAGTTCTGCTGCAATGTTAAACTGTTAGCCAAGCTGTCATGGCTGCCTAAGGTTCTCAAAACAACATGGCCACTAGCTACAGCTTTTCGTGTGTCCTGTATGTGATATCGTTATAAGGAGGACTGAGGCAAAGTGACCTGATGTTTTCAGGAGGCTATGAACAACAACCTGCCGACCCCTCCCACTAGCCATGATCTCTCTGTTTTGAGGAGAGAAGCACAGAGTACCAGTGATGACGTCACTGGTTCTAAAACAAGGTATGAAATGAAAAGTTTTTAAATTAATTAGCATGTTGATGAGGTGGGGGGAAAGGAGGAACCAGGGAAGACAAAATACAAGCCGATTAAACTTTGGATCTAAAAAAGGCTATTGGAGTAAGCGACTAGGAATTATTCAATTAATTAATTTTGTAACTACTGTAATAAATGCTTATTTTGTTGCAACTGCACTTCCAACCTCAGATATATATAATGCCTAATATAAAATAATAGCAATGTAAAATGTTAGCCTTTATTATTTTATTATGCATTTTCCAGGACATCTATTTTAGGTTGCACAGCCTAACCAGAACATGTTATGCATGCATTTGAATTTACAGTGGTCACGATTAGCCGGATTTTATGCACACACCTCAAGCCTTTGCCTACCCACACCCTTGAGAGTTATACAACTGGATTAAATTAGAGATTACTTTGAACAAATTGTAGCTCATTTTATCTTAATTAATCTTTGGCATTAGCAGACCATGGCATTGGATTTTAATGACGGTGAGGCTGGCTTGAACACATTAAAATACCAAAATAGTGCTAATTTTGTTCTTAAAGGATAAGCCCACCCAAAGCTGATATTTAAATTGTGGATGCACTGAATAACCTCCTAGCTTCTTCAATGTCTTGGGGGGCCTCAGTAGCAAGACTTCCTTGCCAGACATATGGTACCAGGAGTGGAGTCAGACTGACCTTGATCTTTTTACATAATGTAAATTTAATGAATGCAGCTGATAGAATAAGATCACCTCAATAGCTGCAATAGAACTGACCTGGGAACTGAGGTATTACAACCTAAGCCCGTTATAGACATAGGAAGCCAGTGGGTGATTCAAACCTTTAGCATCTACAGTGCCTTGAAAAAGTATTAGTACCCCTTGAAATTTTTCCACATTTTGTCATGTTACAACCAAAAATGTAAATCTATTTTATTGGGATTTTATGTGATAGACCAACACAAAGTGGCACTTAATTGTGAAGTGGAAGGAAAATGATAAATTGTTTTCATTTTTTTTTTTACAAATAAATATCTGAAAAGTGTGGCGTGCAATGCATTTGTATTCAGCCCCCCTGAGTCAATACTTTGTAGAGCCACCTTTCACTGCAAATACAGCTGCAAGTCTTGCACGTTTTGGGTATGTTTCTACCAGCTTTGCACATCTGGAGAGTATAATTTTTGCCCATTTTTCTTTGCAAAATAGCTCAAGCTCTGTCAGATTAGATGGAGAGCAGTTTTCAAGTCTTGCCACAGATTCTTAATTAGATTTAGGTCTGGACTTTGACTGGGCCATTCTAACACATGAATATGCTTTGATTTAACCATTCCATTGTAGCCCTGGCTGTATGTTTAACCACTTCCAGCCCAAGGATATCATATGACATCTTGTATCTGAATGATGCCTGCAGCTACAGGCATCATCCAGATATCATCTTTTAGAGCCGGCGATTCTGTGTACCGCAAGAATGATCATATCGGCAGTTCCGCCGCTTGATTGTTCTTACAAACGACGGGAGAGGACATCTGCTTCTCCATGCTCTCCCGTGCTATTGGGGACCCGAAGAAAGAATACGCCGCTGCCAGATGAAGAGCATACAGATTTCCGGTGATCAGATGTTCACCAGTCATCTCTATGACCATCGGAGGCCCGGGCGTGGTTGTAAACAAAGCCGCGATCTTGGCTGGAAAGCATGGGATCATTAATTTTTTTTTTTTTGATCTGATGCTTTCCAGCCAAGAGGAGAGATGTGGGGTCTTATAGACCCCACATCTCTCCATAAAGAGGACCTGTCACGCACCATCCCTATTACAAGGGATGTGTATAAATACAATTTTTTTTTTAAAGCGCCCCCGAAGTGAGTGCGCACGTAAGTCCCGCCCACATATATAAACGCTGTTCCAACCACACATGTGAGGTATCGCCGCGTGCGTTAGAGCGAGAGAAACAATTCACCAGACCTCCCCTGTAACTCTAAACTGGTAACCTGTAAAAAAATTTAAAGCATCGCCTATGCAGATTTTAAAGTACCAAAGTTTGGCGCCATTCCACGTGTGTGCGCAATTTTAAAATGTGACATGTTGGGTATCTATTTACTCTGCGTAACATCATCTTTCACATTATACAAAAAAATTGGGCTAACTTTACTGTTTTGTTATATACAATAAATTGTGAATTAAAAATCAACACAGTGAAAAACTCAATTCATAAATATAAAGTTCATATAAATGCTGTTCAACTTCTGTGATTTCTTGATTTCTGTGAATCCTAATAAATAAATAATCCACCACTGTGCTTTTACTGTGCTCTGTAGATAATGTTAACCTGTGCACACCTCCACCAGCCGTTATGCCTGAACCAGTCAGACGAAATTCTAAGTACTGTATTTCACTATATAAACTCACTTTACTGTTAAAAATAAGTGCAAAATGCAAAACTCCGGTGGATGTAACAAGATGTCCGCTTTCCTCTTTCTCAGTGTATCCTTACTATGGAGGAGTGTGAGATGGCGGCGATGGAACGTCACTTCCGTTACACATTCTGACGGGTCGCCAAATCTGATGAAACACAGGCATAACGGCTGGTGGAGGTGTGCACAGGTTAACATTATCTACAGAGCACAGTAAAAGCACAGTGGTGGATTATTTATTTATTAAGATTCACAGCAATCAATAAATCACAGAAGTTGAACAGCATTAATATGAACTTTATATTTATGAATTGAATTTTTCACTGTGTTGATATTTAATTCACAATTTATTGTATTTATTATTTTAATGTGAGTTTGCAGCGCTGCACTATTTATACACAATTACAATATCTTATGGTGAGTGATACACTATGAGTGATTAGCAGCTGCAGTGTATTAATTAATTAATTAATTAATTAATTAATTGATTGATTTTTCACAATACTTATTTATTTATTTAATTAATTTGCATGTAGCACTTTGTAGAGTGGCGCTGATTGATCTTTACATGTATTTACTGTTTTATTTTTTAATTCATGAAACTGTTTTTTCCAAAAAAAAACACGTCTGAAAAATTGTTGCGCAAATACCGCGCGACATAGAAAGTTGCAGGGACTGCCATTTTATTCCCTAGGGTATCTGCTAAAAAACATATATAATGTTAGGGGGTTCTGAGTAATTTTCTAGCAACAAAATGATGATTTTTACATGTAGGAGAGGAGTGCCAAATTAGGCCCAGTATGGAAGTGGTTAAAGCCTTTGTCCTGCTGGAAGGTGAACCTCCACCCCAGTCTCAAGTCTTTTGCAGACTCTAACAGGTTTTCTTCTAAGATTGGCCTGTTTTTGGCTCCATCCATCTTCCCATCAACTCTGATCAGCTTCCCTGTCCCTGCTGAAGAAAAGCATCCCCAAAACATGATGCTGCCACCACCATGTTTAATGGTGGGTATGGTGTGTTCAGGGTGATGTGCAGTGTTAGTTTCACCAAACACAGGGTTTTGCTTTTAGGCCAAAAAGTTCGATTTTGGTCTCATCTGACCAGAGCACCTTCTTCCACATGTTTGCTGTGTCCCCCACACTCTTCCATAAAGGCCAGATTTGTGGAGCGCACAACTAATTGTTGTCCTGTGGACAGATTCTCCCTACTGAGCTGTGGATCTCCGATACTCCTCCAGAGTTACCTTGGGCATTTTGGCTGCTTCTCTGATTAATGGTCTCCTTGCCCGGCCTGTAAGTTTAGATGGACGGCCATGTCTTGGTGGGTTTGCGGTTGTGCCATACTCTTTCCATTTTCAGATGATGGATTGAACAGTGCTCTGTGAGATGTTCAAAGCTTGGGACATTTTTTATAACCTACCCCTGCTTTATTTTTCCACAACTTTATCCCTGACCAGTCTGGTGCGTTCCCTGGCCTTCATGATGCAGTTTGTTCACTAAGGTTCTCTAACAAACCTCTGAGGGCTTCACAGAACAGCTGTATTTACACTGAGATTAAATTACACACAGGTGGACTCTAGTTACTAATTAGGCGACAATTGGTTCCACTAGATTTTAGTTAGGGGTATCAGAGTAAAGGGAGTTGAACACAAATGCAATTTTGAAAACCATTTATCGTTTTCCTTCCTCTTCACAATTATGTGCCACTTTGTGTTGGTCTATCCAATAAAATACATTTACGTATTTGGTTGTAACATGAAAATGTGGAAAATGTCAAGGGGTGTGAATACTTTTTCAAGGCACTGTATCTTCTGATAACAGTATTTATTCATTTTAACTTATGGGATGCATGCTACTTACCTTTTTTAAAGGTTTTCTGACGTTAAAAAGTCTTGAGACTTCTGTTGGATGTTGCCATCTTGGATGTGATGTCAGCAGACTCAGGGCTGTCACTCAAATATAGCTGCTTCTCCCCAAGCAGCTACATAAAAGGTAAGGAGGTGAAGATGGAGAAGACAGGCCAGCATAAAGATTAATTAGCCACTTCCAAAAGAGGAGAAAGCTCTGACATGCAAGGAGGGAGGGGGCTGTGCTTGGGAATTGAGTCTTCCCGAAGAAGTCAAATTTGCTAGCAAGTCCAGAATTCAGAAGTACATTGCATTTAAAAAAAAATGTTCATGAAAAGAAAAAACCCTGCAAGTTAGCTCTCAAAATATTTGAATTTCCTGTGCTTTTACTTCTAATTTTTAGGTGGGTAATGTTCTTGTTAACGTTATGATCTATTAAGTCAATTTAGTCAGTAAATATAAGCAAATAAATGGTCTTTATTGTCCAGTGTAGCCAGCAGATGCTTAAAGAAGAACTCCGGGAAAAACTTTTTCCATATCCTTGTTGCTGATCTCCTACCTTCGACTATGCCATCCATCTTCTTCTGAGCTCTGTAGTTCCTCTGTAATAGCCTGCTGATTTTGCTGAAAAGCCATTACTGCCCTGTGATATCCTGTTTGTAAGACTGGTGGCTGCTATTTCTCCTGTACTCCCAGCCACCAGTCTTGGCGCTTCTCATTTGTAGTTCTCTACAGCAAGAAGGGACTTATTTATTATTTCAAGTACTTATATAGCGCCATCAATTTACGCAGCGCTTTACATATATATTGTACATTCACATCAGTCCCTACCCTCAAGGAGCTTACAATCTAAGGTCCCTAACTCACATTCATACATACTTGTACTTCCGTCCCCGCTTGCTGTAGTTGGCGGAGGGGTCTCTGCTTCCTGCCAGCACTGCCCCCTGTCGCCACCCATCTGTCATCTCTCAGTGCAGCAGGGATCGTTAGGAGACACCCGCCGGATGACAGAGCAGAGATCTCCGGCTGTGACAGCTCTTGTGTATGAAACACTTATTGCTGTACAGTCCCGCCTCCTAGACCTGCATTGGACCAGTATGCTGTCTATCACAAAGCCGGTCCAGGAGGCAGGACTGTACGGTGATTGGTGTTTCATATACAAGATCTGTCACAGCCCAACATTTCCGCTCTGTCATCTGGCTGGCCGGTGTCTCCTAACAATCTCTGCTGTACATGTGGACACTGATGAATATGCTTATCTCCTGTTGTGGCTAGAAGGGGAGAGCACAAACATGCTTTGCATTTATAAGGCTGTAACCTATCTATCCTGCTGTGTGTTATGGAGTAGTTTGGCTGGCTGACTGCAGAATGAGGGGGTGTGATTTATGTTGAAGTGGGCTTGTTCACATTTAAGGCCCCTTTCACACCATCGGCCCGCAAAAATCCGCCTGTCTGTTTTTCAGGTGGACCTGAGCAGGCCACCCATTGACTTGTATGAGCCTGCCCTCCGATCCGACAAGATCCACTGAAAACAGACAGATGGCGATACGTTGGCCATCCGTCCAGCGGATGGTATCTGATAAATACTGACAGGCTGTCCGTTTTCATCCGATCTTTGCATAGAGATCAGCGGGGCTCTGACAGGTCCGTCCCTGCACAGTGAGCAGAGACTGACCTGTCATCCGCCTGCTCAACAGAGCGATCCCCGCTGAGCTAGCAGAGTCAGCTGAGCGGATCCGCCCCGTGTGAAAGGGGCCTAAGCGGACCTTCAGTAATTTTTTCAACATCTATCAAATCTTTTGCCCTTGTTTTAACTTTGGATAGTAAAACATTTTCTTTAATCGTACATCATGGGACACAGAGCCATAGTAGTTACTATGTGGGTTATAGGCCACCTTCAGGTGCTGGACACTGGCATACCCTAAACAGGAAGTTGCCTCCCTATATGACTCCTCCCATACTGGGAGTGCCTTAGTTTTTTCGCCAGTGTCTAAGGTGTTGGTCTCGAGTGAAGATGTGCTGTGCTGAGCTCTACTGGAGCAATCCTTGCTGGGGCTAGCTATGCAGCCAGATCCATTTAAAGTGTCTTTTGAATGGTACCCGGGCCTTGTGTCCGAAGAAACAAAGTTTTGTCTGTAACGCTTCTCTTTTTAGAGAGCTGGACCCCGGGATCCAGTACTTTGGTATTTTCAGTCATAAAGTTTTACTGGCGGGGTGCTATTATGGGTCCAGGAGTGTGGGTTCCCCGAGGGTCCCCGGTTCCTGAAGGTTTGTTAACGGAACCCACCATGAAGGGTGAAGATTGGGTCTGTTGGTTTTACCACAGAAAACCCTGCGGCGGGAAAGGTAAGTGGAGTTTTGCTAGGGAATTTTTAAATTTTCTTAAACTTAAACTTTGGATAGTAAACATTATTTTATTTTCTGCCAGTAAATACCTTATAAAGCCCACTTTCTGTTTCTTGTCTGGCCATTAGCCTAGGCTTATTATATCATGCACAGCTCTCTCTCACTCTCCTGAGAGTTTTCCAGGAAGGAAGGAGGAATGAGTCATAAGAGGGCCAATGAAAGCAAGCTGCAGGGCTGCAGAGCTGGAGGTGTGTGTCTGTGTAAATCCAGGAAGTGAACAGGCTGCAGCTTCAGCTGCCCACAGTTAAAATGACTGCAGCCAGACTTAGTGGAGCAAGATTTCTGCAGCATTATTGGCAAGTACAGAATCACAGTATATATAAAGTAATGTGAAAAGTGGTTGGAGGGAAGCTTCAGAATGGCAAAGATGTTTTTATTACAAATGATGTGAGCAGACTGCAGTTCCTTTTTAACATGTACAGGCCTAGTGTACCCTCCTACATTTACTGCAATTCCCAAAGGATGATGGGAAGTGTAGTTTGTTTATAGTGTAGTGAGAGAGAGGAGAGGATGTGATGTTATCCCTCTTGTAACAGCTCCTCCTTGGCAGAATAGATGCTGCATTTTTTGAATTACAGAGAGGACTTCCTGAAAATTCAAGTAGACTTTTCTCTTCAATGGTAAGGAATTTCACAAATGTAATAACTGTTTAGTGTTTTGTGTAGGGGGGTGTACTAACGGGGGACTTTTTGCCGATCACAGAGTTCCGGTTGTTCTTTTTTTTTTTTAAATCATACTTACCACTAACACTTATCTTAGGTGGGAGCTGCATCGGTTCCTTGCCGGCTCTAAGACTGAGAACTGAGCGATCAAACATCACTGATCGTTTCATTCTCAGTGCTCTGTGAGCAGAGAGCTGTGACTGTCAGTCACCCGCTCTCTCCTCTAACACAAACTACACTCCTGTGATCCACAGTAGAAGTACAGCCAAACAAGCTTTGGCTGTACTTCTCCTTTAGTGAGATTTCAGCAGTGCAGAATGCGATTTGAGAACTCGTTTGTTTTGGGTAAAAATTACTTTTTTTTTTTTTTTTTTTTAACTCCGCTATTTTTTAAAATTTTTATCACAATACCTGACTGTATATAGTCCATTCCAGATTTGTAACGGATTTTCAGAGAATCAGAAAAGTATATATTTTTTCCCCTTTTGAAATACACAAGGATTAACAACAGCATAAATATTGTGCCTACAAGCATTGAAAATATTCAGATTTTATTATAATGAGCCTAATTCTGAATCACAAATCTGGCTAAACGAAGCAGCTTCCTCCGGGGCTGTTTTTGTGCTCTGATGTTTTGTAAGTTTAATTCATGTTACATGCTGCAGTTGGGAAAAACACTTGGGCTTGGGTACACACTGGACAAAAATCGTCAGTTCAGCAGGAACCGTCTGACTTTCAGCTCGCGTGTACAGCTCCCTGTCCGACAGAAATTGGTCTCACGACTGGCTTCTGTCGAACGGGCATGCTGGAAGACCAACATGTGATCAGCACTCGCAGCCAATCTACTGTCCTTAGCACAGTGTAGCAATCAGGAACATTTAAAGGCAAATTTTACCAGAACCAGCCAGGAATGGGCATTTGCTAGCATCTGATTCCCCAATGATACGTAACTATAACAGAACAACCTTACTCTTCAGGAATAGGTGTGTGTGCTTTTATTTAGTAGCATTCTCTCGCCGTGAGAAGAACTTTCAGTCCATTATTAGGCGGTATGATCCTCATCGGTGGTGGCCACTCCATAGGGAGTGCAGGGGCGCCGCTTCCCTAACCATGCGTCCGGCCCCCTAATCTACACGCGGGGCGCCGGATGCATGGATTCCAATGGATTTTTGTTTGAAGCACATGATTAGAGCCAGAGGCTCTCATTGGCTTAAAAAAAGGGTGGGCTCTGCGCCACGAGCCCCCCACTTGTGTGGCAATAGGGAATTAATATTCGCTATTGTCTTCCTGCTTCTCCTTCAAGCCAATCAGGAAGCAGGAGGAGCGCGATTGTCCAAGAGGAGAAGCAATTGCATTGGGTGGTACCAGGGGTGGAGAGGATGTACAGAGATCCGTAAGATGGCCACCATCATCAGCTCTGCATCCATCATTTCTGCATCGCCACCAAGAGCCCACGTGATTACCACCCACGGGGGGGGGGGGGGTCTGTTTGCTGCCCCCCTGTGTGGAGGGTGGTCTGTTTGCACAGAGCAATACAAAATGACAGGTATTTTAATCCCTCTCCATTCTATGCAAAACCAAAAAAAGAAAGGTTTGCCTTTTAGTTATGCTTGTATCGCTCTGAGTTTCGTCTTTTGTTTAATGCTGGTTACACTTGTGTGTTGTACAACTAACATTGCCACAATGCATGGAAAAGTACCTGCTCTTGCAGTGTATTGTGATGTGAATGGTGCCCCAACTTATTGTACAGTGGTACACAATGCTTTGCAGTGCAACACAGGTCATATGCTGTTTGGAAAATAGTCATGTACGTTTTTTTATCCTCGGTACTTTGGTATCCAATTCATAGAGATTAACCACACACATTAACACATTCCCTAACACAGAAAGCTTTCGTTTGAATGGGCCCCCCCAAAAAATCGCTGTATTGAAAATAAGTTGTTTGATGTCCAACTAAGCTTTTAGTTGAAAGGCCTGCGTCAATGGCATTTTCACACCAGTTTGAGATCAACCACAATTCCTTGACATATGCATTCGACTTGCATTTGACCTGCTTCAAGTGGGTTTTACATACCCATAGACATGTATAGCATGTCTCAACAAATCCCAGCTTTTGTCAGCCCAATCACTGTTGGCAGTGGCGGAACTACCAGGGTCGCACTTGTGACCGGGCCCTGGAGTTCCGCCACTGTGGGGGGCCCCAAGAGCTCACACTGTGGCTGCCCAGTGGGGTTGCTGGCTGTAGGGCTCTGAGTTTGTCCCTCTCATGCAGCCCAGAGCCATCGCTGACAGTTTCCACGCCCCCTCCTCCCGCATGAATGGGAGAGGAGTGAGAGAGAGAGAGCTGATCAGCTTCTCCGCCTTCTGCCCTCTCCTCCTGTGTCTGCCCCATCCACACTCCCCAGCAGTGCTGTGCCTCATAGCAGGGGTTGTGTGGATGGGATGTTTAAAGCCCAGCAGCCAGAAGAGGAAAGCTTCTGATAGCTGATGCCTCTCCATTCATCCACTGGGAGTGATATCTCCCTCATCCCTTCCTTCTCTCTCCTGCCTCCCAGTGAGTGCTCTAATGTAAGAGGGACTCTGATGTAAGGGAGACTTTGGGACTCTCTTATATGAGAGTTCCTCTGTACACCGCAGCCTTCCCCCTTACATCAGAGCCCCCTCTTAAATCAGGGTTCTCCTTTACATTCCAGAGTCCACGAAGATCCCCCTTACAGTGTAAATGGAAATTCTGCAGGCTCTGATTTGGGGGGGGGGGGGTGTCGGGGGCTCTGTGGACTTAGATGTAAGGGGGGCTCTGCAGACGAAAAAAGGTAGCCGCTGAAAAAAACATGCATGCTGGGAAACAATTTGACGCATGCTCGGAAGCACTGAACTTCATTTTCTCGGCTCGTCATAGTGTTGTACGTCACCGCTTTCTTGACGGTCGAAAGTTCAGAGAACTTTTGTGTGACCGTGTATGCAAGCCAAGCTTGAGCGGAATTCCGTTGGAAAAACCATCCAAGCTTTTTCCAACGGAAATTCCGCTCGTGTGTACGGGGCATTAGGCTAGGTTCACACCTATGCAGGTTTCTGTTGATGTATTTTACTGATGCGTTTTGCATTTTTGTTCCCGTGTGATTTTGATGCATTTTGTGTTTTTTTTTTTTTTTTTTTTTTTGGTTAGGGGGAGGTGTCTCTTGCCATGTGGGAGAAACCAGCAAAATTGCAGCGGAAACTCATAAACACAAGCACTGCGTTTTTGATGTTATTGAAGCCTTTGAAACCAAAAACGCAACCTGCTGTGGGTAAAAAAGTCCCTGACCCGTTCCAAAAAGCACACCAGTTGAAAACGCACAGATGTGAACATGGCTCATAGGAAATAATGTTAATTGGACTGTATTGCATTTCTGTAAAACTGAATACGCTTTGCAAAATGCATAGGTGTGAACCTAGCCCTACAGTTTCTTTCTTTGAAAAGAAGCCACAGCCTAAGGAGGAAAGCCTGTCCCCAGTCAGCAGGCTTTAGAGAAGGTCCCTTGCTCTGTGTACAAACTGTGTTCTGTCTTCAGAGGTCTGAGATGTTACCTACTGAGCTAGAGATCTCCATACAGCAGGGAGCATGAATGTCACTGATTGCAGAGCTAAAGGTTTGGCTCAGAGTGAAGCATGTCAGAAAGACCACTGCTTCTAAACAGGCCTAAGTCTTCCCTACGGCATACCGACTGCTTTCTGAAATAAACCATAAGACATTTGCACATGGTTGGGCAATAGCATCTGTCCCAAGCCACCATTATCCTTTTTATTCACTGGATAGCACTTGCTGAAGTGTCTTCAGTTTCCTTTACACTTCTGGAACTGTAAATTCCTCCTATTCTTTGTGTGGTCTGCTGTGCTCTGTGGATTCTTTTGCCAGCCCCTGCATCACCATTGTCTCCTGTTGTGATGTAAGAATTGGTAAAAGAAATCACAGTATGCCAAGGTAGGCCAGTCCTCTGACACTCCAGGAGGTGTGTCTGAAGCTTAAGGATCTTTACCCAGTGGTACCTTGTGAAAATCATGTGAAAACAGTGGCATGAGCAGCGGGACAGCCATGTATTAAGCTGGTCATAGATGGGTCAGTTTTTTTTTTTTGAACCAGTAGGTTGAATGATAAAAGATGACCTAATTCTCAATTCCACACATTTGAGGCAGATGGGGGAATCGTCCGGCAGTGTCAGACTTCCCCGCCATCAGAATACACAGATCAGCACTGCAGGCTATAGCCTGCAGCACTGATCGAGAGGAAATTTTCCAGCAGGGCCGCCATACAGAATTTGATTGGTAGGTTGATTTTTGTACAACCACAGGACCCATACATGGAATCATAGGTCCAAAAGTCCTTACTTAACTGGCCAAATTTCGATCCATCTATGGGCAGCTTTAGAAGACTTCTTTTCGAGACAGTGTTAAAAGGGCTGACTGTGTCATTATAATAGGCCAGCTTCTCCTGCTTAGAATTCATTTGTAGCAAGTGTACAGGAATGGCCTAGCTCATTATTACTTTAAGACAAAAGCCAGGTAAGGGACCGCAATAAATGTTGCTAAAATTCTTACTATATTTGACCTAGAGGTGAGTATTATTTCCCTCAACAACACTGGTGTTTGGCCTTAGCAGCATCCTTTAGCATCCAGTTGTGGTATTTAATATTTTGTTGGGGTTTTCTGACTCTCTCTGGAGAGTGAACATTCCTTACATTCTTTGTCAGGTACTTGAGAATAGCCTTTACATCGGCGGCTTATCTGAGCAGAGGTTTCAGAATTTTCAAGATAGAACCTTTTTATGCATGGAGCAGAAACTGCACAGAATAAATGGGTAGCTTATTAAATGATAAGGTCAACAAAGGATGTGCATTTATAAGTAGTGACTTTCCATCTATTTTCACTATCACTCTGACCCTTGTACAAACTAATATACCTCTCCGTTAAAAACTGGCTCTTGTGCATTGTACTTTGCCTACTTAGGTGGCATTGTTTCAAGAATGCCCTGAACAATTTCTCTTTTGTGTAGACTTTCTTGATCTATCTTTCAGAATTGGATGTAAGGTCTATTAGGAATCAGTGAATTATTTTTTTTACTAGCTGAGCTGGTTTTAATCACATAAAGAGCCTGTATTCTAAAGCAGTAGTCATTAACCCTGTCCTCAGGGCCCACTAACAGGCCAGGTTTGCAAGATAACTGGAATACATCACAGGTGATATTATCATTGGCTGCTCAGTGATTGCAGTATTCTAGTCTGCATCTCCCCAAGGTAATACATAAAACCTGACCCGTTAGTTGGCCCTGAGGACAGGGTTGAATACCACTGTTCTAAAGGGCTGCCAAAATTTCAGTGTATACATTCGGCATCACTATCCTGGTGTTTCCACAAGGGGGAGATTTTTGGGATGCAAAGTTTGCTATGTGAGAGTGATACTTGACTTGCTAGTACAGTGAGTGGACCTTCTTTCCAAGGACCACTTACCCACTTCTTTCCAAGGACCTACAGGAGAGCTGTATATAGTAAATTGATCCATCACATTCATACATTTTCCTCATAGTGGGCCATTGCCTTCATCTAGCATCTGGCAGTTAACACTAAATTCAGATTGATATGTCCCACAAATGTCTGTTCCAGTGACTATGACCAGTAGTAAAATTGTGTACTCAGAGTTTATTCTTAAAGAGACTCTATCACTTCCAAATTAGGTCACAGTGGCATGGTTAAAGAGAGCCTCCCACTAGCTGATACTTTTGCTGTGCTTCCTTCCTGATCATTTTGAATGTCCATTGCAGTTAGTATTTCTAACATAGTGTAAGATATGTCAGAGCTTACATAGGGTTAATGGCTTCCTCCCCTTCCTCACTTGACAGTGTTTAGGCCCTGAAATTGGCCTTTTAGGCCCAAGTACTATATTAGATAATGAGAGGGGGCCACATGTTCCTCCATACCCAGAAGCTTTGGGTGGTGGTGGTGTTTTCTCAATGTTAACATAAATGTACCTCCTTTTAGGAAAAGTATCTATCATGTACTTTCAGTGAGCACATATTTTCACTTATTTCTTTATATGACTTTTACATGTAATAGCTTCCCTTTTCTATATTTTCATTATTATACAGCATAAACAATTGTAGATTAGCCACTAGAGGGAGTTCTCAATGGTTTAGTTACTTTTTAAAGCAGACCTTCTCTCTGATCTTAAATTTGGTAGCATTCTAATACCCCTCCCTGTGATGTAAAAAAAACGATGGCACGGAATTGGATATGTGTGGGGACATCGGGGCAAGAAAGATGGATAGCAGGCAGGAGGCTACTAGATTAGTTTTGACTTATAGGAATTACAATAGAAAATGAGTACAGCTCCAATTTAGATACTGATTTTAAGATTTGCATGTCAAAGCGATAACATGTTGTTAATCCACACCAGTAAAGCAGGTTATACATGCAGAGTTTTTATTTGCTCAACCAGGAAACCAGATCCTCGCCTGTGGATGCAGGGATCTCCCCTAGTGCGCTATTGTATTCTGACAAGACAAAAAAAAAAATAAGGAAGTAAAACCTTAAGAAACCACCTGACCATAACAGTCATGAAGCAGACATGATTGTCTTCTATTTTGTGGGGAAGTAAATGCAGTCCAAGAGGCGCAAGATTTAAACCATTTCTTATATTGGTCTTGCATTTTATGTACCCATTCCTCAGCTTCCATAGTAGTCTGAACCCTAATAAGGCAGACTCTCAATGTTGGGGCTCTACTTTGGTTTCACAATAACCATGTCCAATTCTTTACGGCTTTTAAAGTGGTTGTAAAGGCAGAAGGTTTTCTTATCTTAATGCATTCTATGCATTAAAATAAAAAGCCTTCTGTGTGCAGCACCCCCCCTAATACTTACCTGAGGTCCATCTAGATCCAGCGATGTTGTTGGAGTGTCTTGGCTGCCCAGGACTCCCCTCCCCATTGGCTGAGACAGCAATGTGGCGCCATTGTGTGGCGCCATTGTCTGCCGCTGCTGTCAATCAGTCAGTCAGCCAATGAGGGGAGAAAGGAGACACAGACATAGACACAGGGAGCTGTGGCTCTGCTCGGGTGCTCCCACAGCAAGCTGCTTGCTGTGGGGGCACTCAACAGGAGGGAGAAGCCAGGATCACAGATGAAGGACCCGAGAAGAGGAAGATTTGGCATGCTCTGTGCAAAACCAATACACAGAGCAGGTAAGTATAACATTTGTTATTTTAAACTAAAAAAAACAAAACAAGACTTTAGTATCACTTTAAGAGATGAGGGAGGATCTTTGGTAGGCACCAACTGATATAGGGTGGCATGAAGTAAGACCACAAGTGAATTGTTTGGAAGGGTATGTTGTAAGGCCTTTGTGATCAGATCTCTCACCACTTTCCAAAGTGGCCAGGTGTGAGGGCATTCCCACCACAGATGCTAGAACATACCTTGCTGATTGCATTCCCGCTGGTGGGTGAAGTTCTTCTTTAACCACTGTTGAGATGAGGCTATCAGCCACATAGGAAATGAAAGCAGAGCCTCCATATATTATGTGCAGCTATGGCTGCCCACAGGTATAATTATTATACATAGATGTTAGGTTTTAACATATACTGATCAGTTCATTTATATCAAGCCAAGCTATCCTATGTGTTGAGCTAAAACATGTTTTAAAAGGCTATATATTCCTTTTTAGATCCCTACCACAGATAACCAAAGGTCATGATTGGTGGTATGCATTTTATACTTTGAGAAGCAGAGCTGTAACTCAGTTGGCTGCTTTTGTATAAAGAACACATTATTCTACCTCCATTAGAGCACTCTGGTATAAAAGTTTGTGACAGTCAGGTGTGCCTTTATGAAATCATTGCACCCTAGGCAGTAGGATCAGTAAACACATACTTAAACCTACATTAGAAGACTGGAACAAACCTTTGAATATCAGAATACATAAGCTTGAGGGTACAAAATTCCTGATATGTTTTTACTGTATTATGCAAAATTAGGGCCAATTGCTATTCTGATCAAACAGGCAAAATGTCTTGGAAATAGTCTTAAAAAAACAAACAAAAAATATCCATGTATGAGATGATTAATACATATGTTTTTTTTTGAACATCACATGTTTTCCATCTTTATACGCTGAATGTGTTTTTCCCCAGAGATGTCTTCCTGAGGGGGAAGACTACATGCCTGGGCTGTGTACTGAGGAGGAGCAGCCTATCTTTTCCATTCTGTGATGCACTAACACTGTTGCTATGGCAATAAATGCTGCCCGGGTAGGGGACTGAGCTGTTGCTATGGTGCAAGCAGAGGAGAAATTCTGTAGGAAAACATTTAATAATTAACCTGGTCACAAGTAAACATGATGACATTATTCTAGGGTGTTTAAGGCCTCTAATGACTGCACAAAAATCGAACCTAGCTCAAGCTGTTCCCATGTTGCTGCCATTTGTCTTTTAGCTGACAGTGACAAAATGACAGCTTAGGCCCTGTGCTAAGATTACCCTCTCTTATGCTAGATGATATAGACTGAAACCTACACTTTGAGCCAGCAATGGCAGTAAACTAGTGATAAGGGTAGCTGACAACCATACGTTTTCTGGAGACACCAAGGCACCCGCACCCAGCATGGGCTTAATGCACTGACATAAGCTTTAGCAAGAAGTGATCTTATCAGGCCCCATCCTCCCCCCGCTCCTTTGTGACTTTAAATCGGATTATGACACTTCTTGAAAGCTTGGCAGCTGAACAGAAATCTCCTTATCTTACCCCTTCCTTCATGTACAGGAATATGCCCACACTTGGAGATTCGGTGAATGAAACATTAACTGTTCTAGACCCTTAGTCCTCACTATAAAGGAAAACCTATAAAGGTTTGCATCATTTTAAAACCATCAATACTATTTACAGATACCCAAGTACTGTTTTTTAAGACTCTGTAACCTATTATGTGTGCCTGGTGAACCCACTGTATCCAGGAAACAGAAGTGCTATCTCAGGTCAGCTCCGACTTGGCGCTCTGATGTGTCCTCCTCTGCCATACCGCAAACACGTTAGAGCACTGATCTTATGTATCCAATGTAAAGTGTCATTTTAATGCTTCATTTCTTTATAACAGTCACAGAAGATGTTGATGTTTTATATTTTAAGCCACTATATGCTAATGAGGTATGTTCATTAAAGTATAGTTAGGCCTTCATAGATTGCCCCCTACAGCTACATTGACAGACATGGTGGACAAAGCTAAATTAAGGTAGAAGGGGCAGTTGGCACAATCTAAACCCCTGAATTTTCATTGTTGAAAGAGAAATATGGGTTTGTAAAAAACAAACATACAGTATCTCACAAAAGTGAGTACACCCCTCACATTTTTTGTAAATATTTTATTATATCTTTTCATGTGACAACACTGAAGAAATGACACTTTGCTACAATGTAAAGTAGTGAGTGTACAGTTTGTATAACAGTGGAAATTTGCTGTCCCCTCAAAATAACTCAACATGCAGCCATTAATGTCTAAACCGCTGGCAACAAAAGTGAGCACACCCCTAAGCGAAAATGTCCAAATTGGGCCCAAAGTGTCAATATTTTGTGTGGCCACCATTATTTTCCAGCACTGCCTTAACCCTCTTGGGTATGGAGTTCACCAGAGCTTTACAGGTTGCCATGGGAGTCCTCTTCCACCTCTCCATGACATTTAAAAGAAAAGTTGGGACTTTAAATGAGGCGACGGCTATTAAAATACCATTGTCTCCATCCCTGTTACTTGTAAAAGGAAAGGGGAGTAAGGGAAAAAGAGGGGGGGGGGACTTTATATGAAACATACCACTGGAACATGATGAATCAATTATTAAATTTATAAAATTATTTAAATTGGTACTGTAGGTAAAACACACTTGTCTTTGTACTCCTCACCTGGTTGCTGCCACACACGCTTGACACCATCTGAACCAAATAAGTTTATCTTGGTCTCTTTAAACTACAGGACATGGTTCCAGTAATCAATGTCCTTCGTCTGCTTGTCTTCAGCAAACTGTTTGTGGGCTTTCTTGTGCATTATCTTTAGAGGAGGCTTCCTTCTGGGATGACAGCCATGCAGACTAATTTGATGCAGTGTGCGGCGTATGGTCTGAGCACTGACTGGCTGACCCCCCCCCACCCCTTCAAACTCTGCAGCAATGCTGGCAGCACTCATACGTCTATTTCCCAAAGACGATATGGATATGACGCTGAGCATGTGCACTCAACTTCTCTGGTTGACCATGGTGAGGCCTGTTCTGAGTGAAACCTGTCCTGTTAAACCGCTGTGTGGTCTTGGCCACCATGTTGCAGCTCAGTTTCAGGTTCTTGGCAATCTTCTTATAGCCTAAGCCATCATTATGTAGAGCAACAATTCTTTTTTTCAGATCCTCAGATTTCTTTGTCATGAGGTGCCATGTTGAACTTCCAGTGACCAGTATGAGAGAGTGAGAGTGATGAAACCAAACTTAACACACCTGCTCCCCATTCATACCTGAGACCTTGTAACACTAACGAGTCTCATGACACCGGGGAGGGAAAATGGCTAATTGGGCTCAATTTGGACATTTTCAATTAGGGATGTACTCACTTTTGTTACCGGCGGTTTAGACATCAATGGCTGTGTGAGTTATTTTGAGGGGACAGCAAATTTACACTGTTATACAAGCTGTACACTCACTACTTTACATTGTAACAAAGTGTCATTTCTTCAGTGTTGTTGAAAAGTTATAATAAAATACTTACAAAAATGTGAGGGGTGTATTCAATTTTGTGAGATACTGTACATACTCGCCTCTATGCTGCAGCATCGGTGTGATGCTGCAGCTGTCCCACGTTGGTTTAAGCCCAAGAACTGAGCGATCATATGACCGCTGATTGCTCAGTTCTTGGTCCACTCAGAGCGGAGAGCAGTGTAGACCAAGTCACTGACCAGTCACTGCTCTCTGCTCTGCTCCGCTCCTGCAGCGCTCACAGGAGATCCAGGCAAGGGAAGGGGCAGGCATAGCTGTCTAACTCTCAGCCACAAACTGAGAGATGGAGCCAATTGTCAATGAGACCTCTGGGTGGATACCAACAAGATTGACAAGCTTGGAGCGGCTCTACCCCAAAAGAACAAAAGTAAGTTCACTCCTGTGACCCACAAGGAATGTATGGCCAAAAAAGCTTTGGCCATACAGTACTTCTCTTTTAAATTGGCCATACAAGTTTAAGATTTCTCTTGTTCACCCTCACTGGTGTTGCCAACAGGACCACCCATAGAAGGAATTTAGCACAAATTCAGTGATATTTGATCTGTTTGGGCAGCTTAATTTTCACAGTGCAAGGTCAATATTCAAAGATGCCACATAAAGGTTTAAAAAAGAATACAAGACAAATTGTCAGCACACCAGGTTCCAAAATAAAGATTTTGGAATTAAAGACTGTAATTCCATAATAATCACAAACTGATGTAACCTCAGATACGAATGCCTTCAAGGTGAAATACAGTACACCCAGGTAAGACAAAAGAGAAACCCATATAATCATAATCCTGAACCTCCTCATGAGAAACCCAAAAGAGCTGGAAACAATGTGACAATATTTTAACAGATCAAAGTTCTTTTCAATTTTCGGCTTGCCATAAATACCAGGAAAATATGACACTTCCCTATTTAACTTAGTTGTGTCCCTGGAAATCCATCCATTGCCAGCACCCATATCTGTCAATTGTTTAACCCTCTTGTCAGAGAAGACACTCAGGTATGTTTTAAGAATCATCATGGTGGCATAAAATTCCCTACCTGTAATCATAATGATCAAACACAACAATCTCACCACCTTCAGAGGATGATACTTTTATCTAATAGGGTGAAATGTGCAGCGCTTATGTGATCATATAAACCATGACAAATAATATTAGTACAGAAAACTTGAATAATAAATGATGTGCTCAAAAATACTCCAAGCAGTCCTCTATTATGACATGTGATGTCTATAAACAGAGTAACTGGACGTGTGATGTCCAAAAAAGAAAAAAGTCAGTGACAAGCTTCAGTCATGTGTGATGATAATCCTCAACCACATGTGGATATAATATAGTGACAGTCTTTAACTTCAAATAAGTATGATGTAATAACAGTTAATAGTGGGTCCACCACCAAAGACACCAGAAGCTGCTTACCAGAGGGATTGAACTCAAATAGGTGTACACCTAGTGAGTCAATCAAGCTTTGTGGTATAATATACCAAGGGGATCAGATGCTCTATCCAGATATGACCTCCAGATGGACCTCCGAACAAGTGTAAGGTATGGATGGACTCAGTAGATATAGGCAGTCAGCCCCATAATTAAAAGAAAGAGGAAGGCATATAGTGTAACTCCGTATGGAAATTTTAATACATAACAAGCAAAGAAAATACACTCACGTGTTAAGCAGTAAAATCAAGCGCTTGTATAAAAGAAGACAGTGGTCTCAGCATATCCTTCCGACGCGTTTCGACTTAGAAGTCATCATCTGGGGTCAGATGATGACTTCTAAGTCGAAACGCGTCGGAAGGATATGCTGAGACCACTGTCTTCTTTTATACAAGCGCTTGATTTTACTGCTTAACACGTGAGTGTATTTTCTTTGCTTGTTATGTATTAAAATTTCCATACGGAGTTACACTATATGCCTTCCTCTTTCTTTTAATTATGGGGCTGACTGCCTATATCTACTGAGTCCATCCATACCTTACACTTGTTCGGAGGTCCATCTGGAGGTCATATCTGGATAGAGCATCTGATCCCCTTGGTATATTATACCACAAAGCTTGATTGACTCACTAGGTGTACACCTATTTGAGTTCAATCCCTCTGGTAAGCAGCTTCTGGTGTCTTTGGTGGTGGACCCACTATTAACTGTTATTACATCATACTTATTTGAAGTTAAAGACTGTCACTATATTATATCCACATGTGGTTGAGGATTATCATCACACATGACTGAAGCTTGTCACTGACTTTTTTCTTTTTTGGACATCACACGTCCAGTTACTCTGTTTATAGACATCACATGTCATAATAGAGGACTGCTTGGAGTATTTTTGAGCACATCATTTATTATTCAAGTTTTCTGTACTAATATTATTTGTCATGGTTTATATGATCACATAAGCGCTGCACATTTCACCCTATTTGTCATTTTTGCAACTTTATCCACTGCTGTGCTGGCTGCTTTAGTTTTTTTTTTTTTTTTTTTTTTTTTTTTTGAGACAGCGCGGTATATATTTGTTGATACTTTTATCTAGCTTTGAAATTGGAGTCAATAAGCAAATTTTACAGTATTGCTATTGTGATTTTAATGAAGGTCTCAATAATACTAAAGTTGCATGCGGGTCAACGGTGCTCTAAAGTGAAACGGTTTAACCGCTTCTCAA
This sequence comes from Aquarana catesbeiana, assembly GCF_042186555.1. Taxonomy (NCBI): domain Eukaryota; kingdom Metazoa; phylum Chordata; class Amphibia; order Anura; family Ranidae; genus Aquarana; species Aquarana catesbeiana. The sequence continues at coordinate 686,457,946 of NC_133325.1, read as the reverse complement.
AATACTTACATTCAAGTCATGCTGTGCTGAATACAATACCTTTCACACCAATGGACTGATTGCTTCCGCCTGTCCGTTTTTCAGGTGGACCCGATCAGACCACCCATTGTTCTCTATGGAGCAGTGGATGTCAGTGGACAGGCATCCACTGCCATCCGCCGGCATCCAATCTGCTCCACTAAAAACAGATGGATGGGGATCTGTTCCCCATCCATCTGGCAGATCAGATGACAGTCAGATGGAAACAGACAGGCATAGTGGAGCGGACATGGACCTGTCATCCACCTGCTCCACAGGGATCAGCAGAGAGATCCCCCACTGAGCAGGCGGATACGTTTGACGGACTCTGCCCATCTGAAAGGGGCCAAACTGTCACAGCTTTTAAGTGAACTGTCCTGTCATTAAATGTCAGGTGGCATAACTGATCAGCAGTTGCCATGGTGCTGTCAGCTTCCTTGTCTGTAAGGGATACAGGAGTTTGGTTCTGCTTTAAAGAATATGTAACCCCACATTTCATATTCCTGATATCTGCTTGTTGTATCATGTACTTGTGTTTAAAAAGTACATGTCCCGGCGCTCACGTGACTGCTCTCCTCTCTCCTCCCCTCCTCCCAGCTGATGTCAGGGGAGTTCTCGGCCCTTCCCACTGTAGCAGTCAGCCCAGTAGAGGAGAGAGGCGAGCAGTCACGTGAGCGCTGGGAGGCGCTCTGAAACAAGGTAGAAATCAGCATTTTTTTTTATAAAACACGTGCAGTGCGGCACATGTCCTTATTTAACGCAGGGGATTGTATGATCATGATAGTGGCTTTACAACCACTTTAGGAAGATCTGTGTAAGGCTGTTCTGTTCTCCACCCACAGCTCTCTGAGCCCCTTACACAGCTGAGAACAGAGTTTATGTGATCACTTATAAAAAAAGAAAACAAAAAACATTTATCATTTTTTATATATACAGTGCCTTGAAAAAGTATTCATACCCCTTGAAACTTTCCACATGTCATGTTACAGCCAAAAACCAAAATGTATTTTATTGGGATTTTATGTGATAGACGAACACAAAGTGGCACATATTTGTGAAGTGGAAGGAAAATGATAAATGGTTTTCAGTATTTTTTACAAATAATTATCTGAAAAGTGTGGGGTGCATTTGTATTCAGCCCCCCCTGAGTCAAGACTTTGTAGAACCACCTTTCCCTGCAATCACAGCTGCAAATCTTTTTGGGGATGTCTCTACCAGCTCTGCACATCTAGAGTGACATTTTTGCCAATTCTTTGCTAAATAGCTCAAGCTGTGTCAGATTGGATGGAGAGTGTCTGTTAACAGCAATTTTCAAGTCTTGCAATAGATTCTCAAGTGGATTCAGGTCTGGACCATTCTAACACATGAATATGCTTTGATCTAATTCCATTCCATTGTAGCTCTGGCTGTATGTTTAGTGTCATTGTCCTGCTGGAAGGTGAACCTCCACCCAGTCTCAAGTCTTTTGCAGATTCTAACAGGTTTTCTTCTAATGTTGTGTACACACGAGCAGACTTTCGACGGACTGAACTCCAAAGAACTTTTTGACGGACTTTCGACTGAGTTCCAATGCAGTGGACTTACCTACACACGATCACACCAAAGTCCAACCGATTCGAACATGATGACGTACGACCAGACTAGAATATGGAAGTTCATAGCCAGTAGCCAATAGCTACCCTTGCGTCGTTGTTCGTCCGTCGGACTAGCATACAGACGAATGGATTTTTCGACTGAGTCCGTCGGAAAGATTTGAAACATGTTCTATTTCTAAAGTCCGTCTGATTTTTCGACAGCAAAGGTCCGATGAAGCCCACACGCGATCAAATTGTCCGGCGGATTAGTTCCGTCGGACCTTTGCTGTCAAAGTCTGGTCGTGTGTACACGGCATAAGATTGCCCTGTATTTGGCTCTATCCATCTTCCCATCAACTCTGACTAGCTTCCCTGTCCCTGCTGAAGAAAAGCATCCCCACAACATGATGCTTGTTTTACGATGGGGATGGTGTGTTCAGGGTGATGTGCAGTGTTAGTTTTCCGTCACACATAGCGTTTTGCTTTTAGGCCAAAAAGTTAGTTTGGTCTCATCTGACCAGAGCACCTTGTGGCACATGTGGCTTCTTGCAAACGGGACTTCTTATGGCTTTCTTTCAACAATAGCTTTCTTCTTGTCACTCTTCCATAAAGGCCATATTTGTGGAGTGCACGACTAATAGTTGTCCTGTGGACAGAGTGTTCCACCTGAACTGTGGATCTCTGCAGCTCCTCCAGAGTTACCATAGGCCTCTTGGCTGGTTCTCTGATTAATGCTCTCCTTGCCCGGCCTGTTAGTTTAGGTGGGTGGCCATTTCTTGGTAGGTTTGCAGTTGTGCTATACTCTTTCCTTTTTCAGATGATGGATTTAACAGTGCTCCGTGAGATGTTCAAAGCTTGGGATATTTTTTTATAACATAGCCCTGCTTTTAACTTCTCCACAACTTTAACTCTGACCTGTCTGGTGTGTTCCTTGGCCTTCATGATGCTGTCTGTTCACTAAGGTTCTCTAACAAGCCTCTGAGGGCTTCACAGAACAACTGTATTTATGCTGAGATTAAATTAGGTGGACTCTATTTACTAATTAGGTGACTTCTGAAGGCAATTGATTCCACTAGATTTTAGTTAGTGGTATCAGAGTAAAGGGGTCTGAATACAAATACACACTTTTCAGATATTTATTTGTAAAAAATTTTGAAAACCGTTTATCATTTTCCTTCCATTTCACAATTATGTGCCACTTTGTGTTGGTCTATCACATAAAATCCCAGTAAAATAGATTTCTGTTTTTAGTTGCAACCATGACAAAATGTGGATAATTTCAAGGGGTGTGAATACTTTTTCAAGGCACTGTGTGTGTGTGTGTGTGTATGTATATATGTATAATTTTAATGATTTGGCTTTAATTTCTATTTTAAACTGAATGGGTTGTTTTACAAGGTGAGGACTAACATGTACTTTATACTTTAAACTGATCCAAAGTTGCTCTAGCAAAATGTCACTGGGCAGAAAAATGTTGCCTGAAGTTCCACTTGACTTTGAAACTGAAAAAGTTCCATGTCAAGTTGGAAGATATGCAATTTGTTAGTAGGACAAAAGGAGAGTCCCCAGTTTAGGAGATCGATTCCTTGGTAAGTAACAAGCCAGAAAGATTTATGGTCAGGCTTCTTGCTCTTCGGAGGTCTAGATCTTAGATTTTGCCTTATTGTGTTTTCAGTCACCTCTCCTGAATCTAAGTTGGCAGGGGCCTTGGCAGAAGATTGATGGACAGCAGTGGTTGTTGGTGTGGCGTCACTATTAGTGGACATGTTATCAGTGAGAAGGTCACTGTTTGAAGTGGTGAGTTGAAATGTCTCCTGTGTAGGTTTACCACCCCATGACTCCTGGAAGTGTTTGTGTTGGGAATTGAGCCCTGTTAAGTGAGGGTTTTACCCTGCCCTCACTCTAGCCCTGGCACACCTGTATGAATTTTTTTACTTTTGTTCCATTTAATCCCATTTATATATACTCGTGAATCTAATGCCGTGTACACACGGTCGGACTTTTCAGCAACAAAATTCCGACAGCCTGTCCGACAGACTTTTGACGGACTTTTGGCGGACTTCCGACGGACTTTCTAACGAACGGACTTGCCTACAAATGATCACACAAAAGTCAGACGGATTCGTACGTGATGGCGTACACCAGACTAAAATAAGGAAGTTGATAGCCAGTAGCCAATAGCTGCCCTAGCGTCGTTTTTTGTCCGTCGGCCTAGCATACAGACGAGCAGATTTCTGAGTCCAGCGGAGTTAGAACGTAAAGATTTGAAGCATGTTCCAAATCTAAAGTCCGTCAGATTTGCGACTGGAGAAGTCTGCTTAAGGTCCGGTGAAGCCCACACATGATCGGATTGTCCGCCGGATCTGGTCCGTCGACGTCTGTCGGACCAGTCTGGTCGAAAAGTCCGACCATGTGTACGCTGCATAATTCAATGTGTTGCAGTTCAGTTGTTTGGGTAGTATCCCAACTTGAATTTTTATTCCAGAGTGATAATCTCCTTTTTGAGTTGTCTGAGTTGAACTTTAACCTCTTCAATGACAACAAGAACTAAGTTAAGTAATTCTGGATGGAAGCTTTAATCCACTTCCCATAGAAGTTCCTCTTCTGTTCCTTAGTTGTTGGTTACAAAATTTAAAAGAACGTGGAGTCTTTTTGACAGGAAAATACTCTTGATAATGTGCAACCAGATATACTCTTCTCTTTTACATATGTTTATAGCCTCTGAATAGGTCTTCTGCGATAGCATTACCAAAGGCAGACACTGGGTTAGCAGCCAACAATTTGACATCTATGTTAAATGTATGCTTGCCAGTGTTCTCATCTATACATGCTCCACATTCAAGGGCAGAATCCAGAGAACAGCTGGACTGATGCAGCATCACAAAGTCATCGTCAATGTCCAAATCCCCACCCAGCACACAAATTCCTTAAAGCACCAAAAGGTAGACTGTATGCTTGGCAAATGATGGCATCTTGCTGAGCTGGATACAAAGTAATTACCAGCACATCAGTTTCCAGTATAAGGATATTACTGGAGTTCCATAATAGTCACAAACCTAATTAATGTTTCTGAGACACAAAGGTCAACTTTCCCAAGGTTAAATAGAGAACCAAAACAAAAAAAAAAAACTTAATATAAGGATGTGTTAGGTGCTGGTTTATGTTAAAGGAGAGATGGAGTGGAACTCCAGCCATTAAAGAAAAGTTGGATGGGGAGTGGTTAGAACTTCTATCCAGATTTATTGCTGGTGGTGGCTCCAATAAATGGAAAGATTATCCCTAATTTCTGTAAGCATAAAAAGTGTGATGAAATCTCACTAGCAACACAAAGCAGCAAAAACCTGATAGAGGTAAAAAAAATGAATGGGCTGCCTTATGTGAATACCAACATGGACTATAGCATGAAAAAGCCTTTAAAATGTTCTTTCAAAGCAGACCTTGAGTCCTTATACAAAGCAAAGTCTATGGATGACACTATGCATCAAAAATGTAAGAAATACGGAATGTTGAAGAAATGTAAGAAATACGGTATTTATTGATCAACTCCTAGTGGTGTCCAGCTCTGGTGCACCCCACAACCTTGCATGTATTAAATCTTACTTCTCACTAGAGATGCAGGCAGTTTTGGAGAACAAATTTTTCTAATGTTACGTTTCCTACATCCTTCTTTTACTGCCAAGTGGTCAGTCTATTTACCATTATTATACCAGTACCATCATTACTGACAGCTTGACAGACATGGCACTAGTAAACATGTATGTCCATTCCATACATACGTTTGTAGTGGTATGGCTTATGACCAGTTTTGCAGAGATTGTAAAAGGTCTGCTCTAGTACGTCACTGGAAAATGCAATGATGTGCAATTACCCAGAAATAGATTTCACCCTTCATAAGTTTACAATAGCCAGATAATAAAGCTCAATTGTTAATTAGTACAGTTTAAGGTTCTCTGACATTGAATAATGACCTAAGTGTTATTTCATGACCTAAAGAGCACAGTGCAGTCATCCACAGAAACTGGTAAGACAATATATTGCATTGCTAGGGTTAAGCTAATTTAATCAGGTGTTTTCATTACTATTTGTCCTGCTGTAAAGCTTATTTTAACATTTGCCATGTAAAAAAATGTATAGTCTCTGTGCTACTACACTGATCATAGTGGGTTGCTTGCTGTACACTTCCTCCATTCATAAAACTTCTTACATCCTTTTTACAGAATGTGGGGCAAGGAGGGAGATTGTGTCATTCATCATTTATTTTTACATGGCAAATGGCAACATTTTTTTCCAGGGATCAGCTTTAAAGGGGTTCTTAATGCTTGGCCTTTTTGTACCTTAAAGTGGTTGTAACTGCACTTGGTGATTTTCTAGCACTCACCTGTCTTCCTTAATGCAATGTCTCCAGTGTATCTGTTTTATTAATAAAATGCCATTCTATACTGTATTTCTGAGCGCTTCTCGGCGCTAATGTGACCAGCTAAGAATCCCCTGCTATCGGTCAAGAAGAGGATAGAGGCGGCCAGTCACGTGAGCGCCGAGGGGCGCTCGTAAATACAGTATAGAATGGCATTTTATTATTAAAACAGATACACTGGAGACATTGCATTAAGGAAGACAGGGGATTGCCTGAAAATAACACTGTTATTTCAGCAGGAGGGGAGAGAAGAGGCAGGCCCAGTGGGCACAGACACAGAGCAGACAATAAATAAAAATAAATAAATAAATAAACAGGCAGAGAATTTGAAAAAAAAATCCCTTGTAGTCCCTTCACACCAGATGCAGATGAGTTTTTTTTTTTTCTGCATCAAAAACACATGGACAGTAGATTATATGGACTCCAATGTTCTAGTTCACACCAGTGCTGTTAGTTCCGGTGTGTTCCAGTGCAGGAAAAAAAGTAGAACATGTTGCATTTTTTCTGTACAGAATTGTACTGGAACACTGCAAAAATGGATTAATAACACATTACAGAAAAACACCCCAGGAATCTTTGGGGAAAAAAACACATCAAAAACGCACCAGAACATAGCAGAAATTCATAAAAACGTGCTTTTTGATGAACGCATCCAGACTGCATTTCTGTAGTGTGAAAAAGCCCTTAACATAGTCCCTTCCATATCCAGCAATATATCCAAGCAATTACTTCCACAGTTATTAAGGTCTCAGAGGGCCCCTTTCTTAAGAAGGGTTCCCTTTAAGGTCCCTATTAATTGACTGTAATTGAATGGATACTGTATACTGCTTGATGCTTTGTATCTTTCCATTTTGTTTTTTGTTTTTACTAATTAAATTAAATAGATTTCCAATAATAGGGAAATTTGTCAACTTTTTTTGGATAGGGGTGGCAAAATCTACTGTCACTTTCAGCACCCCATTTATTAACAAATTATGTGTATGGTTGTGCAATCTTAAACTCTGGAGCTGCATACAAATTGGATGGTATTAAAGATTTGGAGTATAAGCATGACAACCAGGTAACTCGCAGTAACTAGTAGAGGTCAGTAATGGCAGGTTACACATTTCTATTGCTGCAGGTTTCCAATAAAAGCTCTAATTCTGGCTACCCAGCTTTTATAAGGTTGAGATTAGGATAAACAACCTTCTTCTGTGATGCTAAATTTCCTGAATAGCATTAGCAGTAGAGTTGGCCTGAACACCCCCCCTGTTCGGTTCCCAGCAGAACTCCCGAACAGGGGAAAGTTCCAACCCAAACAGTGAACCCCATTGAAGTCTATGGGCACTGAACAGGAAAAATCAAAAGTGCCCATTGTCAATATGCACGTAATTTGCCATAAAAGGGGTATGGGGGTCTGGTTACTGCCCTGGGGGACATGTATCGATGCAAAAAAAATTCTTAAAAATAATCGTTTTTTCAGGAGCAGTGTTTTTAATGATGCTTAAAGTGCAACAAAAAAAAAACAAATTCCTTTAAATAGAGTGCCTGGGGGGTCCTCTTAATCTGCCTGTAAAGTGGCGCATCTGTAGCATATATAGAACATGCTGCAGCAAAAATGAAATTTCTAAAGAGAAAAACGAGTCAAATCCCATATTAAAATGACTCACGGTTGCAATTTTAAAGGATATGGATCTTAAGGGGTACACCACGCCAAAATTAAATTAAAAAGAAAAAACCGGTGTGGGGTCCCCCCCCAGAATCCATACCAGACCCTTATCTGGGCATGCAGCCTGGCAGGTCAGGAAAGTGGGGGGGGGGCCTCATCCCCACAGCCGGGGCCGGTGGTTCTGGGGGTCTGCGGGTGGGGGACCAGATTCTGGCCCCCCCCCATGTGAATGAGTTTCGGGGACAAAGTACCCCTACCGATTCACCTAAAGAGTGTCAAAAAGTAATAAAAACACACCACACAGTTTTTTGACAATTTCTTTGTTAAAATTTAAAAAATAGTGTCCCCCGATGTAAATCCATCGTCAGTCATGCCGCACCCAAAAAATAAATAATGCTCCCGCTGGCATGAAGGTTGGCTGCCTACTGCAGGCTCCACCGTTTGACAGTTCTTATATAGGTAAGGGGCTGGCCACTTGGCTTTGTCACCTGGTGGCACCGCCCCTTCTGACAGCACGGACTGGTGCATGCTAGGTCGGCAACGTCACAAGGGGGCGTGCCACCAGGTGACATAGCCAGGTGACCCCTACCCCTTACCTATATAAAAACTGTCAAACGGCAGAGCATGCAGAAGGCAGCCAGCCTTCATGTCGGCAGAATCGCTTTTTTACATTTTTCTGTTGCGGCGGGCAGCGTGATTGACTATGGATTTACATGGGGGGGGACACTATTTTTTCATTTTTTAATAAAGGAATTGTCAAATCTGGGTGCCCCCTTGTAACAGGGGGCTTCCAGATTCCGATAAGCCCCCCACCCGCAGACCCCCACAACCACCAGCCATGGTGGTGCTAAATTCACTGTGCCGGGCATTCCGCGGGGCACACACCCTGAAAATTCGGGTGTTGGACAAACGGCCCGAACATTCAATGTTCGGCCCAAACTCATGCTCTGGCCGAACCGTTCGCCCAACACTAATTAGCAGCCGTGATAGATTTTAGAAGTAGGTGCAGTTTCCCTTTTTATATACAGTGGGGACGGAAAGTATTCAGACCCTCTTAAATTTTTCACTCTTTGTTATATTGCAGCCATTTGCTAAAATCATTTATGTTCATTTTTATTTCATTAATGTACACACAGCACCCCATATTGACAGAAAAACACAGAATTGTTGACATTTTTGCAGATTTATTACAAAAGAAAAACTGAAATATCACATGGTCTAAGTATTCACTAACTAAGTATTCGGACCCTTTGCAGTGACACTCATATATTTAACTCAGGTGCTGTCCATTTCTTCTGATCTTCCTTGAGATGGTTCTACGCCTTCATTTGAGTCCAGCTGTGTTTGATTATACTGATTGGACTTGATTAGGAAAGACACACACCTGTCTATATAAGACCTTACAGCTCACAGTGCATGTCAGAGCAAATGAGAATCATGAGTTCAAAGAAACTGCCTGAAGAGCTCAGAGACAGAATTGTGGCAAGGCACAGATCTGGCCAAGTTTACAAAAAAATTTCTGCTGCACTTAAGGTTCCTAAGAGCACAGTGGCCTCCATAATCCTTAAATGGAAGACGTTTGGGATGAACAGAACCCTTCCTAGTGCTGGCCGTCCGGCCAAACTGAGCTATCGTGGAAGAAGAGCCTTGGTGAGAGAGGTAAAGAAGAACCCAAAGATCACTGTGGCTGAGTTTGCTAAAAAACACCTGAAGGACTCCAAGTTGGTGAGAAATAAGATTCTCTGGTCTGATGAGACCAAGATAGAACTTTTTGGCCTTAATTCTAAGCGGTATGTGTGGAGAAAACCAGGCCAAGCATGGTGGTGGCAGCATCATGCTGTGGGGGTGTTTTTCAGCTGCAGGGACAGGACGACTGGTTGCAATCGAGGGAAAGATGAATGCGGCCAAGTACAGGGATATCCTGGACGAAAACCTTCTCCAGAGTGCTCAGGACCTCAGACTGGGTCGAAGGTTTACCTTCCAACAAGACAATGACCCTAAGCACACAGCTAAAATAACGAAGAAGTGGCTTCACAACTACTCCGTGACTGTTCTTGAATGGCCCAGCCAGAGCCCTGACTTAAACCCAACTGAGCATCTCTGGAGAGACCTAAAAATGGCTGTCCACCAACGTTTACCATCCAACCTGACAGAACTGGAGAGGATCTGCAAGGAGGAATGGCAGAGTATCCCCAAATCCAGGTGTGAAAAACTTGTTGCATCTCTCCCAAAAAGACTCATGGCTGTATTAGATCAAATGGGTGCTTCTACTAAATACTGAGCAAAAGGTCTGAATACTTAGGACCATGTGATATTTCAGATTTTCTTTTTTAATAAATCTGCAAAAATGTCATCAATTCTGTGTTTTACTGTCAATATGGGTTGCTCTGTGTACATTAATGAGGAAAAAAATGAACTTAAATGATTTTAGCAAATGGCTGCAATATAACAAAGAGTGAAAAATTTAAGGGGGTCTGAATACTTTTCGTCCCCACTGTAGCTACTTAAATAGGATAATTGGTACCAAATTGTGTGTTCAATATGGAATTTTTGCTTGTGTGACGCAAAAGAAAAAAAATGTTTATGCTTTTACGTAAACACATCTGATGAGTATGGCATATGCCACTCTCAGTGGAACAGTGCTTTGAACAGACTGGAGTTTACCTCCCAGTAGCCTTATGTCTCTATGTTCCATAAGAATAGTACATTGTCAGGGGATATGATGTGTAACTTTTTTTTATTTAGCCCTGTCTTCTGAGATTTGCTGAGGTAGTACTTGGAAAGTATTGCTCTATACCCACTGCAGTTTCTCGCAGATTCATGACACATCACGGAAATACAGATATTGAATTCTTGCCTGTAATCTTCCTTTCTTTGAGTTGCAAGGTATAATGTGTGATATGTCTGCAGTTCCCCCTCCTGGATATGATGATAGATAAGCATGCATTAAAGGGAAAGTGTACAGTACTGTGTATACAGCGTATGTGTAATGTATGTATATACACACCCCCTATAATGCTACATCTTCTATGAAGGGGATCCTTTTCAGCTTGGCACCAAATCTATATCATCTGCCCCCGGGCAAGTAGCATCTCTGTATAAACTGCAAAGTGAAGTAAACAAGGTTACTAATCTGGCGCTTCAGTGTATATGAGGGTAAATTAGTCTTAATAAAATTAGCAGAAATTAGCATAAATTCAGGAGCCATTATATTAATATAATACATCATAATCTATAAGCCATAAAGCATTTCAACAAAACATAGCATTGTGAACCGCCACTCGATACTCTCTCACCGCTCTTAAAGATTCATTCGTCTGCAATGATTCCCAGGAGGAGATTGAATCGGTAGACTAGTGCAGCAAGCCGTGTAGTCATGCTATACGCGTTTCGTCATTTTGTCTTTACCAATAAGTGTGCCTACACGGCACGGACTTGCAACTTTTTAGACTGTTGTCTGTTAGGTCTTAACCCCTTCTAGTGCTCAGAGGTAGATCTTCAGAGGCACTCACCACAGACGATCTGAGTCAACAAATAGTGTGCAGCGGTCTGCACCGCCAACATCTCCAGGTTCATTGCATAATGTATGGGGCCAGCGGCATCCGATATTCCAACAATCACATAATCAAATGGTCGCTCTCCACCGGCAAACCTAAACGCCCAGTGCATTCACTGTGCATTTACTATACATATGCAAAACTCATACTTAATATAATAATACTAAAACATAGTACATAGTAAAATTCATAAATGTAATTTATGCTTATCTTACAAGATTAAAATTGTTCTCATTTACTGGATTCTACAAATAATCCAGGAAGGCTCATATGTAATGGTAATGATAACATAAATATAAATGACATCTTTAATGTCACTCATTTCACCAAGGTTTCCCTGGTAGAGGATTAATGATGACGGTCTATTAAATCATCCAATTGATACCGCTCAAATTATATATACAGAAAAAGAATATCTGTATATATAATTTGAGCGGTATCCATTGGATGATTTAATAGACCATCATCATTAATCCTCTACCAGGGAAACCTGGGTGAAATGAGTGATGACAGGTCCGTCTTTGCTCACTGTGCAGGGACGGACCTGTTAGAGCCCCGCTGTTCTCTATGGAGAGATCAGATGAAAACTGACAGCCTGTCTGTTTTCATCCGATCCCATCCGATCCACTGGATGGATGGTGAACGTATCGCCATCCATCTGTTTTGAGCGGATCTTGTCAGATCGGATGGCAGGCGGGTGTCAGCGGACACATCTCTGCTGACATCCGCATTCCCATAGAAGTCAATGGTTGGTCTGCTCGGATCCGCCTGAAAATTGGACAGGCGGATCCGATCAGGCCAGTCATGTGGACAGCAATGATTGTAGCATGGAGAAAGATTACAACTAAAATTCAATCAACAATTAGTAGGAAGTGTACAAGCCCTTGCTTTGAATGACTTCAGGACATCTGCGGCCACAGCACATCAGTAGTCTCTCACACTGCTCTGGTGTGATTTTGTTCCACTCTTCTTCCAGGCTCTTCCACAGTTCAGTGACTGTAGTGGGTTTCTTGGCCATAACTTTGTCGCCAAGGATTTTCCAGAGCTTTTCTATTGAGTTTAGATCAGGACTCTGGGCTGGCCATTTCATTATTTCAATGTTTTCAGCTTCATGGAACTGCTTGACCCATTTTGCTGTGTGACAGGGGGCATTGTCATGCATGATAATTGCTGGCTTATTGGGTGATGGACGCAGGGAAGGAACCGCATGTTGTCGAAGGTTCTGATAAACATTTGCATTCACTCTGCCATGTAGCTGTATAAGAGGCCCAATTCCTGCTGCAGAAAACATCCCCCAAACCACGACGCCTCTCCCTCCACCTTTCACTGACTTCTTTACATACTTTGGGGTCAGTCTTTCCCCAGTTTGATGACAAACATTTCCCATCGGACCCAAATAAATTAAACTTGTTTTCATCACTAAAGTGAACTTTGGACCAGTTCTCCTCTGTCCACGCAACACGCTCTTCAGCAAAGGTTAGTCTAGCCTTTTTATTCTTTCTGCTAATGAGAAGTTTGGTAACTGCAGAGTGGGCTTTCAGTCCAAATTCTCATAAACAGCAAGACACTATGACAAGAGAGATCCTTACTCTGTTCAGCGCTGAACTGACGAGCAATCGCAGCTGTAGTGTTGAACTGATTGCCCATTGAGATTCTCCGCATTATCCAGTCCTCTCTTGCATTCGTCTTTGAGGCACTGTTCAAACTGATGCGAGTTTATGACGAATGTGATGCGTCAAATACACTTTAAATTCGCATGTCATCCCTAAAGTCATTGTTTTCAATGACGGTCGTTCACATACATGCTTTGAGATTCCTCTATGAATGCGATGCGATTAAAAAAAAGGGTCTTGTGCGAGTTTACTGCGTTGCAAATTTAGTCTCCATAGACATCAATGTAAATCGTTCTTGAATCGCATGGATGGTTCACATATGTGCAAACTCCACCACACTACTCACCACAAAAACCAGGAAGTACACAGGAAGTTAACACCTTTTTTTTTTTTTTTACATTATGATTCCATTGGCTAGAATATCAATCGCAGCTATGTCCAACTCCTGAAATTCACAGAAAAATCGCTGTAAATTCGCACCTCACAAAGGACAAAAAACGGAACAATCACAGCGCATCAGTGTGAACCGGGCCTTATAGACGACCAGCCTTCTTGGGGGACTTGAATGAGTTTGTGATGCTGTAAAGATGCAATATTCTAGAAATCACAGATTTTGAACAGCAAACTTCTCTTGCTATGGCTGAAAGGGTCATCTCTTTGGCTTTCATCTGGACAACCTACTGCCGGAGGGTTTCAGTCACTTTAGAATGGCTCACCATCTTGCAAAGTCAGTGAAAACTGGAAAGTTAGGTTGCCAGTTAAATAGGGTTTGTCAGACAATTAAAGAACTTGGCACAAGTAACACCAACAACTGGGAGGTATACAGTGGCGTAACTAGAACCTTCAGGGCCCCGATGCAAGAAACCATGGAGGGCCCCCCTGACCCCCGGACAGGGCTCTTTTCTCTGAGCCCGATGGTGGAACACCAAGGCCTGGTCACAAGTGGGTGGCTGCATATAATGGAACCGATTTCTCCATTTCCCCTCACTTCTCCTCCTCTCCCTCCCACAGGCATTCAGCGGCTGCAGGAGGAAAATGGAGAGATGGGTTCCTCTATGTCAGTGTTTCTCAATCTTTTTCCAGTCAGGGCACCCTTGAAGTATACCCCTAGGAGAATGAGGCTACACTCTGCCACTGTGTGCACTGCATGCAGTTGCAGCATAGTGGTGATTTAAGGGGTTAAAACAGGCGGTCAGTAGGCAACATATTGCCTCTTTACTGGCTGTCAAATGCATCTGAAAAGCAATCTGAGCATGGGTCGCTTTTCGGAGGAACAGCATTTTTTGCTGGTACTATGAACAAGCAAAAAGAAATAAAAAAATGATTTCTGATTGTACACATATAGGCGGTCAGGATTAAAATTGTATACCTAAAATGTGCATACATACATGTAAACACACACACAAATATATATATATATATGCACATATGCACGCACATATAAAACAGTGGCGGCTGGTGCTCAAAATTTTTAGGGGGGCGCAAGCAAACTGAAAGATTCAGAAAAAAAAACATCAATTGCAGCCACTGTGCCCATCAATTGCAGCCACTGTGCCCATCAAATGCCGCCACTGTGCCCATCAAATGCTGCCACTCTGCCTATCAAGCTCTGGCGCTGTGCCCATCAAATGCTGCCAGTGTGCCCATCAAACGCTGCCACTGTGCCCATCGAAGTCTGCCACTGTGTCATCAAATGCCGCCACTGTGCCCATCAAATGCCGCCACTGTGCCTATTAAATGCTGCCAGTGTGCCCATCAGATGCTGCCAGTGTGCCATTGAATGCTGCCACTGTGCCCATTAAATGTTGCCAGTGTGCCATCAAATGCCGCCACTGTGCTCATCGAATGCCGCCTCTGTGCTCATCGAATGCCGCCACTGTGCTCATTAAATGCCGCCACTGTGCCCATTAAATGCTGCCAGTGTGCCATCAAATGCTGCCCCCCCCCGCCCGCTTGCTGTCTGCCTGGCAGATACCCTGTCTCGGTGGGGCAGCGGGTGACGGCCACGAGCGGGGTCCTCCATGCGTCTCCTGTCGTCCTCATCTCTTGTCCTCTCCTCCTGATAGGCGTCCAATAGCCTATCGTTTCAACCAATCAGGTGATGGGTAACAGGCCCGCACACCTGATTGGTGGAGAGGGGGTTCAGTGTTAGAAAAACAAATTAATATTCACTTTCCTAACACACTTGGGTGGACTGTGAGCGCCAAGCATAGCACTCGCAATTCACCTATTTTGAAGCCTATTAGAGCCTATGGCTCTAATCAGGTGCTTCAAAAACATCCCCCGCCACTGTAATTCAGGCACCCGGCGCCCAAAAAGTGTGGCAGAGGTGGCCATGGATAGATTCATGCTATACATGAATCTATCCATTGGTCATGAAGGGGGTGGCTGGAGAAAGGGGGCGGCACCTGTGCGCCCTTATGGACGCACCGCCACTGATAAACACACTCACATACATACATGCACACTCACATACATACATACATGCACACTCACATACATATGCATAAATACATGCGCGCACACACACATACACACATATAAACACACATACAGTAGATAGATAGCCTTATAAAAAAAAAGTCAGACCTTTACCTTAGCTCTTCCTGCCGGCTACTACACTGTAGGGGGAGACAAAGAGCACAGCACACACTGTGCTTTCACTTTGATGAGCTCCCTGCACAGTCAGTGCCGATTACAGTTTGGCTGACGCTAGGGGAGCTTGTTTCAGCCGCCCCTGCCGTTCCTCCTATCGAAGAATACAGGGGGCCCTCAAGGCCCCCTGCAGCAAGGGGCCCGGTCGCCATGGCGATCTCAGCGACCCCTATAATTCCGCCACTGGAGGTATATGAATTTTGATCAATCTTCTTTTTCAAATCTCATTGAAGTTTTTTTTATTCTGTGCCTCAAAATATATTTAACTCATGAAATATGCATAACGAGACTGCTCTTTTACTCCTGTTTAGATAATTTCAAATAGGACTAAGCAGTGACCTTGAAATTGTAGGTTGTTCGCTAATTTTGAATGTACAGTATCTCACAAAAGTGAGTACACCCCTCACAATTTTGTAAATATTTTATTATATCTTTTCATGTGACAAAACTGAAGAAATGACACTTTGCTACACTGTAAAGTAGTGCGTTTACAGCTTGTATAACAGTGTAAATTTGTTAACCCCTCAAAATAACTCAACACACGGCCATTAATGTCTAAACCACTGGCAACAAAAGTGAGTACACCCCTAAGAGAAAATGTCCAAATTGGGCCCAAAGTGTCAATATTTTGTGTGGCCACCATTATTTTCCAGCACTGCCTTAACCCTCTTGGTCATGGAGTTCACCAGAACTTCACAGGTTGCCACTGGAGTCCTCTTCCACTTCTCCATGATGACATCACGGAGCTGGTGGATGTTAGAGACCTTGCACTTCTCCACCTTCCATTTGAGGATGCCCCACAGATGCTCAATAGGGTTTAGGTCTGGAGACATGCTTGGCCAGTCCATCACCTTTACCCTCAGCTTCTTTAGCAAGGCAGTGGTCGTCTCAGTGGTGTTTTTGGAGTCATTATCATGTTGGAATACTGCCCTGCAGCCCAGTCTCTTATTAGAGGAGATCATGCTCTGCTTCAGTATGTCACAGTACATGTTGGCATTCATGATTCCCTCAATGAACTGTAGCTCTCCAGTGCCAGCAGTACTCATGCAGCCCCAGACACTCCCACCACCATGCTTGACTGTAGACAAGACATACTTGTCTTTGTACTCCTGACTTGGTTGCCGCCACACACGCTTGACACCATCTGAATCAAATAAGTTTATCTTGGTCTCATCAGACCACAGGGCATGGTTCCAGTAATCTATGTCCTTAATCTGCTTGTCTTCAGCAAATTGTTTGTGGGCTTTTTTGTAGATCATTTTCAGAAGATGCTTCCTTCTGGGACGACAGCCATGCAGACCAATTTGATGCAGTGTGCGGCGTATGGTCTGAGCACTGACAGGCTGACCCCCACCCCTTCAACCTCTGCAGCAATGCTGGTAGCACTCATATGTCTATTTCCTAAAGACAACATCTGGATATGACGCTGAGCACGTGCACTCAACTTCTTTGGTCGACCATGGCAAGGCCTGTTCTGAGTGGAATCTGTCCTGTTAAACCGCTGTATGGTCTTGGCCGCTGTGCTGCAGCTCAGTTTCAGGGTCTTGGTAATCTTCTTATAGCCTAGGCCATCTTTATGTAGAGCAACAATTCTTTTTTTAGATCCTCAGAGTTCTTTGCCATCAGATGACTTGTTGAACTTCCAGTGTCCAGTATGATAGTGAGAGCGATAACACCAAATTTAACACACCTGCTCCCCATTCACACCTGAGACCTTGTAACACTAACAAATCACATGACACCGGGGAAGGAAAATGGCTAATTGGGCCCAATTTGAACATATTTTCACTTAGGGGTGTACTCACTTTTATTGCCAGCGGTTTAGACATCAATGGCTGTGTGTTGAGTTATTTTGAGGGGACAGCAAAATTACACTGTTATACAAGCTGTACACTCACTACTTTACATTGTAGCAAAGTGTCATTTCTTCAGTGTTGTCACATAAAAAGATGTAATGAAATATTTACAAAAATGTGAGGGGTGTACTCACTTTTGTGAGATACTGTATATTGTACATTCACATCAGTCCCTGCCCTCAAGAAGCTTACAGTCTAAGGTCCCTAACTCATTCATAAATACAAATACTAGGGCCATTTTTTAGACCGGATCCAATTAAAATACCAGCATGTCTTTGGCGTGTGGGAGGAAACCGAAGTACTTGGAGAAAACCCACACAGGGAGAGCATGCAAACTCAAGACATGTAGTGTCATGGTTGTGACTTGAACCAATGACCCTAGTGCTGCTAGATGGAAGTGCTAACCACTTGGCCACTGTACTGCCCATTGCCTCTTTGCTTCACTGTATGTAGCTCCTCATTGCCAATTTGGCTCATTAGATCTGGTGACTCGTGCCTCTCTTCTTGAACGATTATGATCATAGTATGTACAGTTTATTACTGTGCAACTATTTTTGTACCTGTATTTCTATACCTGATGATAAAAAAATCTGTAAAAAGTATATAAGAGTGACATACTCTCTCCCCAAAAGCATTATTTATACAGTTGGGAGCCACTGAGGCAAACATTTGGGGGTGATTGAAAAATACTGGGCCATAGTGGAAACATGAGTGGGATCTATGCCATGCCATCCCCTGCAAGGCAATGTGTTTATTTTTTCTCTACTCCAGCTTTAAAGTGTTACTAAACCCAAAACCGTAAAATCAGTCTGTAGATGCAATAAAGCATGCTTGTTATACTCACTGTGGAATATAAGGGGTTAACCCTCTGCATTGTGTAAAAAGGCTGTTTGATCGTGTCTCCACTGATCATCCCCTTCCACTGTCCTCAATATATTTCCTGATATTTACAGAGCATTGGGGGACAGGCTGCACATGCTCAGTTTGGTGTGTATTGCTAGAGTTTTTTTTTTCTTGGGAGAGTGCGTGTGATCAGCACAGGGCCAATCAGCACTGTCCAGACAGAGGGTCAGGGATCCTGCAGCCTCATAGAAGAATCCTAGGAGAATGAGAACTCCTCCTACAGGCTTTAACCAGACACTGATAAAAGTCACAAGTCTGCCATATACTTCTGACGAAAAAAGGTATTTAGTTTATATATACTAAAACTATTACATTTCCATGTTCTGTGTACTGTGGGAGACCAGATATAGTGAATGCAGGATCCTCGGGTTAGTAACACTTTTTAACTCTAAAATTCATGCAGGAACACGTTATTACTACTGAACTTTAGGGAAAAAAATAAAAAGTCTCCTTCCTCCCCAAACTCTACTACAGTAATTGTTGTACAACGAGCAAACAGGCCAAATTTCGCTTCATGTATGGCCGGCTTTACCTTGGAGAATATTGAGAGGTCCTATGGTGCATACACTGAACAACAAGAAAAACAATCTGAACCATTTGATGTAGAGTTTTTTTACTAGTACACTTATCTTTTTAACCACTTCCCGCCTGGCCTATAGCAGAATGATGGCCGGGAGGTGGTTCAGTTATCCTGACTGGGGTCATAAGATGCCCTGCAGGATAACAGCCGCCGCGCGCCAGTGGGGGCGCATCGCGGCAAACGGTGGTGCGGTGTGTCAGTCTGACACACAGCTACACCAATCTCGGAGGCTCTTTACCACGTGATCAGCCGTGTCCAATCACGGCTGATCACAATGTAAATAGGAAGAGCCGTTAATCGGCTTTTCCTCACTCGCGTCTAAAAGACACGAGTAGAGGAGAGCTGATCGGCAGCTCTCCTGACGGGGGGTCTGTGCCGATTGTTTATCAGCACAGCCCCCCCTCGGATGCCCACTTCAGACCACCAGAGAAGCACATAATATGTGGATGGCCAGGTACATCCCCCATGGCCATCCACATTATGCGAACATATGCCCAATCAATGCCAATCAGTGCCCACAAATGGGCACTGACTGGCAGCATTATTAAAACAAAAAAAATCAGTGATGCCCAGCAATGCCACCCATCAGTGTCATCAGTGCCACCTATCAGTGCCCATCCGTGCCACCTATTTACAAAAAAAATTTAACAGAAACAAAGAAAATCTTTTTTTTTTTTCAAAATTTCTGGTCTTTTTTTATTTGTTGCGCTAGAGATAAAAATTGCAGAGGTGATCAATTACCGCCAAAAGAAAGCTCTGTTTGTGGGAACAAAATTTAAAAAAATTTGTTTGGGTACAGTGTAGCATGAATGCACGATTGTCATTCAAATTGTGACAGCGCTGAAAGGTGAAAATTTGCTTGGGCAGGAAGGTGTATAAGTGCCTGGTATTGAAGTGGTTAAGGACAATATAGAATATAGAATAAACAGCATTTCAGTGGAAGAATTAGATATTGTCCCCACCGGGTATTTAATGCTTGTTGTGGCTTAGGATGACATGACCTACACCCATTAGGATGACTGCTTCCCCCATTAGTAAAGCTTTATGGTGTATGATAGGCATTCCTACTCAGCAAGTCAAGAAACACACTCTCGTAAAACACAAATGGAGTGCATTATTTATAGACTATGCAGATGAAAGGAGTGATTTGTATTTTATAAGTGACTTAAAAACTGGCCAGCTACAAAATACTTAAAGGAAACTTGTACTTAGTGAATTACGAAGGTTGCCATTGCTGACTGCCTTCTGAAAATTCTAGTTGCCTGGCTGTATCTGGCTTCAGTATATTTGTGGGAAAAGAAGAAACGGCTGCACACCGGCAATATCAATCCAACGTAGATTTATTTGAACAAACTTGTATTCATGACTGCCAACCAAGACAAGAACAATGCAGAGGGGACACGTTTCACACTGCAATAGTGCTTCTTCAACTTCTTTGAAAAAGCCGTATTGCAGTGTGAAATGTGTCACCTCTCCGTTGTTCTTGTCTTGGTTGGCAGTCATGAGTACCGGTTTGTTCAAATAAATGTACGTTGGATTGATATTGCCGTTGTGCAGCCGTTTCTTCATTCCCTATTACTTTCGGTGGCGAGCCGTGGCTTGCACCCAGCATATCCGGATCTATTTCATTGGGATCACCTTGCGTTACCTTCTTGGATTTTCAATATGTTTATGTCTGGATAAAGCATACAGCTGTTGATGTTGTAGTAGCTCCTGTTCTGCATACGTGTTCTGGATCAGCGTTCTAGATAGTATTGAAGCATTTGGATCAGCATCAAAGCAAACATAATGCAGCTATAACAGCCTATGTTTTGCCTTAGTATATGTAAGTATTGAAATTTTATCTAAAAGCAAAAAATTTTTATATATTTTGGATAAAGTATGGAAGGGTTAGAACCTCTTTCAGCTTTTTATTGTTGCCAGAATCAGAGGGACTTCCCAGCTGGGGAAAGGGGGGGCATGGAGAGATTCACTCTTTTTATCCTGGTTACTATTGCCACTGGGAATGAAAGTGATGGGAAAATGCCAAATTTGGAGTTGTCACCACACCAGGGATAGAGGGAAATCTTGCGATTGGGACACTAGTTCTAATGATAACTGTTTAAAGCCAGCCATGCACTAGGCAAATTGTATCCAGTTCCTGATGAACTGGCCGAAAATCAAGCTGTCGGTGGCTCTTACGGCACTCTTTCACCCAACATCCTTTGGCCAACAATTTTCCATCTGGCTACCTCCATTTTTAAATCAAACAGCGGCTGCATCAAATCAGATGCAGTCACTGCTTGAGTATTCTGACAGCTGTCAGAATACAATAGCTGGAAGTGGAAAATTCCTTTATCAACGATGTTTAGTATAGATGGGGAAGTTGAGTGATAAACAAGGGAGATGCTGGGCCGCTTCAGAGAAATCTTAGTGTATGGCATCTAAAGCCCGATACACACTATTCATTTTTTTTGTTGTTGAACCCAGTGGGCTGAACGAAAAACAACAACTGTAAAGCTTGGGAAGAGCTGCTGCACTAAATATGCAATGTTAGTACAGTGATCTTCCCTGCTGAGCTATTGTGTTCTGATGGGGGGGACCTGTCCTGTTAAACTGCTGTATGGTCTTGGCCACCACCATGCTGCAGCTCATTTTCAGGGTCTTGGCAATCCTCTTATAGCCTAGGCCATCTTTATGTAGAGCAACAATTCTTTTTTTCAGATCCTCTTCTTTGCCATGAGGTGCCATGTTGAACTTCCAGTGAATGAGAGAGTGAGAACGATGACAACAAAATTAACACACCTGCTCCTCATTCACACCTGAGACCTTGTAACACCAATGAGTCACATGACACCAGGGAGGGAAAATGGCTAATTGGGCCCAATTTGGACACTTAGGGGTGTACTCACTTTTGTTGCCAGTGGTTTAGACATTAATGGCTGTGTGTTGAGTTATTTTGAGGGGACAGCAAATCTACACTGTTATACAAGCTGTACACTCACTACTTTACATTGTAGCAAAGTGTCATTTCTTTAGTGTTGTCACATGAAAAGATAGAAAAAAATATTTAGAAAAATGTGAGGGGTGTACTCACTTTTGTGAGATACTGTGTGTGTTGTGTATGTATGTGTGTGTGTATATGTGTGTGTGTGTGTGTGTGTATATATATATATATATATATATATATATATATATATATATATATTAGGGCTGGGGAAAAAAACGATTTAAATCTTGAATCGAGTTGAGAGGTCAAAATCGATTCAACATTTAAGCAAATCGATTTTTTTAGATTTTGTTTTTTTCACCGCGCCGGTTCTAAGGCGATGCGGGCATGAGTTTTTAGGAGAGGCCACGGCTTCGTCCGGACGACGCGGACTAGGCTGAAGCCGCGGCCTCGCCTAAAAACTCATGCCCGCAGCGCTTCAGGACCGGCGCGGTTTCCAAAGAAAAAAAAAAAAAACCTTAAATCGAATCGTGAATCGAGTTTTTTTTAAGAGAATCGAAGATTTTTTTTTTTTTTTAAGAAAATCTCCCAGCCATATATATATATATATATATATATAAAATACACACACTGGGTGTACCTGTCAGAGTGTCCATTTTGAAATCTTAGTACATATTGTATATTGTATATATATAACTTGGTGTATAGCTTGATTACGATTTTCCGGCATGGTGTGACATTACAAACTGCCTTAACACTGTTGCACAATGTGCGCTCACTATCCTTTCTTTCACCATGCTGATAATGACACACACAGGGATTAATCTCGTGTGTCCCTGCCTTCCTGTCTTATTTCCATGTGGAATGACTGATGGCTGTAACTGTACCTGCCAGTGAAATCCATATCCAGCTCTAGCGGTGAGCTAGGTAGGATGGAGCCAAGCTACCTGTGTTTATGGAAGACGAGCTGACAGACCATTATGGAACCGTGGCAACTCTTAATCTGTTTCTATTTCAGGAATGCCGACTTAATGAGGTTGCAAAGCGGCTTAAGAGTTGTATGGTTTTAGTCAATCAGCATTTACAAATAATGCACTGTGCAGCCAGCTGTAATATTTGTGACACTTATTAATGCAAACTGCTGCTGTTGTCGGTTTAAAGAACATTTCTGAGCAACAAGGAAATCTGTGAACTGCTATCAAGAAACATAGTGACTGTGCAAAAATCTATAAAAAACCTTTGTTTACTTTTTTATCAGTATTTGTAGATCTTTATACTGTATATAATTCTTCCCTTTAAGACTGAGCTTGAAAATAGGACTGTAGTCTCTTGCCAGTCATTCTGGTCTGCATGCATAGCTTTGTTTAGCTAGTTTCACACTTTGTTGAAAATTGAGCATCATTTTGTATAGATCTACAGAGCAGAATTTGTTTTCAG
This sequence comes from Aquarana catesbeiana, assembly GCF_042186555.1. Classification (NCBI taxonomy): domain Eukaryota; kingdom Metazoa; phylum Chordata; class Amphibia; order Anura; family Ranidae; genus Aquarana; species Aquarana catesbeiana. The sequence goes on along the minus strand of NC_133325.1, from coordinate 686,434,762 downwards.
AATAAATAGTGTTGTCTTGCGGTTTGCTGTTCTGCCAAACATGCATGTATGATTTTTGGTCCATTGTGGTGCATTAGCGGCTGACTTTACGCAGCGCATGCCAATGCATGACACAATGCACGTTAATGCATCACAGCGGGCCAGCCGCTGAGAATGATTCCTAAAGCCGCGTACACACGAGCGGAATGTCCAACAGAAAAAGTCCGATGGTAGCTTTTCATCGTCTATTCCGACCGTGTGTATGCCTCATCGGACATTTTTTTTTGAAAATTCTGACGAACCTAGAAATGGAACATGTTCTAAATATTTCCGATGGAACCAATTTGGGATAACCGCTCGTCTGTATGTTGTTCCGACGGACCAAAAACGACGCATGCTCTGAAGCAAGTACGAGACGGAAGCTATTGGCTACTGGCTCTTGAACTTCCCTTTTCTAGTCCCGTCGTACAGGCTGTACGTCACCGCGTTCTGGACGGTCGGACTTTGGTTTGACCGTGTGTAGACAAGACCGCTTGAATGGAATTCTGTCAGAGTTCTGTCGGAGAAACCTTCGTGGTATAACCGTTCATTTTCTATAAACAGCAGTCTAGGTATTAATGTCTGTCGCCCGGCAGCTCAATGTAGTGAAGGGCCCTTGCTCCCTCTGTGGAATCAGTGGTCTTTCTGCAGAGGTCTGACATGCCCCCTGCTGAGTCAGAGCTAGCACTGTTCATTCAGCAGAGAGCATATTTTTTGTGATTGCACAGATATAGGCCTGACTAATAGATTGCTCCTGTAGCAGAGAGCTCTGTGTAAAAAAAAAAAAAAAAAAACCCATAAAAGTAGAACTATAGGCAAAACTTTTTTTTTTCATTTTGAATAGAGTAAGGCTGGATTCACACCTATGCAGTTTTTGTGCTTTTTGCATTTTGCAGCTTTGCACTGCAGTCCATTTAACATGGTTTCCTATGGAACACGTTCTGTAGTGCAAATCAGCAAAATGCGAAAAGCACTAAAAATGCATAGGTGTGAATCCAGCCTAAGGGAGACTTATAACCCATGTCAGATTTTTTTTTCTTCATCTGTGTCCCATTGTGGAGATTTCCTTTCACTTTCTGTCCAGTAGCCAAACAGGAAGTGAGAGGAAATCCCTGCAAATAAAGGGAATTCCTTTGGGACCCCCAGGCCACCAGAACTAGTGTCCCCATTGGAAGATTTCCCCTCTATTACTTTTCTGGGAACAACCCAAAATTTGGGATTTTCTTTTGGTTTCACTTTCAATGAGAACAGTAAACAGGACAAATGGAAAGGAATCTACTTAATGGGGGCACAGACAGCAATAAAAACTGACAGGGGTCCTAATCTCTCTCCACTCTATTCAAAACTAAAGAAAAGATTTTGCCTTTAATTATATTTCAACTGTTCTGACACAGTTCAAAATTTCTGAAAGCTAGGTCCACGCTCATATGACGGTACTTGGGCCTAGTGGTTGACTGCTTATTCACTGATTACTACATCGTGCAAGGCCAGGGGAAATTGTGTATATGGATCCTATACCTAGATTTACAGTGCCTTGAAAAAGTATTCATACCCCTTATAATTTTCCACATTTTGTCATGTTACAACCAAAAAACATAAATCTATTTTATTGGGATTTTATGTGGTAGACCAACACAAAGTGGCACATAATTGTGAAGTGGAAGGAAAATGATAAATGGTTTTCAACATTTTTTTATAAATAAATATGTGAAATATGTGGCGTGCTTTTTTTTTCATGCCCCCTAAATCAATACTTTGTAGAACCACCTTTCACTGCAATTACAGCTACATGTCTTTTTGGGGATGTCTCTACCAGCTTTGCACATCTAGAGTGAAATTTTTGCCCATTCTTTGCAAAATAGTTCAAGCTCTGTCAGATTGGATGAAGAGCGTCTGAACAGCAGTTTTCAAGTCTTGCCGCAGATTCTCAATTGGATTTAGGTCTCTACTTTGACTGGGCCATTCTAACACATGAATATGCTTTGATCTAAACCATTCTATTGTAGCTCTGGCTGTATGTTTAGGGTCATTGTCCTGCTGGAGGGTGAACCTCTGCCCCAGTCTCAAGTCTTTTGCAGACTCTAACAGGTTTTCTTCTAAGATAGCCCTGTATTTGGCTCCATCCATCTTCACATTCTCTCTGACCAGCTTCCTTGTCCCTGCTGAAGAAACGCATCCCCACAACATGATGCTGCAACCACCATGTTTCACAATGGGGATTGTGTGTTTAGGGTGATATGCAGGGTTAGTTTTTTGCCACACATTGCGTTTTGCTTTTAGGCCAAAAAGCTCAATTTTGGTCTTATCTGATCAGAGCACCTGCCAGATGTTTGCTGTGTCCCCCACATGGCTTCTCGCAAACTGCAAACTGACTTCTTATGGCTTTCATTCAACAATGGCTTTCTTCTTGCTACTCTTCCATAAAGGCCAGATTTGTGGAGTGCACGACTAATAGTTGTCCTGTGGACAGATTCTCCCACCTGAGCTGTGGATCTCTGCAGCTCCCCCAGAGTTACCATGGGCCTCTTTGGCTGCTTCTCTGATTAATACTTTCCTTGCCCAACCTTTCAGTTTAGGTGGATGGCCATGTCTTGGTAAGTTTGCAGTTGTGCCATACTCTTTCCATTTTAAGATGATGGATTAAACAGCCTCTGTAAGATTTTAAAAACTTGGGATGCTTTAAACTTCTCTACAACTTTATCCCTGACCTGTCTGGTGTGTTACTTGGCCTTCATGATGCTGTTGGTTCACTAAGGTTCTCTAACAAACCTCTGAGGGCTTCACAGAACAGATGTATTTATACTGGGATTAAATTATACACAGGTGGACTCTATTTACTATTTAAGTGATTTCTGAAAGCAGTTGGTACCACTAGATTTTAGTTAGGGCTATCAGAGTAAAGGGGGCTGAATACAAATGCACGCCACATTTTTCACATATTTAATTATAAAAAAATTTGAAAACCATTTATCATTTTTTTCCACTTCACAATTATGCGCCACTTTGTGTTGGTCTATCACATAAAATCCAAATAAAATACATTTACATTTTTTGGTTGTGACATGACAAAATGTGGAAAATTTCAAGGGGTGTAAATACTTTTTCAAGACACTGTACTTCATTTTTGAGGCTAGTGCAGGCATTTTAATACTATAAATCTTTTCTTATTATAATTTATACACATTGACTGTTGGTAAAATGTCTTGGTTTAATTAACTAAACTAGCCCCAGGTATTGTATTCATTGTTAACAGCTGGTGCAACATGCAGATGTGACTTGAAGGCTTCTTCAGTCTTTCTCCTCTAACTGCGCATTTTTAATTTGCCTTTAACTTTTAATCCTGTCGGTGTGTGGATTAATTTTGGCATGGATTTAGAGGTGTATAGTATAGAAATCTTTCCTTTCATACATTGTGACTTGAGAATCTGTATGATGTGATAATCTGAAAGGGTAAAACGTGTTCGGGTGGTCTAGTGCCTAAGCTTTAGCTACAGAAGTAAAGCTGTGGGATGTTTAACTTGTAGCTCCTCAATATACAAGAACTACATTTTTCAATATGCAATCATTGTATTATTCTATATCTGGTCTAGCCTTCTTACCTTGTGAGAAACTAAAATTGCTTCATAAGAGTTTAGCTTTCGGTAAATACATTGTATAGGTTTGTTTATGTCCACTTAAAACATGGAATCTTTTTAGGATGACCAATCCCCAATAGTTTGCCCAAATCTGTTCCTATACCCTCTTTGCCAGACTATCAAATGCATCATCATTGCCAGGCCTAGTGGCTACCAGTATGACTTCAAATGATGTTAATGGCTAATAGCTTGGTTTTACTTTTCTTTATATCATAAGGATTATTATTTCTTTCCCAAAAATGCACACCTTTAGACTTGTACTGTAAGCTATAACAATGTCTGACCCTAGTAGTCTGGACAATTCTTGCCTTGACCTTCCTGCTGCATAATCAAAAAGGGCTCATAATCCCCGCTGCTTTCAGAACGCTACCATAGTTCTGTGCCTGCTTTGTGCTTCTTTTGAGATTGTGAGATGTAATTTTTCATCTAGAAAGGATACTTGCCATACACACAGCACAAGTGTAAGAATTTATTGAACACTTTTATAGGATGGTTGTATTTCAAGAGTGTTAACAGATAGTGGTGTTTGGTGATGATGGCAAGCAAGCACAGCAGAAACATGATACCAGAATATTGGAGGTGAACACTAATTGGGCCCAAGCTTTCAAAGCAGATGGCTTTGAGAAACGTTTTCCTACAGATACGTCAATATTTTCGTCAGGCTTTCTGTATGAGAAAGGGAGAGAGAAGCTTACAGTAGGTGTGTTTGAGAATATCTCTTCTGAAGAGAAGCAAAATAGGTTCCCACATCACCAGATTAGTGAAAAAAGTTAGTGAGGAGTATAGCAGGTAAATACTTGATGGTTAGAGCCCTGGAACAAGGCAGAGCTAAAAATTGGCTGCTGGTTAGTACCTCTGCTGCACAGATTATGTGCTACACCGTATAAGTGGGCATCCAGCCATCAGAATACATGGAGCTGCCTGCAACCTGAGGAAGCTTTGTTGGGTTTCTATTTGTAGGTTACTTGGAAAACTCATTGTCCTGTTAACAGCTATGAATGCAGTTCTTAAGATGTAGAAGTAGAACACAATAAACCCCAACTGAAGTTTTCTTATGTTTGCTGGATATACTGTATTTACTGTGAAACAAAAGGTAAATCTTAATTTGCTTACTGAGTCAGTAATGCAGCTTTTAAATAGCAAAACTCGTTCTTCTTTTGGTAGATAAAACGCCTTCTGTATATGCTGTATAGATGTGTTTTTTGTTGTTTGCTTGGAGTTCAGCTTTAACCTGAAAGTCACAATTTGCCTATAGCTGTCTATACATTAAAATGCTTGAACTTGTACAACCTCTGCTTATGTATTATTTTATAGCTTGCTTAATTTAAGCTTTGTACACCCTACTAGTTTTTTTTCTCTTTACATCTGTTTATTTTTAAATATAACAAAGATTGACAAATTGAGTACATATAAGGATGGTGGTACAATATTCAAATAGCAATAGAGCTAAACACTTCGATTTATGAACAGGATGAATATGTAAAAATGTAACGAGTAGAGCAACAAATAAACCAATAAAGTATTACATCGAAAGCATTATAAAATTCTATTCCGTTCTATTGGTTCATTTTGCAAAAGCAGTAATAAGAAGATCAATCGAATAGGTATATATTAAAAACAGAAGAGATAATCTGTTTATAAGTACTACACAATATGAAAAGTAAGGTAGAAAACAAAAAATAGGAATAGAGCGAAGAGGGTAGAAAAAAAAAAGGGGGGGAGGGTTTACAATTATAGAAAGTATAGTCAAGACAAATATAGTAACATTACCAAAGCAATAATAGTGTGTCATCAAAGTCTGGAGGTAAACAATGCTTAACCCAAGGAAGCCAGAGTTTCTCAAATTGACAGATTCGATCTCTTTCGATTGCTTCTATTTTAGCAAGAATAAGAGCTTTATTAGTTCTGTGTATGGTTTCAGCTAGAATTAAATATTTCGTTTTCCATGCCTTAGCAATGGTTTGTTTTGTGGCTGTTAGGAGCTGTAAAAAAAGGCAAAATTGATTCTGTGTGATCCCATCAGGTTTCATGTTTAATAGGGCTATAGCAGGATTGGGCTGTATAGGTGTATCAAAGATTTTGGAGGCTAATTAAAAAACTGCCTTCCAGAATTTTTGGGCAATCCCACCCAATATGAAGTCGAGTGCCCGACTCTTAACAGCCGCGAACACAAGCCCCAGGGTAATCAGAAGCATATTTCAATATTCTAGCAGGGACCAAATAGCAACGGGTTAGCACCTTAAAGTTAGTTTCCACAGCAGCAACATTAGAAGAAGCAGACATAAATGAGCGATTAAGGTCTAGTTTCCATTTCGAGATTTGAGGGGGACCAGTGTTAGTACTAGCTAAAATTTGCTTATAGAGAAATGAAACAAGTCCTCTAGCATGTGGGTCAAAAATACATATGCGTTCAAAACACATTTGGGATAGTTGGGAGTTGGAATTGAGATAAGGTTGGAAATTTTTTTTGCTTTGCAAATATCGGAACAGTTCCGGTTGAGGAAGTCCACATGTATCACACAAAGTAGGAAAAGAATGTATGAACGAGGCAGATACCAAACAGATGTCAAATAAAACCAAAGAATTTCCAAGCTCAACTTACCAACCAGCCTGCGACCAACCAAATTAAGCTGTCTAACAGTATGCGTTAAAAAAAAAGGGGTTTAGTTGCACACATTTGCAAATACATGCATAAGCTGCAGGCCACGGCAAGGCACCCTGTATCCTGCAGACCCTAACTCTAACTTTGAAGAGTCTCCACAGTGGGAGCACATGTATTCTAATGGATAGATGAAGGGCAGGTGACTGGAGGGAGCCCAACCCTCCTTAAAGGCGCAGGAATACACTGAACACCCAGCACATTGCACAATGGCAGCAAAGGTGTCAGTGCAGTGCCTGACCAATATGTCAACAATACAAAAAAAGGTCACTGCCCCCACCTATAACTGGTCTTCACAGCAAGGAGCACTGGAAGGGCAGACGCATGTCAAATAAAACCAAAGAATTTCCAAGCTCAACTTACCAATCAGCCTGCCACCAACCGAATTAACCTGTCTAACAGTATGCGTTTAAAAAACAGGGGTTTAGTTGCAAACATTTGCAAATACATGCATAAGCTGCAGGCCACCGCAAGGCACCCTGTATCTTGTAGACCCTTACTCTAACTTTGAAGAGTCTGCACAGTGGGAGCACATGTATTCTAATGGACAGATGAAGGGCAGGTGACTGGAGGGAGCCCAACCCTCCTTAAAGGTGCAGGAACACACTGAGCACCCAGCACATTGCACAATGGCAGCAAAGGTGTCAGTGCGTTGCCTGACCAATATGTCAACAATACAAAAAAAGTCACTGCCCCCACCTATAACTGGTCTTCACAGCAAGGAGCACTGGAAGGGCATAAATTAGCTGTATTCCATGCTTTGAAAGCATTAGGAGCGATCCAGGCAGGGTAAAAAGCAGGATTTTTAACAAAGAAAGGAGCGGTAAATGAGGAGATTGAAGGACGAGAAGTTTTGAATCTGTCCCAGATTGATAAAGAATGTTTTGTGATAGGTTTACTAATAAAAGTACGATCAGTTGGTCTTAACCATAAGATGTTAGATACTGAAATAGGGTCACAGTCAATAGACTCAATTGTTACCCATAGAGGAATTTCTTTGATTGCATGGTATTTTGGTAAATGTGCAAGTTGTGCAGCATGATGGTAAGCTGAAATATTTGGGAGACCTAAACCTCAGCAGCATTGTGGTTTACAAAGAGTGGATTTAGAGGTTCGATGTTTCGTTTTACCCCAGATAAAAGAGATAATTCTGCGCTGTATAAGCAGTAGAAAATTAGATGGAACTGGGATGGGCAAGACTTCAAAAAGATATAAAAACTTGGGCAATATAGCCATCTTATTTACAATAATTTTGCCTAACCAGGATAGAAGACCATTGTGATATTAATTCAGTAACCTGTTTTAGTAATGGAGGGAAGTTAGCTGAGTATAAGTCAGTTATCTTAGGAGTGAGTTGTATTCCTAGGTATGGAAGTCTATAAGGTGTCCAAGAGAAGGGAAGTGAATCTTTAGCAAGCTGAAGGTCTGAAGGAGACAAGGATTTGTTGTGTGCAGATGATTTTTGATAGTAAACTGTTAAACCCGAAATGTGTGCAAAACGGTTTAGGACAGAGGAGATTAGGTGCTGTGATATGGGGAGAGGACATGAAGAGTAAGATGTCATCTGCAAAAAGACATACTTTATGATGACTTCCAGCTAATTCAATACCTTTTTATGTTTTGATCAGATCTAATTGAATGGGCCAAGGGTTCAATGAGGAGTGCAAATAGGAGGGGGGAGAGAGGACATCCTTGATGAGTTCCACTTCTAATAGGGAAAGGGTCTGAATTAAAACCAGCATATTTGATAAATGCATTCGGCTTATCATATATAAGGAAGAAATCCACTTAAAAAAATGCGGTCCAAAACCCAATTTTTGAAGAATATATTGTAAGTATGACCAGGAGACAGTGAAAATGCTTTTCTTATATCTAGCGAAAAAAAACATGCAGGTAGACATCTGAATTTAGCGACATGGGCAAGTAAAGAAGCTCTACGAATATTATCACTTGCTTGGCGTGAGGGGATAAACCCAACTTGATCTCGATGAACAAATTTGCCTATTACTTGATTCAAGCGGGTCGCAAGTATTTTAGCTAAAAGTTTAATGTCAATATTAAGAAGCGAAATAGGACGGTAATTTGTCCAAGAGGTTGTATCGGTTTTAGATTTGGGAAGCATGGAAATTATAAAGTGTATACAAGAAACAAAAAACATTACAGAAAACATTCAAAAAACGAATAATAGCTCGAGACTGTAAAGAAATATAGTGAACAACTCACTGCTGTCAATAAAATTTTTTTTTTATAAAAACAGCCGAAAAGTAAGGAGTTAAACTATAGAAAAAAGTTTGCAGTGAGTGAATTCTAAACTGGTAAGACAAAAAAAAGTTTACCAAACATCTTGTTAGATTGAAGATTAAGATATAAGAATACCTGACATCGAGTCAAACAAAAAGAGAAAGGTCGGTCCATAGAGTCCTCAGGAGTTGGCTTAGAAGAAGAAAAACGACCACGTTTTGATTGCCCCTGGTGACTTTATTTCCTACAGCACCAGCTGATTTTTATAGGGAGCGGGTAACCATTCAATTTTGTGCGTTGCTTTGGTTGAGAGGGCATTCTAGAAGTTGAATGTTTTGTAAAGAGGGGTTCTTCAGCAGAAAGGCAGACATATTTAGATCCTTGGTAAGTGAAGCGAACTGAAAATGGAAAGCCCCATTGATAGGTGATCTGGTGTCGCTGTAAAACTTGAAGTGGCTTCAAAGCTCGATGCTTAGAGATGGTGAGCTGAGATAGATTAGCAAAAAGTTGTTACTTGGTAAGGAAACAGTGAAATTTGGCGATAATATCACGCGGATGGCCATCAGCTTTGCGAGGTGTGAGGGCTCAATGAACACTGTCCATCTCTATTCTTTTGACTTGTATGGAAGGTTGTAGTTCTTGAAATAGGGATAGCATAGTGGCTTGCAAATCAGTGACAGATTCAGGTATTCCACGTATACGGATATTGGAACGCCAGGCCCTATTTTCGTAAACTTCTATACGAGATTGAAGGACTACGTTTTCAAATTCAACTGCATAAGTCTGGGTGTTATTTTCAAGTTCATCAACTCGCTGTTCAAGATTTGCAGTGCTGATTTCCCTAGTCAGACTGTTTTGTTATATGATCTGAGGTTTGTTTAAGGGCTTTGTGAAGCATTTTTTCAAATTGCCTCAGAACAGAAGAATGACCCAGGGTCTGTAAAAGATGTAATTTGTGAAGTTTGTATATCTGAATCTGAATATCTGTTATATTCCCCCTGTGTTGCTACAGACACCTTAGAGCGCTGAGAGGATTTCACTGAGTGTGAGGTAACAGGGGGAGGGGGTGAAGCTAGTGCCATTCTGACTGAAACCTGAGGCTGCGCTGCTTTGTTGTTTTTTGGCTTCATTTTCAGACAAGAACTCCCAAGAACCATTAAGTGGCAGGGATTATTAGCAGACCGAGTAACAATATTTACCGGGTGAAGCTGAGCCGGGACATGGAAACATATCTTCAGGAGCAGAGCTCTAAGCTGGCATGTCTGCTCAGTCAGGCTCCGCCTATGCGCCTCGTAGTTTTTTTTTTGTTTTTTTTTTCCTCAACCCAGTGGCCTGAAGGAACAAAAAACTAATAGCTCGGGAGGAGCCGCTGTATTAACTATGCAATGTTAGTACAACGATCTCCCCCGCTGAGCTATTGTATTCTGACAGGGGTGACGTCCCCTTGCCAGAACACACGATCAGTGCTCTCAGTCATTTCCAGTCATACCCCTTCAACAGAAGCTGGCTTCTGTCGAACCACCTGTCACACGCGGGCCAAATGTCAGCTAGTTTCTATGGAACTGGCCGATGCCGCCCGATATTCGTCCAGTGTGTACAGCCCTTTACTCTAAAACTGATTTTGGTATACACATTATGAAATGGGATTGCTAACTAAGGTCAACACTGTGTAGTAATGAGCACTTCTGCTTTTTACATGTATAATGAATTGCCTGGAGTATTTTAGAAGTTAAAGAGGTTGTTGGGCTTAAAACACTGATAATTACCGTACATTTTAGTAAATGCTGCAGCATTGTGCTGCACACCTTTCAAAACCATCCAACATCCTTTTTGTTTTTCTAAATGATATTCTGAAGAATGCAGCAAAAGCATTGGGAATAGCCAAAAGTGGATAGGAACAGATCCACAACTATGGAGGAAACATCTTGCTGCATGAGTCCCCTATAGATATTAGAATAATTGAAAAAGTGCTGAGCGTCACAGAGTACACGCTAGGCTGCCCCACATCCCAAGTTGCAAAACATTGAAAGAAAATCAGGTTTCCTCTGAGTGGGACTTTTAGAGAGGGGCAGATAGCATAATGAGGTATGAAAACAATATATAAAAAGTATATAAGATTTTATTAAGAAGCGTAGATTTAAAATAATGAGCACATATATACACTACACATATCAAAGAGTCATAATTCAATACTGGACAGGACTAATCATGCAATAACAATTCAAATAAGACAGCTGATAATCGCAGAGATCTGTTTAGTTGATAGTGAACACAACAGAAAAAACCCAACGCGTTTCAAAATTGCTATTTCTTCATCAGGGGTATATGCGATTATACAAAAAACAAAAAAGAGAGGGCGCCCCCGGCCTTGTGCTACCTTCGAAACGCGTCAGCCAGCAGCTGCACGTCTTGTCCGTAGGTCTGGAGACTGCTATCGGTGTATCCATTATCACCATCAATAGACCATTATGCGCAATTTTTTTCTACCCTTGTGAGTAGTATTTTTACGTTTCCTTCTTTTAATAAACTTTTTAAAGATAATGCACAAGGCCGGTGCGCCCTCTCTTTTCTGTTTTTTGTCTGCATGTTAGGATTTCCCTATCCTTGAGGGCAGCAAGGCTGAAAGCTACCATCAATCGAGAACTTTGAACTGTCGGGCCACACATTTATGCGCAAGAGTTTTTGTTTTGTTTTGTTGTATATGCGATCATGTCGCAGAACGTGCAAACGTCTGCAATTTAAACAAATAAACACAAATTAAATGCTTAATATTGACTATACACAGACTGATAGGTACGTATAAAATCACACCGTACTCTACATTTGAATGTGTTTAGACACTGACCGTGCAAACTGTGTAATTCTTGAGTTATTTTCCTATCCAGGATATATCATTTAAAAACAGTGTGTGTTGCAGCTGTCGGCCTGGACGGCCCTCGGCCCGACAGGGTAGATCAACGCACCAGCACAGGTGGATAGGTCCAACGGCAGCAGATATTAGATATCGGGGGCAGCTTGGCCTACCAGATTATATCTAACCTTAAGTGAAATTGAAATTTTTGGTAAATTGACCCAAGCAATAGTCAGAACAGCAGAACCTGTGCAGTGCATGACCAACCTAAGGTGATGAACATTGTTAACATTTTAGCTTTTAGAACTCTTTTTCAATCTGTTCTTGGTGTAAGGATTTATTCCTGAAATCTAACCATCCATTTGCTCTTTTCACAGATTATTTATGCACTCCAGAAGAAAATGTTTACAAGATAGACTTCACAAGATTTAAAATCCGAGACATGGAGTCAGGAACAGTTCTATTTGAAATCACAAAGCCACCAGCATCCGGTGAGGTTACTTTATTAACTACTTGAGTACTTTTCTGTTTTACCCCTTCATTACCTGGCTGTTTTCCAGTTTCCAGTGCCGTCAAACTTTGATAATTACTCAATCATGGAACACTGTACCCAAATTAATTTTATGCCATTTTTTTTAGAGACAGATACTAATTTCTTTAAAAAAAAAGGTTCCTTGTTTTCGATTAAAGTAAAAATGCCATGACCGTGCAAACACCCCCAAAATGACCCCCTTTTGAAAAGTAAACACCTCAAAGTGGTATTATTTTTTGCCACAAGAAACATGCTAGTAATGGTGCACTAGATGTAGAGGAAGGAGGAAAGCAGGTGAAGGGGTTAATGTGCAGCATAAGGGAAGCAAAGGGTTAACATACAGGTCACATAGAGAGGCACTATGAAGATTGGATGTATAGGAGAGGAGGGTGAAAAGAATAAAAACTTTACTTGCAACAGTTGCTGCCTTGACTATATTTCAGAAATAATGAATGACTCCATTAATTAATTCATTAGTTCCTGTTTGCTCCCCTTACTCCATTGTAAGGATTTACAGTGTGCCCTGTGCAGGGCTGTGTTTAGCTGGCAAGGGAATGCACAGGTTTTCCATGCATCTCTGTGCCAGCTGTTCCATAGATGTCTATTGGGATAAGTGGCTGAATGAACACAGCCATTTTGTCCCATTTTGGGGCGCCTCCTGCGGGTGTGGGTGCACCACACTGAATGCACCCAGGGTGAGTTCAGGTCCCACACCCACATAGAGGTCATATTAGGACATAGTGGCTGTGTCTGTGCAGCTGCATTTCCCAAAAGACATCTATGGGACTGCCAGCATGAGGATGCATGTTCCAACTGCATCTTCTTGCCAGCAAAACATATCCCTGCATGGGGCGCGCAAGTAATCAACCTGTGTGAATAGGGCTTGAAAGGAAGGGAAGGGGGGCTCATAGATGCAAACATACACTGTTTACATCAATGTTTCTCAACTCCAGTCCTCAGGTACCCCCAACAGGTCATGTTTTCAGGATTTCCCTCAGATGAAACAGCTGTGGTAATTACTAAGGCAGTGAAACTGATCAAATCACCTGTGCAAAATAATGGAAAGCTTGAAAACATGGCCTGTTGGGGGTACTTAAGGACTAGAGTACAGAAACATTGGTTTACATCATGTGGTACCTGTAATTGGTCTTTTTATGGTCAGTCACAGTAATCTAAAGTGAGCGTACAGAGCCGCTCGGATTGGCTCTGTACAGAAACTCTATATAGAGTGTTCTAGGCACTAACAAGTTCAGTGTTATGAAAATCACATTTAACTGGTAACATTTTATTCTATTTTATGCAGATAGGATTGGAAAGTGCTGTGTATTCATATATATTATATATATATATTTTTTAAATTTTTTTTTTCTTTGTGATCATTTGTACAGCGGGTATTTGCAAGGAAGACATTGTAGAGTTATACAGTCATTAAACCTAGAGCACTGTGGGTTTTAAAAGGTTATTTATTTATGCAAAGAAACTTGGAATCATCTGGCTTATTCAATACGCTAATGCAAAGCTTGGCCATAGACCTATGTATAATATATATATATATATATATATATATATATATATGAAAGAGATGAAGAGATGCATACAAAGTAAGGCATCTGTCCTCTCCAAGTTCTGGAGGAAAGGGGTCCACATCAATCTTTTTCCCAACTCTATACAGCCCAGTCGTTGCTAATTGAAAACGTGCAGTTCTGTTTGAAACTCTGTAAGCACCCATGGTAGTGTCAAAGTTGCTGTCACTTTTGTGTCTGCATGTAAAGATGAAGGAAAATAAACATGTGTGTATGTATTCGTGTGTGTGTGTGTGTGTGTGTATATATATATATATATATATATACACACAGGATACGGTACCTGTGTAGCAATTGTACCTTTGTGGCAATTGGTAAAAATATTTAACTAGGTAAACAGACTGAAAAGGAAAAAGCTGCTTGCAGAACACTTGAAACAAAGGAACATATAACTTATAACAGGAACATCAGTTAATACAGCAAATGCAAACAGAGGAAATGCAATGATTCTTGTTTAGAAAGTTTTTATTCTAATTTTATCGGTTGTCATTATGATCTAGTACTGTGTTCCAGGAGAAAAGGAAAGAGTAAAATCTTAATATTGTTTCATGATTTAGAAATTTCCCTTCTGTAATTCTTTATTGGTCTGCATTCATTTTATTTTTCAGAGTAAGACTTGACTATGGTCATGTCCAGGGCTATTTCATTATTGCAAATAAAAATGTCCTAATCATACATTATAGGACACAGGGTTTCTTCTTATTCATGGCTTACTTGGATTTTGCAGCCACCTAAAAGTGAATGGACACTGGCCAATAATGGGAAGGTTTCCCTGTCCAGCACAACACTCAGTTTTGTGCTAGTGTCCTTAGGTACTAGATGTTTCTCTGCAGTCTCTCTAAAGAGTTATTTATATGAGTGTGCTTATGGATTTTACTGCCTGTTCCATACACCCTTGCTGGAGAAAAGGGAAAGGCTTTATCCAGATGAGCTGCCCATGGCCTTGCGCCCAGGGGGATGGTTACTGGATTCCGTTGCCAAAATCAAGGACAGCCCGTAAGATTGCCGGTCAGCACTGGCAGTGTTGGCTTGGGTACTTGGTAGCTGGAATTGATGCTGGCAGGATGCCCCACAAGTCCAGGGTTGTGATCCCCTAAGGAGGAGACATGTCCCTGAAAGCCCTTTCGCAGTGTGCCCACTGTGATGATTGAAGATTGGGCTCTCTGATAGCCCTGCAGCCTGCATCCCTGTGCTTGTTCTGCCCATGGATCTTTGTGGATGTATCCAATAAAATTAATACTCTCCCTCATATCGGAGTGCGGGCAACCCACTATTTTCACATATGTGGAGTGCCACCCCTCCTTTCACTGCACAGCAGCACAGACCAAGCGGTTGGCCTCCTCACCCAGGGCATCTCCCTGCAAGTATTGTGGTGTTGCGAGGTAGGCTTTGCTTGGCCACTACTTAACTGTGGTCATCTAATTACCCTTTTGAGGTGAGGCTTTATATTCCCAAGAACTGGCAGAATGCAGGCAGAGAGGTGGTGAGAGACAAAGGGATGAGCTCACAAATCCCTTCTAAGGGTAGGACAGGCTCCCACATAGTTCCCCATGTAATGCCTGCCCTCTGGGCCAAATCAGTTCAGACTTTCTGCCCTTATTTGGTCTTTCCACTGTTTCAGGTGTAAGTTCCTCAAATGCCTTTGTATCTAGGGAGAAATTTTCTGCAGTCTCCTCAGGCTTCTGTAAAGAGCTCTCAGGGATTCTCACTGTGTTGTAATGCCTGGTATGTAAATGTGGGCACTTTGTTGCAAGAACATGAAGGATATTTTTGGATGAGGATGTGGAAGAAGAAGAAGTGGTAAGGTGCAGGAGTCCTCTTTTTTTAAAGAGTCCTCTCAGGAAGAGGCTCAGAGTTCTGACCTGTCTCGGGCACATAGGACCACAGTTGAATTTTTGCCCGATGTGGTCAGGATTAAATTAAAGCTGCCACTTGCAAAATGTACTTCTCTGAAGGTCACAGTGTTTGGGTCCTGGCAGTCACCAAACATGCTCAAATCTTTTCCCATGCATCCTAACTTGCAGGAAGCAATGTCTGCTGATCGAGCTCGTCTGGAAAAGTTGTTTTCACCTCTAAAATGGTTAAGTCAGCAGTACCCTATTTAGGTGGATTTTTTTCCAACCATAGATCCAGTTATTTCCTACCTGAGCAAGACCCTGATGGTCCCAGTGGATGAGGTTCTGGCCTTTAAGAACAATGCGGATAAGAGATTGCAAGCCCACATTATGGTGTCCTTTTCTTTGGTTGGTGCAACTCTGCAGTGGCTGTGGAGGGAGTATTACAAGCACTCAGTGTGTCCAGCCAGGAAATCTGATCCTCAGGATTATGTTGTTGGACAATACCAGTAGGAGTTCCTGTGTCTAATGTTTTTGAGTGCAGAATTCAGTATGGAGTCTGCCTATTCAGGGATTGCTTCATTTCAGCAGGGGCACTTCAAGTTACTGTGTGCAGGCAGCCTATTGAGCTCTATTAGGAGGCAGAGCCTTCAAGGACACAGTCACTCATCCTAATGTGACAGGTGTGCGAGTGTGGGTGAGCGGTGCTAAATGCAGACAGTGTGTGTTTGGGACAACTCCTCTGCACGTGCATACCCGTCACAATAGGACAAACGGCTGCGTCCTAAGAGACTTCAATGGGCTGCTTGCGTGCAGCACCTGGAAGTTAAAAACAGCTTGTTCGCGATATACAGGCATCATCACCCATGTGAACGAGGCCTAATGCAGTTTCCTGTTATGGTGTAGCAATTATATTACTCTGCTTTGAAATTCAGAGCAGTGTTGCACGTCAGTGGGATGAAAAAATAATGATGGGGTGTGGCTTTTGGCATTATTATTGCTGATTCACAAGCCTATAGCTTTTCAATCATCTTCCTGCCACACTGCTTTCTAGATTGATAGCACTGTTCTGTTGCTGAAACCCCCCCCCCCCCCCCCACTGTGAGATGCAGTGCTTGGCATGGGGGGCATGTGAGACCTAAATAAAGGAGAATTTGGTTAAGTCAGGGAAGGTTTACTTAACCACTTCAGCTTTGTGGACATACCTAGTACATCCCAAAAGTGAAGTGCTCCCCACAAGCTTACGCTTGTTACCTTCAGTCAGTTCCCAGCTGTAAAGTTAAAGTGATCTGCCCCATCCGTGGTTATTGGGATCTCTTGCTCTTCCCGAAAGGCTTCAAGATGGCGAGCTGCATGGTCAAGTCATACATTTAGGGCCCTTTTACACTGAACACAGTTGGCTGCATTTTGAACTGCACTCCAACTGCATAGAAAGCCCCAAATCAAGGTAATCATATGGGCATAGTTCATACCCTTGCAGTGCAGTTCAGCCCAGTTCAAAATAAAGTAAAGCATGCTGTATTTTTCTGCACCGCAAATGCAGGGAACGTGCTACAAATGCATTATAAATGCGCTGCATCCCTTTAAAAATAATAAAAATAAGAATTGTACTAATTATTATAACCTGTCCCTCCTTCCGATGTCCTGTCCCTCCCATTAACTTCCTGGCTCTGTGCATGTGGTGTGTGTGGAGAACAGAGCACAGCCAAAATAGCAAACAGGTCACCAATAGATGCAAAGGAATTCATTACCATGATCCAGGAATACCCAGTGCTTTATGACCCCAGACATCAGCATTATAAGGACAACAGAAGAAAAAGGGAAGATCTGGGAGAGAAGAATGTAAGAATGTACTTGATTATGAAGAGATGGACAGAAAGATCACTGGTAAGTTGCTTATTGCATGTGGTTATCAGGATAGCCATATCGGTCATGAAGTGTTCCAGAACAGAGTGCAGTGACCACATGGACCCCTCTTCTGCCTGTACTAATGATGGGAAATATCTTTTTTAACATTGGGGTGGGGGTGCCTGCAGAAATTAGGCCCAGAAATCAAACCTGTTAAAAATGTATGGAGATTCCATCCTGTCCAAGACTCTTGAGAATATCCAAACTACTACTACCTTTGGTCTCTTTCCATCAGTAGTGGATGAACCCAGTAACGACGCCTCCAAGTACGTCGTCTCAAATTGGCAATGGCCAGCACCAGAATTTCGCCGACAAGAGCAGACATTCTTACTTTTGTCCACATACTACGAAAAAGGAAGTGACTTCAAAGGAAATGCAACAAAGTCAAGCCCAAAAACTTATAGAAAAATGCACTACAACTGCATAAAAAATGTAGCGCTCAAACACACGTCAAGAGCACTTCAAACGTGCATCAAGCAGTTATGTGCAGTTTCATGTGTGAATGGGCCCTTAGTGTACTTAATAGCTACTTGGATAAGCAGTAAAATGTCTTCAACATTAAAGTACACGTACAGTTGAAATGACTAACTACTACTAGCTATACCATGACCTGGATACACGCGATCATCTACATATATTTGACCTACTTAAACCTCACCCTGACATGTATAATCATGTCACTATTTCTGACAGATCATTCCTATTTTTAGGCCCCATCTCTTTTAAACTTGTGAGCCACAATTGTAATGGACATTTGAACAGTTAGATGACTAGAACATAATCTTAGTGACCGGCACTGCCTGGAAATTGTATGACTTTCTCATTTTTTAACCACTTTAGCCCCGGAAGGATTTACCCCCTTAATGACCAGGCCATTTTTTGCAATACAGCACTGCATTATTTTAACTGACGTGGTCGTGTGATGCTGTACCCAAATAAAATTGATGTCCTTTTTTTCCCCACAAATAGAGCTTTCTTTTGGGGGTATTTGATCACCTCTGCGGTTTTTATTTTTTCGCGCTATAAACAACAAAAAAAGACCGACAATTTTGAAAAAAAAAACAACAATATTTTTTACTTCTATAATACATGTCCAAAAAAAAAAATTATCAAATCTATTCATCAATTTAGGCCAATATGTATTCTTCTACATATTTTTGGTGAAGAAAATCACAATAAGTGTATATTGGTTTGCGCAAAAGTTATAGCATCTACAAAATAGATTTATGGACTTTTTTTTTATTTTTTTATTTTTGGTAATGGTGGCAATCTGCAATTTTTAGCGGGACTGCTACATTGCGGCGGACAAATCTGACCCTAAGTGACACTTTTTGGGGACCAGTGACACCAGTACAGTGAATCAGTGCTAGAAAAAATGAACTGATTAAACTGACCACTGAAGTGGTTAACTACAGGGGCGATCAAAGGGTTAACTGTGTTCCCTCGGTGTGTTTCTGTGTGGGGGAAGTGCTGACAGGAACAACACAGAGATCGCTGTTTCTAATCACTAGGAACAGCAGATCGCCATGATGTCCCCTGTCAGAACAGGGATCTGCCTTGTTTACATAGGCAGATCCCCTTTCTGCCTCTCTGTACCGTGATCGCAGGTACCTGACAGACATCGGGTCCACTGGGCATGCGCATCGGCTCCTCCTCCGTGCAGCGCGCGCGCCCACACTATCTATTGCATGAAACAACATACAGGTACGTTGTTTTGCACAATAGAGCCTCCCTGCCACAGTGTATATGCGGTGGGCAGTCTTTAAGTGGTTAAACAAGCTTGCCATTTTCATAATTTTTAATAAAGAGTATTGTATTAGACACTTGATGATACTTAGGCCTCATGCACACTGGATGTTTTTACAGCAGCTGTTTTTAGCTTCAGACATTTTTTTCTGCAGCCATTAGACTCCCCAGCATGTTATAATATGTGCCCATGCACACATAGGGGGAGATTTACTAAAGCTGGTGCACTCCGAATCTGGTGCAGGTGTGTTTGGTAACCAATCAGCTTCTAACTGCAGCTTGTTCAGTTAAGCTTTGGCAATAAAACCTGGAAGCTGATTGGTTTCTATGTAGAGCTGCACCAGATTTTGCACTCTCCAGTTTTAGTAAATAACCCCTATAGGCTTGTTATCAGCAGTATTTGGTAGGGGCACTTTCTGACTTGAAAAAACACCCAGAACTAGTGGGTTTTGAGAGGAGTTTTTCAGCTGTAAAAATGCTCAAAGCGCAAAAAAACACTGAATAAACTCAGCTATTTGGCGTTTATCAGGGTTTTTTGAGCCATAAGCTTTTGTGGGAGTATAATCTTGTTAAAAAAAGCTAAAAACCGCTACAGCTCAAAAACGCTACTGTAAAAATGCTGAATAACTCAATCTACAGCTACTGCTTTCTTCAGCTAACGCTACTGGCTTTTTTTATAACGGCCAGTGCGCATTAGGGCTGTTAGTGGCTCAGTGCAATTACTTTAACAAGTGTCTGGTATAATAAGCCATCTTTTGGAAGAAATATAGGGGATGGCATTGCTGCCTTACTGCCGAAAGTGCTAGCTGCTTGGCTGTCTCTTGCTTGAACACCTGGAATCACTTTGTACGGGGTTACCCCGTGGCAGGGGTACCCATCTTTAGAATCTTTTGAATTATATGGAATTAGACACAGAGGTTCCCCATAGGGGCCCCCTCCGCTCACCTGATGTATTGCCTTGCTTGTTTGTTTTTCATTGGCACTTTTCTGTGTTTTATACTTTTGAATGCTCCTTATGTAGCCCCTGCGTGGGCGACTTCGGTTCCTTTTTTTTTATATTTTCACTAAAACCAATAAAAATTATTGAACCGAACACCTGGAATCACTGACAAGGAAGGAACGTGGAACAGCCAAAGTTAGAACTTGAAATTGATCAGCATAAAAATAGACAGCCTTAGTACTTGAAATGATCAATGGAAATAAAAAGTTAAACATCCATCATTTGTGATAACCCAGAGAAACCAATTGATTTTTGATTTATTAAAACCAGAATACTGAATGATGACTTTTTTTTATGGGAACCTCGCGTTGTATATTCTTTGCTTGATTTAATAGGACCTTGGTATATTGGCAATAAGCAATATTATAAGCAATAGAACAGTGCCACCTAGTGGCCCAAGAGTATTATGCACAGGATCTATTTTGTAATACCTCTAAAGGAAATGTAACAGTACTTTCCTCTTTCAAGACTACACATTCATGAAATAGTGAGTTTGGAGAGATCTTGAAATTGAATAGCTATATAACACGATTGTATTGCTAAGCAGGGCACTGTGACTTTTAGATATGTAGTTTTGTCTTTCTTAGTATGTCAAAAGAGAATCTTGCAATATGGTCATGTTAAAAACAGACGTTTTACCTGTAAATTTCCCATTTCAAATGCTTTGGAGCGCCGCTCAAAGCTGCAGAATAACGTGTCCCTACCGGTATTCAGAAAGTGGGAGCAGGTGTTGGGCACTAATTCAGAGGCGTGGACATATGTGGGGTAAGACGCCGCTCAAAACCGACCCCCGTGCTTCAGACATGGATATGGCTGTGTATGGCCTCAGCAAGTGCATCTAGCCTCTGTGACCAACCCCTGGTAGGCAGGGCAGAACATGTCAGGGTGCGTGGCCGGAGCAGTGCTGGCCAAGGCTATACACAGCCATATCCACATCTGAAAAATGGGGTCGGTTTTGAGCGTCGTCTTACGCCACACTGTTCCTATCAAAATTGTTAATACTACTTTTAATTCTATATAATCCTTCGAATGTACATGTATTCGAGCACATTTGCATATCAACAGCCCAAATAGAAAGAACCCTTAATGCAACTAGGTGAAGATAAGCAAAATTGGTGATATCACATGACCTGTCATAACAACCAGGTCATAATTGTCATTCATTTTTTTTTTTCAGTGCAGTCAAATTAAAGCTCTTTACACATAATCCATACACGCAGCTAATGTTTTAAAAAGTGTAACTTGGCTTACAAAAGCTGAGCGGCAAAAATTGGTTATAATGTTAAATGATGTTTTCGTACAAGGTCTGCCTTAAGGATATTCCTTAGAATACTACATAGTACACATAAAGAAAAAATCTCTAAAATTCCTCCTAAATATAAAAGCCAGAAAAATGCACTGACGCAGTAAAAAAACAAATATGTCTAAGGCCTCTTTCACACGGACTGTGCGTTCAGGTCCGCCTGTCAGTTTTTTAGGCGGACCTGAACGGACACTCCACGGAGGTCTATGGAGCGTCGGATGTCAGCGCTGAGCAAGCGGATGTTCACGGGGCGGATCATCACTGATCCGCCCCGTGTGAAAGAGCCCTAAAAGTTAATTTTTACAGTTTCACACAAACCTGTGATTTTAAAGTACACCAAATTGCAAATACTTGCTTTCCATTAATCCCTTCCTGCCGACACATATGTGTCTCATCAATATTCCTATTACACACGTTCCTGGAAAGTATGGATCTTAAAATGGTGGGTGTGCAGCGATTACCAGCAAGGTCCTGGAAACATCAAGCAAGTGTACATATTCACCAGCACACCATGGATCAACAACCTCCGTCCAAAGGTTTATTGAGAGAGATCACATCACAGAGATAAGTGCAACGTTTCGGAGCCATGCAGGACCCCTTCGTCAGGCATGTGATAAAGTGCAACAGTGTCAAAGCATAATATAAATACATCAGCCACCAATCAGAAAATGCAAAATTTTTAAAAATGGTAATCCCCCCCCGTGACGTCAATATGACATCAGAATCCCACCAAAAATCGTTAAAAACTAAAAGGCAACAAAGTAACCTAAAGCATGCTGAAGATGCTGAAGCAATAAATTCCTAATACAGTGGAATACAGCCCGCATGCATAGCGTCAGTGTATGTGCAATAGAGCGGGCACATCAACCTGATGCGTCCGATCAAAAACGAGCAGCCGCTAGGACCCAGCAGTTTAGGTTGCCATTCAGGAACACTGGCTGCCAATCACGTTGTGACGTCCGGTGTGAAGTCCGACGGAATAATTCCATTGGATATTTTGGTCGGCTTCATTGGACTTTTTCTTTCGAAAATTCTGACAGACCTAGAAATAGAACATGTTTTAAATCTTTCCAATGGAATCAATTCCTATCGGGAAAACCGTTTGTCTGTATGCTATTGCGATGGACCAAAAACGACGCAAGGGCAGCTATTGGCTACTGGCTATTGAACTTCCCTTTTCTAGTCCCATCGTACGTCATCACGTTCTAAACGATCGGACTTTGGTGTGATCGTGTGTAGACAAGTCCGTTTCAGCGGAACATCGGAACTCCGTCGAAAAAAAACGTCAGAGTTTATTCTGCTGGAAAGTCTGGTTGTGTGTACGCGGCATTAGTGTGTAGGAGCTAGGCTAGGAAAGGCAAAAAAGAAAAAAAAGAGTGATAAAAGAACGGGGGAAAGATGAGAGGGCATGAAATCAAAGAAGAGATGAATAAGACAATAGAAGAAGAAATAATGAAAAGAAAAAAGGAAGATTAAATGGGGAGAACACAAAAGGAGGTAAAAAAGAAAGAAAAAAAAACACTGATTAAAAGAAAAGGAAAGAAAAAAGATAATAAAGCATAACAAACAGAAACGGGGAAAAAAAGGAGGAGAAAAAAAGGGAAAAAGAAAAGGGAAAAAAAGGAAAAAGGACAAACGGTACAGAGAAAAAAAGGGGAAAGTGGAAAAAAGGAAAAGGAAAAAGAAACAAACAGGTGGAGCAGGAAAAAAATATGACAAGAAAAACAAATTAAAAAAAAAAATTAAAAACAGGAACACAAGTAACAAAAAATAATAAAAAAATAAATAAAAACAAAATAATACATTCAAATAAAGTAGACATAGGGACAAAAGAAGAGAAACCTAAGCGAATAGCTCCTATGTGAGGCACTCTACGCTCAGCTGGGTCAGCTTAAGGTTGTAAAAAATTCCAAAATAGATTCATGTGCGAGCCATTGGTAAACAGATTGTGACATGACAAAATGTGGAAAATTTCAAGGAGTATGAATACTTTTTCAAGGCACTGTATAATATCAAAGAGACTTTCTCAACCTTTTTATCCCAGAGGAACCCTTAAAAATGTAGGTCTCCAATAACCCCTGCTAAAACCTATTCATTCAGGGTCAGTGGGAAAAATTTCACAAAAAATTAAAAGGTGAACCAACGCTGTATACCTCTCACCATCTGCCCCCACCCTTTTCCCAGTTCCTTCCCTAAGCAGCCGATGCAGGAGATCAGAGACTTGAAATTCGCAGTCTTCTTCCAGGAGCAATCAACCAGAGTGATTCTGATTGGTCATGTGCTGGCACATGACCACTTTGACCATTCAGAATCAGGGTGTACATTATTGTGATAAGGTGAACTTACACTTTAAAGCCTGATTTATTATACAGGATTTACAACATGAGGGCAAACAGTATAGTTACAATACAATTCAAAACAGGAGGATTTTGGGTGAAATGCACCAGAAAGGGAAGTCAAGTTTTTTACAATGCCAGATTTTCGCGGGCAGTGCCTGTGTGTCAATATACTTGAATTGCATATTCTCATGTGTTAATATGTGTGACTTGTAATGCGAAGTACATTGTAATGTGCTTATGGTGCATTTGCAGTCATATCAGTGCAAAACACATTTTGCCAAAGTACACAAGTGTGGTTCGAGCTTGAAAGTTGTTCCTTTGTCCCACCCCCTTTTGCTGCAGTGTCCCACCTTCTGATAGTTATTGTGTGTTTGGATATTATCAATACATAAATGAAGTTCATTTTTTTTTGTTTTAGAGCGAGAACATGGTGACAAGAAGGATGTGGATCCCAACGCAGGTAGATTTGTCAGGTACCAATTCACACCTGCTTTCCTCAGACTGCGCCAGGTTGGGGCAACGTAAGTAAATGTAAACTCAATTAGGTCTTTTTCCACCAGGCAGATATAAAAACATCAATTCATACCATTTCATTGAAAAAATAATTTTAGTGGCGCTAGTAAAACTTACTGAATATTAGCCTTCTGTAATCCCCTGTACAACGGCACATAAAGAGGGATACCATGCACCTATACGGATATGGAGCATGCCGCCAAGAAGAAACATCAGTGAATGGATGGCTGACTTTATACTACCTTTTTTTAGAAAAACTTTGCTATTTTCACTAAAGGTTCAAATGAAGCCATTCATGATAGATCAGCAAAACCCCCTTCAAAAGGTCTCCATGCAATCCCATTTTTCCACCTTTGGATGCCTACAGGTCACCTTTGGGTGCCTACAGTACAGGTCATCCTCCCCAACCATAATATGCTTAAAGTGGAAGTCCATGCAAAAACTAAAATCCCTGCATCTTCAGCCACCAACATTCTAACACTAACCTCTTTAGCCCTGTAAACATAAAATCTCTATAGATACCTTTTCTGAAGCCAATTCGACCCGATCTCCAGCGCCGGAAGCAATGCTGTGTAAACGTCCGACAACGGCTGTGAAATGAATGGGAAGTGACCTCACCCATAGAGTTACTATGGGTCTTCCATTGACAGACGTGTCCTCTGCACCCGCCTACACAGAGAAGCTGCAGCTGACAGCTCAGTGTGGGATAAGAGCTTCCGCCACTGGAGATCGGGTCGGATCACCTGTAGAAAAGGTATGTATACTGATTTTTTTATTTTCAGGGCTAGATAGGTTAGTGTTAGAATGTTGGTGGCTATAGATGCAGGGATTTTAGTTTTTGCATGGACTTCCACTTTAAGGAAAAATACATATCCTGAAAAGCTCAGGCAGGTGATGGGACATATTGAGAAGAGGACACTGAAGCGTGGTTTATGTATCTTTCCTTAACTGAGAAGTAAGGCCAAAGCTATCTTGGCCCTACCTCCCTAAGGCCTTGTGCACAAAGAACATTCTTTTAACTCCCTTAGAAGCCAGCAGCGTGTTTGCAGAAAAAATGCCCATTACTTGTAAAAGTGTCTAAAGCTTTTACAAGCTTCTAGGAGCTTTTCGGGCATCAAGTTCTTGGGTGCTAATTCATTTCATTAGCCAGAATTATTTATTCTGGCCATTGAAATGAATTAATGCTCAAGAACTAGTGTTTAGGCGCAATTAGCAGCTTTTGGTAGCGTCAAGCATTTTTTCTGACCAAACTCTGCTGCTCCTGGCAGTGTCTTTTTTTTCCTGCCTCTAAAAGCTCCTGCCACTAAACGCTGCTAAAAGCCTATGTGTGCATGGACTCATAAGCTAACACTGAGGAGCGTTTAGAAGCAGGGAAAAAAATGCCCCTGGTAGAAGCAGCTGTAAAATCATCCAGTGTACATAAGGTCTTATAGATCACAGGATCCCGACTTTAATGTCGAGATCCACCCAGGTCCTTGACCGACATCTGGCTCAGAGTCTCTGCAAGCCTGCGTAGAGTCTGAGCTAGAAAGGGGTACACACTATAAGAAAATCGGGCGATTTTTGGGGGGAATTTTTGTATGAAAATTCGGAATCAGCTGTCGAAGGTTGTGCACGCACAACACGAAAATACAATCGTACAAAAATTCTTTGGATGAAAATGTTTGCCCATTTTTCTTATAGTGTGTATGAACCTTTAGCTCTTCAACCTAACCTGACCTAACTTTTTATCTCACACGGCTTTTGCGCAAAAATTTGATTTTTGATTTAAAAAATAACAAAACAGTAAAGTTAGCTCAATTTTTTTGTATAATGTGAAAGATGATGTTACGCCGAGTAAATATATACCAAACATGTCACTCTTTAAAATTGCGCACACTCATGGAATGACGCCAAACTTCGGTACTTAAACATCTCCATAAGTGCATTTTAAATTTTGTTACAGGTTACATGTTTAGAGTTACAGAGGTGGTCTAGTGCTAGAATTGTTGCTCACGCTCTAACGCACGCGGTGATACCTCACATGTGTGGTTTGAACAGCGTTTACATATGTGGGCGGGACTTACATGTGCGTTCGCTTCTGAGCGCGAGCTACCGGGGACAGGGGCGTTTTAAATTATTATTTTTTTTATTTTATTTTACTTTATTTTTTTTATTTTTATACTTTCTTTAACATTTTCTTTATCACTTTTATTCCTATTACAAGGAATGTAAACATCCCTTGTAATAGGAATCGTCCGTGACAGGTCCTATGGAGAGATGCAGGGTCAACCCCACATCTCTCCTCCAGGTTCAAAAGCATGAGATCGGGAAAAAAAATCCACGATCTCATGCTTACCAGCCGCAATTGCTGCTTTCTTTACATCCGTGGCCTGGACGTGACATAATGTCGCGCCCGGACCTCCCACGGTCATAGAGATCACTGGTGACCATCTGGTCACCGGAAATCTCTATGGTTGTCATCCAGGGGCGGCCGATTCTTTCTCTGGGTCCCCGATGGCACGGGAATGCCCGGAGAAGCACTGGATGGCGGCGGGAGGGGGAGTGTCCCCTCCCGTCTCCTGTAAGAATGATCAAGTGGCGGAACCGCTGCTATGATCGTTCTTATGGTGCACACAATCGCCGGCTAAAAACAAGGACATCTGAAAGATGCCTGTAGCTGTAGGCATCATTCAGATATTCCCACTGAAAGTGAAAGACCTCATATGACGTCTTTAGGCGGGAAGTGGTTAACCACTTGCCAACTGGCTCACGCCAATGTACGTCGGCAAAATGGCATGGGTGCACAAAACAACTTACCCATACCCCGCTGCGTAATCCGCGGCTGCCGTGCGCCGCAGGAGCGTGCCCTTGGATTCTGCTGACTCGATGTCCACCAGTGGCCTGCGATCATGGCACGGAGAGGCAGAATGGGGAGATGCCTATGTAAACAAGGCATTTCCCTGTTCTGCCTAGCAACATGACAGAGATCTACTGCTCCCAGTGATCGGGAGCAGTGATCTCTGGCATGTTCTAGTAAGCCCATCCTCCCTACAGTTAGAACACACCTAGGGAACACAGTTAACCCCTTGATCGCCCCCTAGTGTTTAACACCTTCCCCAGTGACATTTACACAGTAATCAGTGCATTTTTATAGCACTGATCGGTGTATAAATGCCAGTTGTCCCAAAATAGTGTCAGAAGTGTCCGATCTGTCCGCCGCAAATGTCGCAGTCACAATAAAAATTGCATTACTAATAAAAAAAAATTATTAATAAAAATGCCATAAATCTATCCCCTATTTTGTAGATGCTATTACTTTTGCGCAAACCAATAAATATATGCTTATTGTGATTTTTTTTTTTTTTTTTTTTTTTTACCAAAAGTATGTAGAAGACATATTGGCCTAAACTGAGGAAGAATTTTTTTATATATTTTTTGGGGATATTTATTATAGCAAAAAGTAAAAAATATTGCTTTGTTTTCAAAATTGTCGGTCTTTTTTTGTCTATAGCGCAAAAAATATAAACCGCAGAGGTGATCAAATACCACTAAAAGAAAGCTCCATTTGTGGGAATTGGGAATATTTAGTATTGCTCTTGAATCTATAAAAGTCACTAGTAAATTAAGCTGTACCCTATGAAACATGATAGACTATACATGCACAGAAATCTATATTAAAGCCAAATCACTAAAGACATAGATATAATACATATATGGGAACTATTTTTCCTGCCAAACACTTACAGGTCTTGTTCCTACTTCAGCCTGTACCTGGACAGTGTAAAAAGAATCAGCAGACCAATGAGCTCATGGGTACTGATGGGTCTGTCAATGTGCTCTCTCTTCCCATCAGCATGTTCCTTGTTAGCAGATAGGGAATGCAGCACAACTGACTGACTCCTTGCACTGCTTCTGCTTATCCAAGTCTGAGCTCTGCTGTACAGGGGATTGCAAAAGGCTGACGATAAGGCACATTCAGGTGATTATAATGCTTGCATTAAAAAAAGGAAACAATGTATTATTGAATACAGAGCTGCTATAATTTTTGTCTTTTTTTATATCTTCCTGGTGTTCGGCATTAAAAATAAATATACTTCATAATTCTAAAGCATTAGAAGTTAGCAAAAATATATCTCTAAGACCCCTTTCACACTGGGGCGTTTTTCAGGCACTACAGCGCTAAAAATAGCACCTGAAAAAAGCCTCAGCTGCAAACCCAGTGCTTTCACACTGGGGCGCTGCGCTGGCAGGGCATCACAAAAAGTCCTGCCAGCAGCTTCTTTGCACCGCTCCTGCCCATTGAAAACAATGGGGCAGCGCCACTATACCGCCGGCAAAGCACCACTGCAGCAGCGTTTTGCAGGCAGATTTAACCCCCATTTCGGCCGCTAACAGGGGGTTAAAACCGCTCCGCTAGCGGCCGAATAATGCCACTAAAACGATAGTAAAGCGGCGCTAAAGATGGCGCCGCTTTACCGCTGATGCAGGGGCGGCTCAGTGTGAAAGGGGTCTTAGTTTTGAGGAGGCCCACTTGGGATCATTTCCCAATAGGATTAATCAGTAGACATCCCTAGTCATTGGTTCCATTGAAAGTAGTATTTTTGTAGGATTGTGTTCTTTCCATTGCTGTTGTTTCCCTTGAAATAAGGTAACACCGGTGTTCTGTCATGCTCCACAATTATATTAGTATGCATGCATGGGTGATACTTGCAGACATAGTGACGTCACAATTCTTAAAGGGAACATTTTACCATGGCTGCATATCTACCACCCTTCTATAGCTTGCCTAAGATCTTTAGATTCAAGCAAATGTAAGCAATAAAGTTAAATGTGATTGCATGTGATATAATGTAGCAAGTTTTTTTCTTTTCTTTTTGAATAAAATGTGCTTGAATGCTCCACCTATTCATGCCCATACACCTCTTTGTGATAATTCCTGCTTGCTGGAACTACTTGCTGTGCCCGATTTTGAGTTGTGATTTAATGGAGGGGTCATATATGTCCCCCATGTACTGTACTTTCCAGCAGAGGTATTAAATCGTTTCAGGATCTTAAGGCTGAATTTCAGTTACCCAACTCCATGTTTTTCCATTACCTTCAGCTCTGCCACATGCTATATACACCCAATTTGGGGACTATACCTGTTGGACATACTCCTGAATATGAATACTAAAAAACAATGTGCACTTTTTATAATGGCCTCCTTACCGCCGGCTATTAATTTAGCTTACCAATTGAAGACTGGCTGGGTGGGAAGCTGGAGGATGAAGACTGGGATGACGTGTTGGAATTCTCTACCCAAAACGTTTTGATTGCCTTACCCACTTATATATTTTGCATAGAACCCATCTAACTTCCATTCATCTATCTAGGTACCGGCCGCATCATCTAGTGCTCCAGATGTGGTGAGACCAGCGGCACTTTTTACTACCTGATATGGGCATGCACTGGCATCCAAGGCTACGGGTCACAGGTGGTCTGGTTTCTACATGATCGAATGGGCTCCCCATTAAACCTTTGCCTTAGGCAATGTCTTCTGTGCCTCCTCCGCAGTCCGGATAGTGACAAACATCTCCATATTTTCTTGCAAAAAAACACTTTTTATGGCTAGAATGTTGATTGCTTGAGTTTGGCTCAAGGCATCACCACCAACAGTCCAAGATTGGGTGGCTGCCATTAATCTCACGCTGCCATATAAGAAAGTAATTTACATTCATTTAGGATGCCCAGTTAAATATCATAAGATTGTGACAGTTGACTAGATCAAGCCTCTACTCGCATAGGTGATTAATCTGTAGGTAGGGGAGTGTCAACTCTCTGTGTACTTTGCACTAATTGCTGCATATACTTAATTTAAAGTATTATGAGTCATGGGCTATGTATCAAATGGTACCATTGCTGACTGTTTGAATGCCAATGTACTACTGTAATATATGGATATACTGTATTTTTCGCTCCATAAGACGCACCTGACCATAAGACGCACCTAGGTTTTAGAGGAGGAAAACAAGGAAAAAAATATTCTGAACTAAATGGTGTAGTAAAATATCTACCAGTGCCCATGAAATCCAGCCTGACCTGTGTCAAAGAAATGCAGCCTGATCATTGCCATAAATGCAGCCTGACCATTGCCATAAATGCAGCCTGAATATTGCCATTAATGCAGCCTGAATATTACCATTAATGCAGCCTAACTATTGCCATAAATGCAGTCTGACCTGTTTCATTGCTCAGGCTGCTCTGTCTCTTCAGCAGGTGTCAGGCTGGGAGATCGCCCGGCGCTTGTTGGGGCCTGGGATGTCTGTCTTCTGGGACTAGCATTGCGACCGCGATGGGGAGCGGTGTCGATGGCGGCGGGGGGCGGTGACAACGGCGGTGGCATTGGGTGATGTCGGCGGGGGGGGTGTTGGGGTGGCGGGGGTGGTGCCGGCAGCGGTGGGGGGCAGTGCCTGTCGTATATTCGCACCATGAGACGCAGAGACATTTTCACCCATATTTTTGGGGGAAAAAAGTGCGTTCGAAAGATACAGTAGGTATTACATGCCAAGTCCTTTTTTTACTTGATAGTATTGCTGGAGTATGGTCCTGTTTGCAATAATTCTCTGTTTCTATATGGGAATAATCCTTTCTTCTGTAGTAATTTATAGTGGTGTTTATCGCACAGTTTTTTCTTATGTTTCTCTCCTAATGAAGACTTTGTTTGATTAATAAAAAGTGCTATTACAATTTTCCAGAGTTGAATTTACAGTTGGTGACAAGCCCATTAATAACTTTCGAATGATTGAGAGACATTACTTCCGTGAGCAGCTCTTGAAAAGCTTCGACTTTGAGTTTGGCTTCTGTATCCCCAGCAGTAAAAACACATGTGAACATATTTATGAATTCCCACAGCTTTCAGAGGATCTTAGTAAGTGTCTTTTCCTTCTCCATGATAAACATTGATGAATACGTTTTCTTGAGTATTTATAGTCATTACTACAATGGGACTTAAAGCACATTATACTATTGTGAGAGAGACTTTGGGAACAATTGGAAATTTCTGTGAAAATAAACCCTAAATGTAATGTGATCTTTATCAAAGTCATTAGTTCTGCTTTTAAGGAGTCTCTCTTTTTATTTTAAAGTTTTTTTTAAATATAAATCTACTGAAATTGCAAGGTAAAAATAGTAAATGCATGCACATCTGCAATACTATGGAGCTATTTATAAAAAATAATGTCAAATCTTTACCGTAATTTCCTGTTATGTTTATTTCCTCAAGTGATCACTACCATCCAGTGGCCAGAATGCAGTGTTTTCCTGATTTGAGGAAAATACTTCATTATGCCCACTAGGTGGAGTTGGCAATGCTATGAAAAAAACATATTAGGCAAATTATGGGGAAGATTTGTGACGGCTGTGTAATATTTGAATTTAAAGTCAAAACGTTTCATTTTGTAAAGCGTAGGGAAAGGTTAACATCAGTGTTCCATTGGGTAGATTTTCTTTTGCTTCCTGATGTGTAAACTCAACAGAAAGTAAGTGGCAATTCTCTATTAGACACCAAATTGGATGGTTTCTCTTCTATTCATATGCTACACACAGTATCTCACAAAAGTGAGTACATCCCTCACATTTTTGTAAATATTTTATTATATCCTCATGTGACAACACTGAAGAAATGACACTTTGCTACAATGTAAAGTAGTGAGTGCACAGCTTGTATAACAGTGTAAATTTGCTGTCCCCTCAAAATAACTCAGCACACAGCCATTATTGTCTAAACAGCTGGCAATAAAAGTGAGTACACCCCTAAGTGAAAATGTCCAAATTGGGTCCAATTAGCCATTTTCCCTCGCTGGTGTCATGCGACTCATAAGTGTTACAAGGTCTCAGGTGTGAATGGGGAACACTAGTGTTAAATTTGGTGTTATCACTCCAAAGAAGTTGGTCGACCAAAGAAGTTGAGTGCATGTGCTCAGCGTCATATCTATAGGTTGTCTTTGGGAAATAGACATATGACTGTTGCCAGCATTGCTGCAGAGGTTGAAGGGGTGGGGGGTCAGCCTATCAGTGCTCAGACCATACGCCACACACTGCATCAAATTGGAGGAGGAAGCCCCTTCTAAAGATGATGCACAAGAAAGCCTGCAGTTTGCTGAAGACAAGCAGACTAAGGACATGGATTACTGGAACCATGTCCTTTGGTCTAATGAGACAAAGATAAACTTATTTGGTTCAGATGGTGACACGCATGTATGGCAGCAACCAGGTCAGGAGTACAAAGACAAATGTGTCTTGCCTACAGTCAAGGATGGTGGTGGGAGTGTCATGGTCTGGGGCTGCATGAGTGCTGCCGGCACTGGGGAGCTACAGTTCATTAAGGGAACCATGAATGCCAACATGTACTGTGACATAGTGAAGCATACTGAACTCCCCTCCCTTCGGAGACTGGGCCGCAGAGCAGTATTCCAATATAACGACCGCAAACACATCTCCAAGACGACCACTGCCTTGCTAAAGAAGCTGAGGGTAAAGGTGATGGACTGGACTCCAGCCCTAAACCCTATTAAGAATCTGTGGGGCATCCACAAATGAAAGGCGGAGGAGGGCAAGGTCTCTAACATCCACCAGCTCCGTGATGTCATCATTGAGGAGTGGAAGAGGACTGCAGTGGCAATCTGTGAAGTTCTGGTGAACTCCTTGCCCAAGAGGGTTAAGGCAGTGCTGGAAAATAATGGTGGCCACACAAGATATTGACACTTTGGGCCCCATTTGGACATTTTCACTTAGGGGGTGTACTCACTTTTGTTGCCAGTGGTTTAGACATTAATCGCTGTGTGTTGAGTTATTTTGAGGGGACAGCCAATTTACACTATTATACAAGCTGTACACTCACTACTTTACATTGTAGCAAAGTGTCATTTCTTCAGTGTTGTCACATGAAAAGATATAATAAAATATTTACAAAAATGTGAGGGGTGTACTCACTTTTGTGAGATACTGTACTTACCTGTAGGTTAAATGAATATTTCCTAAACATGCACCATTTAGGAGATATTCTAACAAGCAGCCGGCGGTGACATCACTGGCGCATACGCTATAAAGGAACAGCATACTTGTGCTGTTCCTTCGGAGCTCCATGCCACAACATCATCGTAGCTCGGTCATTCAAGCGTCCGCAGCCCATGAACCTGCAAGGAAGACGGGGTAAAGATGGAAGCTCTGTCAGTGGTGACACCACGCCGCTGGAGAGCTTCATATCAAGGTAAGTCTTTCATAATGTGCTAGCATGCAGTGCATACTAGCACATTATACCTTTACCTTGCAGGGAGAGGGTTTTTTTTTTTATCCTGAACCTTTACTACTGCTTGAAGTGTTAGGTCAGCTGATGAATACATGCTTGTTCTGAGTCAATG
The DNA here is from genome assembly GCF_042186555.1 of Aquarana catesbeiana. Classification (NCBI taxonomy): domain Eukaryota; kingdom Metazoa; phylum Chordata; class Amphibia; order Anura; family Ranidae; genus Aquarana; species Aquarana catesbeiana. The sequence continues at coordinate 686,401,219 of NC_133325.1, read as the reverse complement.
ACTCCCCAAAAAGTGAAGCAAAGATATGCAGTATATAGTAGCTAAATAGCATGCAAGGTTCCCTTTAAAGTAGTCTTATTGTTAAAAGGAACCTGTCAGGGTAGAATTATGGAAGCCAGCATTGCTAAATTTTTAGAGATCGGAGAATATGTTGCAGCTGTCGTCTTCTTGTAAGAACTCTGCAAATTGAAAAAACTATTTTCTGACAAAGGCTTAATGTCGCATTCAGATGGGATTAGAACACCTCTCAGGTTTTTTTGTGCTGCTTGTGCCCCCAGGATATTCACCTTCTCTTTGTCCTGCTGAGTGAAAGTGAATAAAATTCCAAATTTAGGGTGGTTACCAGTACAGCGGTAGAGTGGAAATCTTCCAAGGAGGACACTAGTCCTGGTGACAACCAGGGATTCACTCACTGGTACATTCCCAGACGGCATCAGTGCTGCTGGGGCTATGTTACCATTATCTTCAGGGAAACCAGGAAGTGGGCACAAAAAAAGGTAAATAAAAGCAAAGAAAAGTAATTGCTTTCACATTAGCATGCAGAAATGCATGCTGATGTGAATTTTATGGAAAGTGGGGAAAGGTAGCTTCCTGTAATCCAGGGCAGTGCACTACTGCATTATACAGTACTGCCCTTCTAACACACTGAACTTACTGACTGGAGGTGAGAGCAGAGCGATGCTCCTTCATTGCCAGTCACACAATGGGGCTGGTCCTAGATTAGATTATATGGCACAATTACTGCATAGTCTGCAGGAAGGCCTAAGGGAGAGCAGGATCTGTCTTTACTTTCTGGAAGGTAAATCGGTTCCCATATATGCAGTTCAACTGTTTTTCTGGAGTTTAGCTTTTAAGTGGTTGTAAACCCATTCCAACCAGTTTCTTTAAAATTAAGAAGTGCAGCCTATAGTACTGTTTGCTATGTTTTTATTGCTTCTTACCTGCTTGCTTTCGGTGTAATCGTTATGTTTCCCTTAAATGACGTCACCGGTGCATGCGCTGTTAGCTCTTATTTTCCAGCAAGCTTATGCTGCCGGAAAAATGCTGTGTATATGCTGGGGCTGAGTCATTTCCTAATGCCTGCGATGCTCCCATTGAGAAGCTGACCCTGGACCACCATGTGAGTCGCTACGTCACATGGGTTGTGGAGAGGAGACGAGGCTCGGCTTCATGGAATAATGCGCACGGGCAGGATTATAGCCACAGCTACATACTGAGGGCAGAAATATATTAATGTATAGACACGGAAGACAGCAGTAGTAATGACGGCGGAGAAATAGAAGCAGGAGCATTCACAAAGACTTAAAACAAGAAGGTTTTTTTGGTATACTATATACGGCACTTTGATTAAAAACACCTAAATTAAGTTAGACAATGTAACTACAAATCGCAATATATGAGTTTACTACTGCTCTAAGGCTCAGTACAAGCAAAGGTATAAAACAAAATAGACTTTGGCTTGTGTTTAAGGTACTGTGCATACATTCTCTGACTTGCAGCAGCCACTTATGCTGGCATTGCATTCCAGAAAGTGCAGAACTGATTTGTTACTTCTCGTTCAATATTTTTTTTTTTTTTTCAGAATCATGACAAATAGTACCAAGAGGTAAATAATACAGAAATCTGAAGATTGAGCACTCAATAAGCTGTCCAGCCAAACCATAGAATTGGCTAGTTTAAGTGTTAGATGAGAGTAATCTAAAATTTCCGATCCTTCTGTACTGCCTCCAGACAGGACCTTTGGATTGTAAGCCCCTAAGAAAGATACAGGACCGCAAAGGTAGAAGTAGAGAGAAGAGAATAAGGGAAGGTAAGAGGGATTCTCAGGGGTCGCGAAGAAAGGAACGATTGGCGGTTCCATTGGGTCTAACTAACCTCCAATCAAAGTTTAAGCAAAGATGTTGGAAGGAGAAAATGGCAGACCCAAGGTTGCGTAATTTTTTTTTATTTAAAAACTCTATTTTGCTGTGTATTATAGCTTATAATAGTAATACGGGTTTTTGTTTCAGCTATGCTTAGAGAGGGTGATCTCCAGGCCCTGGCTATTGTTAGTCTAGATGCGACTGTAACCTAGAGTGGTAATTTAAATTGGGATCGAGTAAGGTCTTCAGGCCTCTTATTTGATAGTTGTCTGGTGTTATAGTGACTTAAAAATAGGGTGGAAAAGATCAGACATTTTATTCCATATCTGGTGGACATGTCCCATAGTCCAAAAATATTAAAGGTGAGTCCTTAGGTCCAGACAGCTGCAAAAGCACAACGGGGAGTAGTTTGGTACATATTTAGCTATGTGTGCTGGAACTGGGTATCAGTGGATGAACACCCTATAATTGGCCTCATAAGACATTTTTGCAAAGCTCATTTAGTCCATGACCAAATGTGTCCAATCCTCCTCCTCTAGAATGACCCCGAGGTCAACCTCCCTACACTTTGCATAGGAAGGCGCACCTTTAGTAGGGTAAGACACTAGATGTCTGTATAATTTAGATATTTGCACCAGGGCATGAGTATCGGAGTCACACATCTTCAAACAGGAGGTCAAAGTTGTGAGCTGAAGAAATATTTGATTTAGAGATAATTAAATATTTCAGAACTGTGCAATTTGTTTTGGTCGTGTAGTGGTGAAGGGTTTCAGAACAGTGGTTGCAGCCAAATAATTCAACCAAATTTAAATGTAATTTAGTACAAATATGAACTTACTGAACTTACAAACGCAGGGTAAAATGACGGATTTTTAAGGATGGAGAGTATGCGGTAAGTGAGGAGAGGCCAACCCATTTGGCATTTCTAAACACGCCAGTGCATGTGTTTATTTACAGAGAGGAACACTTTTCTGAAATTGTATTGGGGTTTTCTTATATGGCAAATTTACCTGCAAAAGGTACTTAGTGAAAATGAAATCATCCAACACTGTAACACCAGTGCTGGCTTTCTCCTCCAACTAGAATACATGCTTTTTTACTACATTTTAAAGCATTCAACTGAATAATTTGTTTTTTGTTTATATGCCTTAATTCTTTCTTCTTTTCTTGCCCTGCAGTTCGTGAAATGATCATCCATCCCTACGAGACTCAATCAGACAGTTTCTACTTTGTGGACAACAAGCTAGTGATGCACAACAAGGCAGATTATTCATATAGTGGAGGCCCTTGATCCTATTGTAGGAGGGAACCAATCGCAGAGCATTGAAAACAATCCCCCTTCCCCTAGCAGTTATACAAGGGATTGTGCCCAACTTCCTGTAGGAGAATCCATCTGGGATCCAATATTCTGTTTGCTAGTAGGAGTTCTAAGACTGAGCCTAAATCTGCCCCTACCTGCCCTAGAGCCTTTTTAGCACATGAAAACTGTGCAAGGATCTTCATATGTCTTCACATGTTGGCAAGGATGCCTTTGAAATGAGATGAGTCCCCTAAATAAGAACATGGTCTTTGTACCAGAACGTCTAAGCAATGCCACTAGTTTTATAACCATCAGCGTTGCATTGAGCTTAGCAAATGTTTTCCTGGAACAAGGACTGTTGTGAAACATTATTACTTTTTTTTTTTTTAGGACCATCCTTGCTGATCATGGGCCATTCATTTTAGGAACAACCATTCCCATGTTACTTGGACCAAATCATCTTAGGAACAGGTTTTCTTGTACACCTTGGGCCACACCAGGCCTCTTCTGTGTCAAGCACCAACCACACATGGAGCTAAAAAAGGTTTTGTAAGCTTGGACCAGACCATAGTAAAGGGAATCCAAGCCAAAGATCTAATCAGTTCTTCCTTAATAGCTTCTTCTTAACAATCTGTTTAATTGTGATACTAGGGTTTTGTCAGGCTTTTCTCTACTGATTTAACAGTGTAAACTAGGCATTTTGAAGCGTATATAGTGATGCAAAATATAAAATAAAGTGGGAAACTGACTTTTTTTTAAAAAAAAACAAGGTCAACTGTATTATTTAAAAGGTATAATCAGTGTCAGTGGTGTATTTTTAATGGGTAACACAGCCAAACAGCTAGATACACTGTTTCAACATAGGTGTAGAGACTATTATACCTGCCATATGAATGCTTCGTAACATAATGAGTGTACACTTTGCTGTGCTACATGGCTGCTTAGCATAAGGAGATACTGTCCAGTCTGCTGTGTGGACTACAAGTAACAGCTGGTAATGCCCACCTTTGAGCAGGCACACTCCTATGCAGTCCTATTTATAATTTGCATTTTGCAGCTTAATGTAAAGAGATTTTACATAATCACTCCAGCTGAGTTAAAGAATAATCCTAGAACACAGAATACACATTGGGGTTTATTTACTAAAGCTAGAGAGGGCAAAATTAGTCACAATTCTGCAGAGAAACCAATCAGCTTTCAGGTTTTATTGCTAAAGCTTAATTAAACAAGCTGAGGTTAGAAGCTGATTGGTTTCTCTGCAGAATTGTGTCAAATTTTGCCCTCTCTAGCTTTAGTAAATAAACCCCATTAACTAAAAGGTAATTCTAATCAATCCCCTGGAGATGCCCTTTAATACTGCAAAAGTCGACTATAGCCCACATCAACCTAGTAGCAAATGCCCCTTTTTTCAGGTGTCCTAATGAAAACTGGGATTTCCGTTGTCTCTGAGTTACTCACTGGTCTAGATAAATAATACAAGTGAAATGTAATAAAATAGTCTTTTTGATTTAAAAAGAAAACTTTCACAGATACAGTGCCTTGAAAAAGTATTCATACCCCCTTGGAATTTTCCACATTTTGTCATGTTACAACCAAAAACGTAAATTTATTTTATTGGGATTTTATGTGATAGACGAACACAAAGTGGCACATAATTGTGAAGTGGAAGGAAAATTATAAATGGTTTTCAAATTTTTTTGCAAATAAATATGTGAAAAGTGTGGTGTGCATTTGTATTCAGCCCCCCTGGACTTTGACGGGGCCATTCTAACATATGAATATGCTTTGATCTAAACCATTCCATTGTAGCCCTGTCTGTATGTTTAGGGTCGTTGTCCTGCCAGAAGGTGAACCTGTGCCCCAGTCTCAAGTCTTTTGCAGATTCTAATGCCGTGTACACACGGGCGGACTTTTCGACCGAACTCATCCGCCGGAACAAATCTGTTGGACAATCCGACCTTGTGTGGGCTTCATCGGACTTCCGACTGGCCTTTTCGGTCAAAAATCAGACAGACTTTAGATTTGAAACATGTTTCAAATCTTTCCAACAGATTCGAGTCCGGTCGGAAAATCCATTCGTCTGTATGCTAGTCCGACAGACGAAAACTGACACTAGGGCAGCTATTGGCTACTGGCTATCAACTTCCTTATTTTAGTCCAGTTGTACGTCATCACGTACAAATCCGTCGGACTTTGGTGTGATCTTGTGTAGCCAAGTCCGTTCGTTCGGAAGTCCGTCGAAAGTCCGTTGGAAAGATCGTCAGACCTTTGATGCCAAAAAGTCTGCCCGTGTGTACATGGCATCACAGGTTTTCTTCTAAGATTGCCCTGTATTTGGCTCCATCCATCTTCCCATCAACTCTGCCCAGCTTCCCTGTCCCTGCTGAAAAAAAGCATCCCCACAACATGATGCTGCCACCACCAGGTTTCACGGTGTTATGTTCAGGGTGATGTGCAGTGTTAGTTTTCTGCCACACATAGGGTTTTGATTTAGGCCAAAAAGTAAAATTTTGGTCTCATCTGACCAAAGCACCTTCTTCCACATGTTTACTGTGTCCCCCCACATGGCTTCTCGCAAACTGCAAACGGGACTTCTTATGGCTTTCTTTCAACAATGGCTTTCTTCTTGTCACTCTTCCATAAGAGCCAGATTTGTGGAGTGCACAACTAATAGTTGTCCTGTGGACAGATTCTTCCACCTGAGCTGTGAATCTCTGCAGCTCCTCCAGAGTTACAATGGGCCTCTTTGGCTGCTTCTCTGATTAATGCTCTCCTTGCCTGAGCCTGTCAGTTTATGTGAACGGGCATGTCTTGGTAGGTTTGTAGTTGTGCCATACTCTTTCCATTTTCGGATGATGGATTGGACACTGCCCCGTGAGAAGTTAAAAGCTTGGGATATTTTTTTAATACTTAACCCTGCTTTAAACTTCTCCACAACTTTATCCCTGACCTGTCTGGTGTGATCCTTGGCCTTCATGATGCTGTTTGTTCACTAAGGTTTTCTAACAAACCTCTGTAGGCTTCACAGAACAGTTGTATTTATACTGAGATTAAATTACACACAGGTGGACTCTGTTCACTAATCTGAAGGCAATTGGTTCCACTAGATTTGTGGTATCAGAGTAAAGGGGGCTGAATACAAATGCACACCACACTTTTCAGATATTTATTTGTAAAAAATTTTGAAAACCATTTATCATTTTCCTTCCACTTCACAATTATGTGCCACTTTGTGTTGGTCTATCACATAAAATCCCAATAAAATACATTTACATTTTTGGGTGTAACATGCCAAAATGTGGAACATTTCAAGGGGTATGAATACCTTTTCAAGGCACGGTACATATGTAAAAGTTTCAAAACTTCTCAGGAATGTTATTTATTCATAAAGATGCACAGGATGTCTCATGATTCATTTTTAACCCATGTCTAAAATGTCTTCTGAAAAATTATTGCAGTCTCCTCAGTCTTTATTTTCTTGTTACTCTATAGCCATTAACTGCAAAAGATGGGTTGAAAATGGAATCAGAAGGGCCTACCAGATGTCTGCTTCCTACAGATTTTAATGTTAAAAATATGGAAATATTTTTGAAGCAGACTTACATTCAGATGTATTTGTCTCGTTAAGTACATGTACTGTATGTAATGTGTAAACCTAGTACAGTACTCTCCTTAATCCCACATTTGTAACAAATGATCATGCAGTAGTCTTTGAGCTTGTGTAGACTCGTGATGTTTTTTTTTCTTGCATTTCATGTGCGTTTAATTTGCACATTAAACACAGGTCAGCAAATTTTCATTTTCTTCAGTGGTAAAATGTGGATGACAGATCTGAGGCTCTATTAAGATGTTTTTTGCATTGCAGGCAAAGCAGGGCAAAGGCAGCCTATTTCTGTGCTTCATTTTCTAAAGCATGCATTTAAACCTCTGAAAAAAAATCTCCCCCCCGAAAGGCATAATGGAATCGCATACTAGCTCATTATGAAGTACTTACCTTTAAGCGAAGCTGTTGCAGTGGTTTTCCAGAGCTTCTTCCGCCGTTCACTGCTTGGGCTTGGAAGGAATGGCACCGGTGGGCCATTCCTTCAGCATGCATGCGCCAGTGTTATCACTGGATTCATGCAGTAGAAATGTCTCCCAAGCTGTACAAGTTTAGGAGAATTTCAATACCTATAGGTAAGGCTTATTATAGGCTTACCTATAGGTAGAAGTTTGAAGAGGAAGTTTACTACCTCTTTAAAGGGCAACATCTTTTTACATTATCTGTCTACATGAGTCATTTATGTTGTTGGCTTTGTTTATGCGTGTTTTCTTGCACAGTTCAATCCCTTGCTGCTGCCTCACTCTATGACCAGGCAGTTTAAAAATCAAGTACACTTTCTTATGCCTCTAACCATATGACCGGCTAGTATAGAAATCTGTCAGTCTTACATAGGTCAACCCTTTGCTGTCTGTCACCTTATGACCAGGCGGTGTTAAAAACTATACATGGCTCAGTCCCTCTTTTGCTTCTCAACCTATCACAAGTGTAAAAATCAATCACTTTCTCACTCAGATCAGCCCACCCTGCTATTCCTAAACCTTTGACTTAGCAGAAAGTTACAATGACCTGTTCCAGTGACTGAACACTTAACATGTTTAGGGAGTTGGGGGGGGGGGTCTGTGCTGGTTGTCATCTGAGTCTGTGCTAGTTGCAACAGACTCAGGTGACCCTTCCTCAAGAATCCTTCTTGCTTAGGCAAAGTCCTTGACCAGAGTTCGGGGACTTCTTTTTTACTACTACTAAGAAGTGGTACCATATATAAATCTATATATACATATTTTTGGGGGAAAACTCTTCTGCATTTGTATACTGTGAAATGTCAGGAGTTTAGACTTTTAAGTTACTGACAAGTTTGCTTAGAAACAAAGAAAAATTAATGAAAACTGAATTCAGAATCATGTGGACAAACAGGCAATGAAAGAAAAAGATCAAAAACTGAAAGTGATATTAAAGGCTTTTTTTTTTAAATACTGTCATACTCACCTGCTCTGTACAGTTGTTTTGCACAAAGCAGCCCAGATCCTTCTATTCTCAGGTCCCTCACTGGCACTTTTGGTCCCTCCCTCCTGCCGAGTGCCCCCAGAGCAAGTAGCTTGCAATGAGGGCATCCAAGCAGGCTCATTTCTGAGCCACGGCTCTGCGTGTCCATTCACACACAACCGTGGCTCAGTCCTGCCCCCTCTCTCCTCATTGGTTGACTAGCTTTGATTGACAATGGCTCCCACTGCTGTCTCAGCCAATGAGGAGGGAGAGTCCTCTGAGAGTTGGATCGAGAGAGGGCTCAGGTAGGTATTAGGGGGGGCTGCAGCAGAGAAGGTTTTTTTTATCTTCATGCAAAGAATCAATGAAGGTAAAAAACCTTGAGCCTTTACAACCACTTGATGTACAAGATGCCTTTGTCAATGCTCTTATAGATAACCACAAAGTTACTTAGATAGCAAAGATTTCATTTTCTGTGCAGATGTGGTACCTTCTACATACAGAGTTGTGACTGTCATTTGTAGCTCTTTCTCAGTGTAACCTTTTTGTTTCAGATCTACCAATTCTTTGAATATGAGTTGTGCTAACTTATGATACAAGTTGATACAATACATCTTAGTTACATCTTAGTTATACACCTTTACACAAGTTGTTGTTTTAAAAAAAAAAATGGTACATTTACACACTGTGGAGCAACTATATTTTAGGCTGGACCAAAATTCATCCTGTGAGTATCAACCATTGGTATTAATATCAAGGAACAAAATGAGCCCAAGGTTCATCATAAATATTCACGGTTCAACCAGAAACCTGGCGTTCCTAATCTGGAGTTCTTAGTTGATGGGCAGTTAGAATACACTGTGTATGCAATTAATACATGTCTATGTGTAATGCAGAGTAGATATCTTGAGTTGTAGAAGAGATTTCCAATAAGTTGCTAAATCTGAGGTATGCCAACTTTTCTAATACTTGGTTACTGTCTGTCTGTTGTATATTTGTTCTGTTGGTTAATGACATTTTTCACATGTTTATTGGCTAGGCCATCATAGGATACCTGTGTTACTAAATAAATCCAGTTTCTCAATAGATTGTTGGGTATCACTGTGTGGTACAATATCACTAATAAACTATGGACAGTGTCACATGAATTAATGTGACTAATTTGTGTTGATCAGACGTGTTGCTTTGTTTTAGGCATTCTATTTTGTTGTAAAATTTTGGCCACTACAAAGAAAGGTTAGAACCCTTTTTAAGGTTATTTATTGGTCTGTGTACCTGTTGGGAGATTTCCACAATTTTTTTTTCCTGTTGAGGAAGCTCCTTCCCAGTAGAGACTTGGTTAAGAATAAAATCTTGACAATGGTTCTAATCTTTCCCCACTACACTAAAAAACATTTTTTTTATTGCAGTCTCTAAACTTATTGGAGACATTTGTCATTTCCTTTCTGTTACCACCATCACTGTCACAAACTTCTCCACAATGCAGACACAGACAACAATACAAAACTTGACACATTCTATCACTAAGCAGGGGTTAAAAAACACCACCTGTTTGCAACACTCATCTCCTCTCCAGTGTTGTTCTTTTCAATACTTTCTTTCTGTTACCAAATGGTCCTAAGCCTTCCAGATTGAGTGACGTCAAGTGTCTTTCAACCAAAAAAGGACATACTGTGAATATCAGACCCACCAAGGCCACACTCTGCATCAGTAAAAAATGCCCACTGCCTGAAGAAGATCTGAAGAAAAAGAGTTGAGGAAAGTCGAAAAAAGCATCGGACGTGTACTAGTCAGTTATCTTATTGGTATCTTAAAGATAAATTCCAGCTTTTCCATCCCAAAACAACAGATGTATTGTGTATGTGAATTAATCACATCCACACTGTCAGTTTGTGTGTAACTTACCTTCTTTAGCTGTATACAGCAAGTTCCTGTTTCTGTGATGTCATTCTTCCTCCTCCTCGTTACATTTCGAAGTAATCTGACTTCCTTCCTTTGCCTGTCCTGATACTATATCTCCCACGATCCTTTGCACCTCTGTAGTTTCAGGGCAGGCTATGGCAGTCACTTGTACCAGCTGTGGGAGTTGAAGTGGGTGGGTCTTCAGGTTACTGTGGGTGTTTCTGGGCCTTCATGGTTGGAGGGGGAGGAATGGTATTGTGTTGTCACTGCCCACATTCCATTCTGCTCTGCAGTGAATAGTGTGCTGTACAGTAGGTAAGGAACAAGCAGGAAGTGTAACTGCTTTAAAAACCACTTGACTTCCAGAAGATTCACCCCACAGGCCGTTTTGTTTTTTTTTTGATACGGCACTGCATTACTTTAACTGACAATTGTGTGGTCATGCAACGCTGTTTAAAAATAAAAATTTATGTCATTTGTTTCCCACAAATATCAAATAGATCTTTATTTTGGTGGTCTTTGATCACCTCTGCGTTTTGCATTATAAACAAAAAAAGACAGACAATTTTGAAAAAAAATATTTTTTTTTACATTCTGTTCTAAAACATATCCAATAAAAAAATTGCAAAAATCAAATTTCTTCATAAATTTAGGCCAATATGTATTCTGCTAGATATTTTGGTAACACAAAATCCCAATAAGTGTATATTGATTGGTTTGCGCAAAAGTTATAGCGTCTACAAACTGGAATATATACTTTAATTTTTATTTATTTATTTTTATACTATTAATGGAGGAGATCAGCGACTTATAGCAGGGCTTGCAGTGGACAATCAGACACTATGTGACACTTTGTAGGAATCAGTGACACTAATACAGTGATCAGTGCTACAAATATACACTGGCTAGGAAGGGGTTAAACATCTAGGGCGATCGAAAAGTTAAATGTGTGTCTAGCCAGTGTTTTTGCATATTGTGGGAGGTGCTTTTAGTAAGGAAAGTCATAGATATTCTTTCCGTGCTTTGCCCCTGTCAGAACAGAGCTTTGCCTTGTTTACATAGGCAAAGCTCTCTCTTGTGTGTCTTCCCGGCGATTGGTAGGCGATCAGAGGGTTAAATGTGTGCCTAACCAGTGTTTTTGTGTACACTGTGTGCTGTTGTCAGAAACCATGAAATCAGGCTGAGACAGAAGTACAGTTAAATAACACTTGTTTATTAATAAAAGTAAAAAGAACAAACGTAGTCAAAACATAGCCAAAGTTCAGTAACCGGAATGGATAGTCAGCCAAGCCAGAAGTCAGGGATCAATGTAGTGGAACAGCAAGCAGGATCTGGAGCCAGAAGCAAAGCAAAGTCTTGAACAGGATCACAGGAGATGGTTTCTGTGATGTTTGACCAAAGTGAAGGCACAGCTCCTGTGGACTGGACGGCTTAAGTAGGCAGGACTGAGGAGCAGAATAACATCAACAGCTGAGTAACTGTGGAGAGATAGGAGCTGGTAATTAGCCAAAAGCTGAGCAGCCAGCTCAGAGAAGGAAGGGCTGAGCCCAGCCCTGACAGCTGCTTTCACTAAGGGATGTGATGGATTTTCTTTCCCTGCAAAGCAGGGAAAGAAAATCCATCACATTCCCGCTGTCAGGATGGAGCACTGCATTCTTTACATAGGCAGAGCTCCGTTCAGCCTCTCTCCTCGATGATCAGCAGGTGCTGACGGACATCTATTGGTCAGCACCTGCTGATCAGCTTCTGCCGTGACAAACATCAGAAGCACTCTGCTGGCACCCCCTACCCGGAAGTGCAGAATCGCATATATATATATGATTCTGCACAGCGTGGCCACCCCGTAGCAGTAAATCTGCTATGGTGTGGTCAGCGAGTGGTTAAAGTGGAACTTCAGTCAGAAAATTGAAATGATTCAAAAGGAAATTTTTTTTTTTTTTAAATAACAAACATGTTATACTTGCCAGCTCTGTGTAATGGTTTTGCACAGAGCAGCCCCGATCCTCGTCTTTTGGGGTCCCCCACCAGTGCTCCTGGCTCCCCCTCCCTGCCGAGTGCCCCCTAGCGAGCCACATTCTATGAGGGCACTTGTGGGTGCTTGCTCCCAAGTCAGCTCTGTGTGTCCATTGACACACAGTGTGTGGCTTGGCCCCGCCCGCTCCATTCTCAAAGGCTGAGATTGACAGCAGTGGGAGAATTCCCCTTTATGATCATAGTGGACTCTAATTCTGCATGAGAGCCTCATATCAATATTATAAGAGAAGCCCACACTTTATTTTTTTGGCAGAGCTACCATTTATATTCAAATCAGACAATATTCCTGGATGAGGGTTTGATTAAAAGGGAACCCCACACAGTTTTTTAAATTTTTGATCCGGAGTTCCTAGATGATGGTCAGGTATGGATATTAAGTCTTCTCTAAGACTTTTGAGGAGCAGGTGAAACATCTGGACTGGGCGTTCTTCCGTTTGGCACATTATGGCCTAAAACTTAAGCCCAGTAAGTGCCCTGATGAGGCAAAAGATCCAGTTCTTGGGGCATGTGGTCAAAGCTGGAGATGTTTCCCCAGATCCGGGCAAAGTAGAGGCCTCCCAGGATTGATACCCTTCCAAAACCATCAGGGAACTGCATTCCTTCCTGGGTGTGGTGGGATATTACTGGCGGTTTATCCTGACTTTCACCCAGATCACCGTCCCACTTACCCAGTTGTGTGGGCACAACGCCCAATGGAAGGGTGGGTCACCTTCCATTCAAGCCCAATGGCAGGGACCACAGCAGCAGGCTTTTGAAACATTGCAGCAAAGACTGATCTGAGCACCGTTGCTGGCCTACGCTGACTACACCCAGCCATTCTGGGTTTACATGGATGGCAGCCTCCAGGGTCTGGGGGTTGTCCTGGCCCTATGATGGCCAAGAGAGGGGGATTGCTTACACCAGCAGAAGCCTACGGCCCACTGAGAAGAAGAACCCCCACCACTACAGTTCTATTAAGCTCGAATAACGCACGGTGACAGACATTGAAGTCTTTATAGATAACAACCCGCTAGCCTACTTGGAGACCCCAAAAGTGGGGGCCTTGGAGCAAAGGTGGTCAGCCTGCCTGGCACGGTTTAAATTCAAGATACATTACTGGCTAGGGAAGCTCAATGGTCATGCCGACACCCTGTCTCATTCCCAGTGGAGCGCCCAGGACAGGATGTGGACTCTAATCTGGAAGACATAGAGGTTGCTCCTATTCTGCCTGTACCAGCTGTCTCAGGTGCCATTGAGGAACAAGATCCTGACCCACAGGTCAAGGCAGCAGAGCTTTATGGGTGGGAGGAATAGGTGCTGATCCAACAAAGGACTCAGACCTCATACAGGTGCAGTGCTACCTCTCTCGGAAGTATAAGCCTACCTCACAGGAGTGTCAAAAGTTGTCTCCAGTTCCTCGGGCAATCCTAAGACCATGGGATCAGCTGGAATTGCGAGACAAGGTACTCTACCTGGTAAATTTGCGAAAACTCCTACTGTCCTGGAATCACTATGCTCTAGCTCCTCTCCCCAGAGTCATTGCATTTCGGGACTTTATGCCACAATGTTTGGGGAACCTTATGTCTCCCTGAGATCGGAGCATGCCTACTGGGAGACCAAGCTGGGCATGGTGATTGATGACACCGTTTGGGATCGAGTGCATTTGTACATCCACAAGGGCTCACTGAACGTTCATACTCAGGAGAATGGTTACAAAGTTAAAACGAGGTGGTATAGAACACCGGAAATACTACATAAATTAAAATACTACATAAATTCATCCCGGCAGTCTCAGACCAGTGCTGGAGGTGTGAACAGGGTCTAGGCACATTCCTCCATATTTGGTGGACATGCCCATTGATTCAGCCGTATTGGCGTAAAATTCACAAAGTGGCAACAGAGATATCCTCGCTTTCCTTGCAATTCTCACCAGCGCAGTACCTCCTTCACATCTCCAAAATCTCCCGTAAAAAATACTATAGGTCAATCGCTATGCACATGAGTAATGCCGCTAGGCTGTGTCTGCCAGTACACTGGAGGTCCAAGTCACCCCCCTCCATAAAGGAATGGGTGTCACGGATTAACCAGATAGCAGCGATGGAGGAGTTGATTTGCACCGCACAGGACAGAATAGCACACTTTTTGGCAATATGGGCACCCTGGCTCGAATACCGAAACTCGCAGCGCTGTCAGGACAACCCTTAAAAGGCGCAGTAGTTCCCATAATACCTGGGGTACACTGGGGAGGGTAGCTGGTGTTGATCCCACCCCCTCCTCACATACTCCCCTTGCATTGCCCCCCCCCCTTTCCCTTCCCTCTCCACTTTGATCTCTCTCTGTTCTTTGTTCTTTCTCTCTTTTCTTCTCTCTTCCCCTCTCTTCTCCTTCTTCTTTCTTTTTTATTTTACTCACTAAAAGGCTTTGAAGTCGAGTGCCGACCTAGCAGTCCGACGCATCTCCTAATCCCTGCATATCTTACAGTACCTACAGAAGCAACATTGATTACTTTTCTAAGAAGTCTCTCATCCCAACGTAAATCAGGCAGGCTTGTAATACACTGTGGTATACCTTTTTGTTTTGTCATTCTTTTTTCTTTTTTTTAAAGAAAAAAAAAAGGACTACTCCCCACTACTGTAAGTTTCTTTATGTGGCCGTTTTACTAGCTAACTTAGAGGCAGCACTTGCAGGCTCCTACTCTCCCGAATTTTGAACTCTATGCCTCCTTCTAGTTGGAACATGTACTTGTAACTTGGTTATGTGTTTTATGGTACTATTTGTATTATCTATGAAAAACTCTCAATAAAATTTTTTGTAGAAAAAAAAAAGGTACTCTACCGGCAGGCCCAAATCCCCTCTGAACAGCAGGACTTTCTGCTATAGTTGTGTTCCACCAGTCGCATATCTTTATAGTCTGTCAAGCACTCCAGGTCATGAGTGGCCATTTCAGGGCAGATTAAACTAAGTCCCTGGTCCGGAGGTACTTCTTTTGCCCACATTTGTCACACTGGGTACACAAAGCATGCCAAGAGTGTGAAAGCTATACTATCCATAAGGCCCTCCCCAAGAAGATACCACCCATGACCATCACTACGTCTGAACCATTTGAGTTTGTGGCTATGGACTTCATGACAATCTCCAGCGCACCCTCTGGGTAGCAGTACACAGTGATCTTTATTGACCACTTCACCAAATTCACTGTCATAGTACTGACCAAGGACCAGATAGCTGTCACAACTGCAAAACTCTTCTGGTGGCACATTATTCAACTGTATGGCTACCTGAAATTATCATGTCAGACCAAGGCCTGAACTTTGAGTTTGTGAGCATGAATAAATGCTGTTGCTTAAGTGGCATCAAAAGTCCCATACCACTCCCTATCATCCTCAAGGCAATGGCGCTGTGAGTGGTTTACCCACATCTTTCTCAGGATCCTGTGGACTTTGGAGCTGAGCCAACAGGATCAGTGGCACCAACATATGGGGGCTGTGATATGGACCTATAACACCATCCACAAGTCCACTGGCCACATGCTCTTTTTCCTGGTGTTTGGGCATTACGGTCGAATGCCTGTGGACCTCCTGATGGCAACAACAGAACACCTCCTGCCCTGAACATCCTGCTCTTCAGTACAGGAGCATTGGGAGCAGATGCAAAAAGCCAAAGAGTAGGTGTTGGATAAGTATATAGAGATGGTTTCCGACCTTTGAAAGAACTACCACTGCGGCCAGGTGTTGGTAAGGAACACCAAGGAAACCAGACGAATTAAGCTGGACCCCAAGTGGGAGAGCACCCCGTACTGGGTGGTGGGGCAGCCTTTCCCACCTACCCCAGTCTATGACCTGGTCTTGGAGGGGCCAGACCCTGTGAAAAAGAGACTGCATTGAAACATGCTGAGACCTTGTGTGCTGGGCGGTGACTGACCCAGGAAGCCCCAACTGATTGGTTCCTGCCTTCCCTTGTAGCTCTGGTGCTGGGAGTCCAGAAGGCCCAGCAACTCCATCCAGCACAATGGACTGTACTGACATGTCTGAGGATACAACTTTGGGCCCAGGTGAGGGGTAAATGGAAGACATGTGTGACCCCTTGCTACCTGCGGCCCCATAGCCACTACCTGAAGTCAAACCTTTGCCAAGTGGCTCAGCTGAAAATCAAGAGAACCAGCGCCCTTTGCGGTCTAACCGCGGGCAACTCCCTGCAAGATATTCGGACTATTTTGTTTAAAATTGTTTATTGCTCTGCTTAAATATACTCTGTTGTGTTATGGTGTTTTCATGTTGCTGTGACGCTGAGGACAGTATATTTTAAAGAGAGAGTGTAGGCAGGTGGAGTCTGCTGTCTCCACTGTAGTTGGCCCTCAACCACAGTGGCAATGCAGAGGGAGAGGAAGTCTTGGCGAACAGGGTTTGCAATCCGATTGAATGCTGGTCGCCTATGTGACTCTGGTGGCCATCTTAGGTACAGCAGAGTCTTTTTAAAGTATAACTAAAGGCAAACCTTTTTTCAGTTTTGGACAGAGTAGAGAGGGATTGGAACACCGATCAGTTTTTATTACTGTCTGTGCCTCTGTTAAGGAGATTCACCCTCTATGTAAGACCCTGACCCCTGGGTTTGACACGCTTTATGCAAGTGGGTAGTGTACCTGACTATGTGAATTATTGCTGCCATACCACGCTGCACCTCACCTACACAGTTGAGCGGTATGCATATATAAAATATACTGCAGATTCTAAGTATGATTGGGAACTTTTATGAACATTGTGCATCATATGAAATATTTGAAGATCTTTTTCCTTTACAGTAAGATGTATTTGATTTCTCCTAATGCATTTTCAAAAAGGCTTCAGAAATAGAAGAAACTGCAACATCATAACCAGGGCCGCCATGTTCCGAGGGTCTTAGGCCCCAAACAATGAGATGTTGTTGCTGACCTGGCACTTGCCCTGGGCGAAACAATATTATATGAGTGGGGCGCACTTGAGCTCACCGTACCAACTTAGCAGCTTCCCTGCCTTCTCTGGATCCACCAGCCGCCAGCTTTAGCTGTGCTGTTTACAGCAAGGGAGGGGAGAGTGGATGCAGTCAGCAGAGAGAGCTGCAGCAGGACAGTGTGGCACCTGATCTGGTACTGAAAGTCTCTCTCTCTCTCCCCTCTGCATTGCAACTGGCTGCAATGTCTGATGTGCCCACTCACAGCACACACCATTCACTATTTCCATTGTGGTGGTGTAAGGCAGCTGGCTACAGTCCTTCTAGTTCGGGTCTCTTTACTGGAGAAGGTTGGGCAGGTGGGTCTGAGTTGGGGTCCCCTCTGATCGCCCCCCTGCAGTCCTACCAGCGGGGGTCTGCTTCTCCTGGGGAGCTCTGTGTTGGGGTCCACATTGATCACCCTCCTGCAGTCTTAGCTGGGGGTCTTCTTTTACTGGAGAAGAGTGGGGGGAGTCTGTGTGGGGGTCCCCTCTGATGACCCCCTGAAGTCCTCTCAGCTGAGGGTCTCCTTCGACTGGAAGGGGGATGGGCAGGGTCATTTGTGTAGGGTCCCCACTGATTACCCCCCTGCAGTCCACCTAGCTGGGGGTTTCATCCTGGAAGGGGTTGGGCACGGGAGTTTGTGTTGGGGTCCCCCCGATCAGCCTCTGCAGTCCTCCTAGCTATGGGTCCCCTTCTCCTGGAGGGGGGTTTGTGTTGGAGTCCTTTCTGATCACCCCCTGCAGTCCTCCTAGCTTGGTGTTTTTCTAGATAAGGCTGGCCTGGCGGGGGGGGTCCCCTCTGATCACCCCCCTGAAATCCTCCTAGCTGAGGGTCTCTTTTTACTGGACAAGGGTAGGCAAGGGGATCCCCTCTGATCACCCTCCTGCAGTCCCTCTTCCCGGGGGTCTCCTTCTCCTAGAGGGAGGTGGGCAGGGAGGTCTGGGTTGGGGTCCCCTCTAAACACCCTCCTGCAGTCCATTTAGCTGGGAGTCTCCTTTAACTGCAGGGGGAGGGTTTTCCTATATTCCTGTATAGGGGGTCTCTCTATATTTGTATTCCTGGATGGATGGGAGAAGGTTTTTTAAATGCCCCCATGCACTCCTCCCATTCAGGGGTCTTCCTTTCCTGAAGGGGTCAGTATTCCTGGATGAGAGGGAGGGGTTTCTCTGCTCACCTCTCTGCACTTCTCGGTGATGAGGGATCTGTAAATACAGGGGGGGGGGGGTTCAGGGGGTCCTATATAGAGGTAGGTGTCAGGGGGTCTTGTATAGTGGCAGGTAGGTATCAGGGGGTCTTATGTAGCGGTTGGTGAGTGTCTGGGGGTCCTGTATAGAGATTGGTAGGTTTTTGGAGGTCTTGTCTGGAATCTTATATAGCAGTTGGTAGGGGTTGGGGAGGGTCTTATGTAGAGGTCAGTAGGTGTTAGGGGGTCTTGTAAAGGTCATTGTGTCAGTTAGTCTTATATAGAAGTCGGTAGGAATTGGGGGGTCTTGTATAGAAATTGGTAGGCATCAGGGGGTCTTATATAGAGGTTGGTAGATGTCGGGAGAAATTATATAGAGATTAGAGGGTCTTATATAGAGGTCAGTGTCTCGGGGGGGTCTTATGTAAAGGTCAGTAGGCGTTAGGGGGTTTTATATAAAGATAGGTAGGTGTCGGGCCCATTGAAAAGTGGTGCAGGGTCCTGCTCAAAAGAGTCTACCTAGTCGTGGTGGAAGGCTTCATGTTTTTTGTCCAAAATATAATTCTTCACTGTTAAATCTTGAAAGCACTGATGGGTTAGTTGAAATACACTTTTCATCTTCATATATTAAGTTGTAAAAGTGCTAAAATAAAAGTGGGTGCACTGAAAAATTTATTGGGCCGGCTGGCCAGTGGACAGGCCTGGGGTATGTTAGTGGTCAGGCATGGGGGGAGGGGGAGGGTCCTGGCCTAAGGCTGTGTAAGGGGCCCCAAAATGTTTGATGGCTGCCCTGATCATAATTACTATGCTAAAACTGGTTCTTTTTATTCAAAGCAAGTTGCTTGCCTTATCTGTCTCTCAAAATGTCTTGGTATACTGATGCCTTAAGAGTTCCCTTCACTGGAACTAAGGGGCCAGGCCCAGCTCCTAAAAAACAGCCCCACACCATATGCAATGCTGGCAGCACTCAAATGTCTATTTCCCAAAGACAACCTCTGGATATGACGCTGAGCACGTGCACTCATCTTCGACCATGGCAAGGCCTGTTCTGAGTGGAACCTGTCCTGTTAAACCTCTGTATGGTCTTGCTCACCGTGCTGCAGCTCAGTTTCAGGGTCTTAGCAATCTTCTTATAGCCTATGCCATCTTTATGTAGAGCAACAATTCTTCTTCTCAGATCCTCAGAGAGTTCTTTGCCATGAGGTGCCATGTTGAACTTCCAGTGACCAGTATGATAGAGAGTGATAACACCAAATTTAACCGGTTCCCGACTGGCGCACGCTGATGTACGTCGGCAGAATGGCACGGCTGGACAAATGGGCGTACCCGTACATCCCTGTGAATTTGCCGCCATGCCATCGCGTGCGCGCCGGCCGGGAGCTCTGTGAGTCGGGTCGCGGGTCGCCACGGGGATACTCGCGATCGCCTCACGGAGAGGACGAACGGGGAGATGCATCTCCCCGTTCTGCCTAGTGACAGTGTCACTGATCTCTGCTCCCTGTGATCGGGAGCAGAGATCAGTGACGTGTCACATGTAGCTACCTACACCCCCTCACAGTTAGTAACACATCCCTAGGACATACTTAACCCCTCCCTAGCCCCCTAGTGGTTAACCCCTTCACTGCCAGTGTTATTTACACAGGAATCAGTGCATTTGTATAGCACTGATTGTGTGATTGCTGTAAAAATGACAATGGTCCCAAAAATGTGTCAAAAATGTCCGATGTGTCCGCCATAATGTCGCAGTCATGATAAAAATCGCTGATCGCCGCCATTACTATTAAAAAAAAATTAATAATAAAAATGCCATAAAACTATCCCCTATTTTGTGAACGCTATAACTTTTGCAGAAACCAATCAATAAATGCTAATTGCGATTTTTTTTAACCAAAAATATGTAGAACAATACGTATCGGCCTAAACTGAGGAAAAAAAAAATTTTTTTTTAAATATTTTTTGGGGATATTTATTATAGCAAAAATTTTACAAAAATGAATTTTTTTCAAAATTGTCGCTATTTTTTTTTTTTATAGTGCAAAAAATAAAAACCCGCCGAGGTGATAAAATACCACCAAAACAAAAGCTCTATTTGTGGGGAAAAAAGGACGTCAATTTTGTTTGGGAGCCACGTCGCAGGACCGCGCAATTGTCAGTTAAAGCGACGCAGTGCCAAATCACAAAAAACGCACTGGTCAGGAAGAGGGTAAATTCTTTCGGGGCTGAAGTGGTTAACACACCTGCTCCCCATTCACACCTTGTAACAAAAACAAGTGACATCGGGGAGGAAAAATGGATATTTGGGCCCAATGTGGACATTTTCACTTAGGGGTGTACTCACTTTTGTTGCCAGCGGTTTAGACATTAATGGCTGTGTGTTGAGTTATTTTGAGGGGACTGCAAATTTACACTGTTATACAAGCTGTACACTCACTACTTTACATTGTAGCAACGTGTCATTTCTTCAGTGTTGTCACATGAAAAGGTAAATTTAAAATGTTTACAAAAATGTGAGGGGGTGTACTCACTTTTGTGAGATACTGTATTTACAAAAAAGCTTTTTGTGCTCTTTGTGTAATGTAAGAACACGACACAATTTTTGTAACCCATATATTATCCATCTTGAGAATTATAAAGTGGGTTTATAATACTGCACAAACATAACAGAGTGATAGCAATACATTCAATGAGTTGTTATGGTATAGAGACAATAAAAGCCACATTATTTGAAATTTGAACAAAGTAGTAATGAACTAAAAAGTGCAATGGGAAATCCCACCAAAAAAGCCAGTGGTGCAGAGCCCAAAGGAAAGCAGCACCTGCTTTATGAAAGCCATGCCTATTCACATATGTTCCTAGACAAGCTGTAAGAAATATCTATTAATGCATGCATCTGAAATGTTTCTGAGTTCCTTGAATTTCCTTGTATATGGTAGGACTCTGAAATTTCCATTTCCATCTATAAGTGGCATCACTCTTCAGCTTGTTTCATTATCTCATGTGGCATCACTCATTAGCTTCTTCGATCACCTTCTCGAGCTGATTCAATCACTCATAAGTGTTTTCCGCTGTCTTGTGTGACATCACTAATCAGCTTGTTCCAGCACATCATTCTTGCCATTTTAATGAAATGAGTCTCAAATAGAAACTTGTTTTTTTTCTTTTGTTCCCCTTATGATAAATCATTATGAAATCTCAGGGATTTAAACAATGTATAAGTCCTGTGTGTCCTTTAGCATGTGTGCCAACTGTCCAGAGCACAGAATATGGTAAATGCTTTCAAAAGCGTGACAGATTTTAATAAAAGCTACAAATAAAACCTATATTGAAACAGTCCACTGAAACTTAACACTTTTTGTACTGTACACAATTATTCATTCTAAAAATTATAAACTTCAAAATGATTTCATTTTTGAAGGACCTAATTAACATTTTTTTTAATATATATTTTAAATTCTTTTAGCCACTTAGACCTTTTAGGTAAGCATGTTATTAAAGTGGTGCCTAGACAAAGTGGAGGCCGGGGCACATAAATATTAGAAAAATCTAGATTGGAAAAAAAAAAAGCATAAACATCAGTTAAATTAAATTCTGTACAATGACATCAAACTAACAAAATCAAAATAATTCTTATGAATTGTAATATTTTACTTTAGCTGGATTAGAACGCATTTAAATAAGGGGTTCTTCAGTTTTAGCATAAACTGCTACTGTATTCTAATGCACACTGTAAATGAATGGGAATATAACACAATGCTTAGATGGTGGATAAGGTGGTTATAAGCCCCGCCTAGAAATTTTTACCTACAGGTAAGCCTATGTACCTACAGGTAAGCCTAAACATGTACCGTTTAGGAGATATTCATCCTGCATGCTGCCAGTGACATCACTGGCACATGCACACTAAAGGTCCACCATACCCTGTTAGAACTTCAGAGCTTTGTGCCGGAACTAAGGGCTCCTGCACACATTTGCGGGAGTGACGTCATCGCGGCTTTCAGAGCCGGAGCTCGCGAACCCAGAAGAAAGACAGGGGGAACATGTCAGCCCTCTCAGCGGTAAACAAGTATATAGAGGTTAAGTACAGCGCTGCGCTAGAAAAAAGACACAAACAGCAGCCAACACACCCGTAGACTCAGGATCAAACAATCAGTAAAAAATTCAAAAAGTGTGGCGCTACACTTTTAGAATTTTTTAGCCCTCTCAGCGGTGACTTTACAATGCTGGAAGGCTTCGTTCCAAGGTGAGTATTTCATAATGTGCTAGTATGCAATGCATACTAGCACATTATGCCATTGCCTTGCAGGTTTTTTTTTTTTTCTGAAGAATCTGCAGTTTACAACCGCTTTAACTACAGCTCCCATGAAATAAGCAGGGCTTTTTCATTTCCTGCAGCTTCCAATCCAGGGAGTGGGCAACCACTTACTGCTCTGTTTTTCTAGCCTGCTCCCATAATTTTGGATGCTTTATGCCGGGGTCTCTTTCTAAGCAAAGGACCAGTTTACTGTCCTTCAGGCTTTAGGGGAGCTGAACTGTGACCAGTGGGAGTAGAAAATGCCCCGGCATTGGTGCCCCATCATTGGTTTTAATGGGAAGAATAGCATCCCATTGGTGATATCAGAGAAGAATCGTGCACCATTTATGGTGTCAGTAGGGGGAATGGTGCTCCATCATTGTGTCAGTTGGTGAAATAGTGTCCCAAGGGCCAGATAAAGGCAAGCAAAGGACCACATCAGGCTTTTGGAGACCACTGCTCTATGCCATCACTACACTGAAAACTATCAAAGACAAGAAAGGATCAAGGAGCCTTACTGGCTACGTATCCTTTAAAGACAGTTAATTTCAAATTTGTTTGTGTCTGGACTTTGTTTTACAGGTAGAGTTGCTAAAGCCTAGAATCCCCTTATATTACTGATGCAGTTTCATATATTTATATGTTTTCGCTTGCATGGGTGTAGCTTGGGTATAGCATAGAAAAATGCTGAACTAATAATGGTGTCAGTCACTTTAAACTATTGCAATATGTTTGGATCCTGCACTATTAATATATGAAGGAACAACATTGTCCATCTCCAGGAATGAGGAGTACACAGGCGTAAGATGGATGTCTCCTAATCCAATATGGGAGTTATTGTTCGGAGAGTGGATCTCGTTGTTGTTACTCTCACAGTTGCCATTGTGTAGGAAGTATTGTCGTGGAGGAGGGGTTGCTGGGGATGATATAAGATTGATAGGATCCAGATTGAGGCTGTCATCCTTTAACTCCTCCCATAGATTTCCTGTTGCATAAAACATAAAGAAAAGTTATTTGGGTTTGTAAACTTTTTGCGTTACTGAGTGTCATTTTAAGCACTTAAAGACCAGGCCTTTTTCTTACATTTGTTGTTTACAAGTAAAAATCAGCATTTTTTGCTAAAAAATTACTTAGAACCCCTAAACATTGTATATTTTTTTTTTTAGCAGAGACCCTACACAATAAAATGGCGGCCATTGCAATATTTTATGTCACACTGTATTTGCACAGCAGTCTTTCAAACGCAATTTTTTTGGATACAATACACTTTAATTAATTAAAAAAACAAACAGTAAAGTTGGCCCAATTTTTTTTTTGTATAATGTGAAAGATAATGTTACACATGTAAATAGATACCTAACATGTAATGTTTTATATTTGCGCATGCTCGTGGAATGGCGACAAACTACGGTACTTAAAAATCACCATAGGCAACACTTTTAAAATTTTTACAGGTTACCTGTTTAGAGTTACAGAGGAGGTCTTGCCCTAGAATTATGTGTGGTTTGAACACCGTTTACATATGTGGGCGCGACTTATGTATGTGTTTGCTTCTGTGCACGAGCTCGGAGGAATGGTGTGCTTTAAAAATAAAAAATAAAAATTCTTATTTCTTTTACTTTTTATTTTTACACTGTCCCTTTAATTTTTTTATTAGTTTTTTTGATCGCTTTTATTCCTATTACAAGGAATGTAAACATTCCTTGTAATAGAAGAATAGAAATAAGCATGACAGGTCCTCATTATTAAAAGATCTGGGGACAAAAAGACCCCAAAACTCTAATTTACCTATGCGGGCAAGAAGCGAGTTGTGCCGACATGTGTAAACAGTAATCAAACCACACATGTGAGGTATTGCTGCAATCATTAGTGATAGAGCAATAATTCCAGAGCAAGATCTCCTCTGTAACCTTAAACAAGTAACTTGTAAAAATTTTTAAAGCATCGCCTATGGAGATTTTTAAGTACCGTAGTTTGTCGCCATTCAACGAGTGTGTGCAGTTTTAAAGCATGACACGTTAGGTATCTATTTATGTGGCGTAACATCATATTTCACATTATGGAAAAAAATTGTGCTAACTTTAGTGTTTTTTTTTTTTTTAATTCATCAAAGTGTATTCTTTCCAAAAAAGTTTTGTTTGAAAGACCGCTGGGCAAATACAGTGTGACATGAAATATTGCAACAACCACCATTGTATTCTCTAGGGTCTCTGCTAAAAAAAATATGTAATGTTTGGGGCTTCTAAGCTATTTTCTAGCAAAAAATACTGATTTGTACTAAAAAACAAATGTCAGAAAAAGGCCTGGTCTTAAAGTGGCTACAGTAAGTACTACATCCCAATTATGATCAAATATACTAAAAGAACTCTATATTGTAGGACTTTGAAGGCAGTATAATGAGGCTTATTCCCTGAGGACGTGCAGGCACACGAAACTCATTGGGAGGAGTCTTATATGCTGACATCACACTGCCATTTCCTGGTTCCAGTTCGACGGCCATCTTAGCAAGTCTGGCCGTGATTGTTTTTATTGGAGATTTATATATATGCTGAAGCTTTTTATATTTCATATGTGCATATATTTTTTATAGGGGAAATGAAGTGCAATAAATACTATACTATACTATATACGATATTGCTGGCTCTACCTGATGAGCTTTTTTTTTTTTTTTTTTTTTTTTTACACAGCATCTTGAGTTTTAGGAAGCGCCTTGCATTGTGAAATGTGGAAAACTTGGTTGACCATTCAAGTATGAATTGGCTATGACATGCGTGTACATTTTGTACCTATGGTGAGTGCATAAATGGTGGAGGAGTTATAATATTGGGTTGTCTTCACGTGGTGTATATATTTTTAATACATGTGTTTATATGTTTCATATCTGGTGAGTGCATGAGGGTGGCGGATTAGTATCACCTCTTCTGTTTCACACGGAGGAATATTTCTCCCATTCAGAGGGATCTTCGAACTTTATTTGCATTTAATTGTGACTTTTTTTAGGCTATTGATTTAAACGCTGTATATTTGAGCTCTGCACTTTATTTGTTTAATATAATAAAAACACATAGATGGGTATAAAACGTTTTTTTTTTTTTTTACATTTAATTACATTTAATTTGTACAAAGACTACATTTTTCTTGGCCCCTGTATGTTACATAATAAAACCACCCACCTCCCTGCTGCGGTCTACACATCATCAAGTCCCATTTATCCTAAACCTTTACTTTTCAGATGTCATATTAGATAGGTACATATACAGTGCCTTAAAAAAGTATTCATACCCCTTGAAATTTTCCACAAATGTAAATGTAATTTATTAAGGTTTTATGTGATAGACCGACACAAAGTGGCACATAATTGTTAAGTGGAAGGAAAATGATAAATGGTTTTCCAAATTAAAAAAAAAAATGTGAAAAGTGTGGGGTGCATTTGTATTCAGCACCCCTAAACCAATAATTTGTAGTACCACCTTTCACTGCAATTACAGCTGCAAGTCTTTTTGGGTATGTCTCTACCAGCTTGGCAAAATAGCTCAAGCTCTGTCAAATTGAATGGAGAGTGTCTGTGAACAGCAATTTTCAAGCCTTGTCCCAGATTCTCAATTGGATTAAAGTCTGAACTTTGACTGGGCCATTCTAACACATGAATATGCTTTGAGCTAAACCATTCCAATGTAGCGCTGGCTGTATATTTAGGGTCGTTGTCCTGCTGGATGGTGAACCTCCGCCCCAGTCTCAAGTTTTTTGCAGACTTAACAGATTTTCCTGTAAGATTGCCTTGTATTGGGCTTTCCCATCAACTCTGACCAGCTTCCCTGTCTCTGCTGAGGAAAAGCATCCCCACAACATGATGCTGCCACCACCATATTTTACAGTGGGGATGGTGTGTTCAGAGTGATGTGCAGTGTTAGTTTTCCGCCACACATAGCGTTTTGGTTTTAGGCGAAAATGTTCAGTTGTGGTCTCATCTGAGCAGGGCACCTTTTTTCCACATGTTTAACTACGTAGCCAGAGTAGACAAGCCTGTCCCTTGTCAGAATGGTGCAAAGAAATAACCTTGCTCTTTGTGAGGAAGCAGTGGTCTCGCTGCAGAAGTCCAACTAGCTGATTCAGTCATATAGCTTTGCAATCAGCAAAGCTCATGTTCCTGGTTAATAGGATAGCTTAGCGAACTCTCTAACCTCAGAGAGTGTGTCAAACTTCTTTAGAGTGACCACTTTCTCCACAAAAAGATCAAGGATACTTTTCTGCACCATGCTGGCAGGGAACAGGCTTTTCTACTTGGGTTGTTGCTGCTTTCTAATGAAAACAAACTGTATGGTTTTGTACTCATTCTGTTTTAATGAACCTGTAATATATTTAGATGATGTAAACTGAAAGTTCAGTTGGGCTCTAAAAGCTCTAGAAAACTCTGAACATAATATGGCATACTTTTGAATCTCTGCACAACTTCTTCAACAATGCAAACAATGTTCAAAAGGGTTGCATCACTTGCAACTATTGGCCTCGGCATGGCCTCCCACCATGTGGAATAAACAACCACAGACCACGTATATGCTGTATTAAGATGCATAAGCAAGTGTAGAAAGTTACCAAGCATATAGCATACTGTACATATAATGTATTGGCACATAGTCCTACTGTAGCATATCTATATCAAGAAATTTTACATTAGGCGCACACCTACTAGTAACATCTGACCTAGGTGACTAGTATACCTGTAGCATTATAAAAACATATGTGCTACATAAGAATTTTTTTCATTATCTTAATAAAAGCAGCGAATGACAATAATCAGATCATACCTTGAAGTTCAAAGTCGGTAAGTGAAGGATTGAGGGCATCAATGTCAGTGCTCAGCTCCCCTTCTATCAGGTGGTCATGCATGGTCCTGGTTGGGGAATGCTCTGTAATCATCTTTATATTGTGAAGAGGTGGGGTATGGGCAGGTATTGGAGAGTCCTGGGGATTAAGGGGTTGTGTATTTATTTCATCTTGGTTATCTGCTGAAGAAAAATGGTTCTGAGCCAAGCCATGGGGCTGCTGAATCATTGCTGGTGAAATCTGAGGGTAGCCATGTGGTAGTGAATTGTAGCATGGTGGCTGCTTTTTGCCATGCATAGATTCAGACACCTCATGCATGGGCTGCAGGGTGGAAATGTTTTGTTCGTGCATGGTCAGCTGCATTGATGCAGATGTATTCATTAGACTCGAAGCACTGCAAGCTAACAAGGTGGACCTGAGCTTCTCCGTTCTCTCTCCTATCAGCTTGTCAAGGTCCTCTGAGGAGAAAAAGAAAGATGTAAAGAAATTAATTTGTAAAAGCCTGTATTGTTCAGTGGCAGACAAATACTTCAGAGGGCCCTAGGTCTTAAAGAAAAACTATTTGTGACAATTTTCGTTGCTTTATCTTTGTTGCATTATGTCTATGCAAGTCCCATCTTGCTTCCGTTGACTTTCGATTCCTTCCCTGTCTTCCTGCTCATCAGTGATATTACTGTAGAACACTCCTGTCATCACTTTCTATATCATTACCAATGTTGTTAGGCTAAACTTTTGCCAAAGCTATTATAATGGTCTAGTTCAGGGTCTCCAAACTGCAGCCCGGTTTTACCTGGCCTGCAGCTAGGGTGCATGGCATATCCTCAATCTGCACAGATTGTGGATTAATGTCATCAGAGGCTGATCTCCGCTCCAAGACCAGCCCCCTACCCCCCCCCCCACTCAACCGACACATGGATAAGGGGGGATGCTGATGTAAAGAGAACTCCAGTGGGGGTTCTGCTGGGGGGCTCTGTGATGTTTTTTGGTCCACCAATAATTTGTACTTATACAATGTGATCCTTCGTATACTCCCTCTACAGAGAGGTCCCCACATGATGCTCCATGAATTTTCTTCTACTCTATTTGACCTTCTTTGCAGTCCCTGGTTTAATTTAGAAATCAAACTTGTAGCTGCCATACAGTGGGGAAAATTATTATTTGATCCCCTGCAGATTTTGTATGCTTGCCCACTTACAAAGAAATAAAGGGTCCATAATGTTTATCATAGTTGTATTTTAAATGATAGATACAGAATATTAACCAAAAATCCAGAAAAAACAAATGTTATGAATTGCGGTTCAGTGAGTAAAATAAGTATTTGATCCCCAAGCAAAACATGGCTTTGTACTTTCCAACAAGGGTTTCTCCACCAATTACTGAGGTATGACATTTGTTGTAGTTGGTTACCAGGTTTGCACACATCTCAGGAGGGATTTTGATCCACTCTTCTTTACAGATCTTCTCTAAATCCCTAAGGTTTCTTGCTTGGCAACTCTTGGCAACTTGAAGTTTTAGCTCCTTCAATAAAGTTTTTAGGCTAGGCCACTCCATGACCTTAATGTACTTCTACTTGAGCCACTCCTTTGCTGCCTTGGCGGTATGTTTTGGATCATTGTCATGCTGGAAGACCCATCTTCAGTGTTCTGGCTGAGCAAAGAAGGATCTCATCCAAGATTTTTACAATACATAGCCCCGTCCATTGGCCCTGAAAAATCGGCCTGTACCTTTAGCAGAGAAATAGCCCCAAAGTATAATGTTTCCACCTCCGTGCTTGACTGTAGGGATGGTGTACAAAGGGTCATAGTCAGCACATTACTTCCTCCAAACATGTTCGAGTTGAGTTAATGCCAAAGAGCTCATGTTTGGTCTCATCTGACCACAGCACTTTCTCCCAATCATTCTCTGAATCATTTAGATGTTCATTGGCAATCTTCAGATGGGCCTGTACATGTGCCTTCTTGAGGAGGAGGACCTTGCGGGCACTGCAGGATTTCATTCCCTGGTGGCGTATTGTGTTAGCAATGGTTTGTTTGGTGACTGTGGTCCCAACTGTCTTGAGATCATTCACAAGCTCCTCTCGTATAGTTCTGGGCTGATCTCTCACTTTTCTCATGATCATCCTTACCCCATGAGGCAAAATCTTGCATAGAGCTCCAGACCGAGGGCAATTGAGGGTTTATTTGTATTTCTTCCATTTGCGAATAATCACTCCAACAGCTGTCTCCTTATCACCAAG
This sequence comes from Aquarana catesbeiana, assembly GCF_042186555.1. Taxonomy (NCBI): domain Eukaryota; kingdom Metazoa; phylum Chordata; class Amphibia; order Anura; family Ranidae; genus Aquarana; species Aquarana catesbeiana. The sequence goes on along the minus strand of NC_133325.1, from coordinate 686,371,617 downwards.
CTTCTTGCTGATGGTCTTGTAGCCTATTGCAGCCTTGAGCAGGTCTACAATCTTGTCCCTGACGTCCTTTGACGGCTCTTTGACTTGGCCATGATGGTGGGTTTGTATAGAAGAGAGAGATTCTGTGGACAGGTGACTTTTATACACATAACGAGTAGTCATTAGGAGCACCACCTTAAATTGACAGGACTAATCTGTGTACCACATGAGCACATAATGTAGCCAGTCTTTGGGACCCAGAATTATTGTTGGTTGGTAGGGGATCAAATACTTATTTTACTTATGGAACTGCTACTCATATTATAACATTTGTATCATGTGTTTTTTCTGGATTTTTGGTTGACATTCTGTCTCTATTAATTAAAATCCACCCCTGATAAAAATGATAGACCCTTCATTTCTTTGTAAGTAGGCAAACTTACAAAATCTTCAGGGGATCAAATAATTATTTTTCCCACCGAACAGTCAGTTGTCACTGTTATCCTTTGGGATATATTTGGTGTGTGGTTTTCAATGGATAGCTCTTTCCTAGTTTGAATGACATGATACACCAACTAGTCTGCATACCTGGTTTAGCCATGCTTTTCCTCACGGTGACAGGATCCTTTCTCTTCCATTTTTGCAGTTCTTCTTGCATCTTGTCAATCTTGGCTGGGTTCAGTGCCCATAAACATCCTTTTCGAGAAGAACTTCCGGATTTATTTTCTACTTTTTCAAAGCACTTGTTGAGGGACAGGTTGTGACGCACAGAATTCTTCCACCCATCTGGAGCAGTCTAGAAACACAGGAGGTGTTTGTTTTTTTATTTATTTTACAGCACCCAAAACCAAAACAATAACATGCGTAGAATAGAAAACACAGACTACACCAACAAATATACTGTATATTTTTCCACAGCATCATTTATTTGTCTAATGGTATTTGCATAACATTAGGCCCTCCTATAATTCCTGCAATCTCCTATGTCGAACCTGGCTAACTGATTGTTGCTACAAGAAGTTGCAAACTAGGTCATATATTACTTGTCATTTCTCCATCCCATGGACAGGAAACCAGTTTGTGCATATAGCTATGTCAAGGGGGCTGGGCGACTCATAAATTGACACTGGTGCATTTGGAACATTTACACTAAGTGAATCTTAGTAGTTAGCTAGTATAGCCAGCCTCATGATTGAAGCCAAACTTTTTTTGTGTTTTGTTCCGAATAGAGCAAGGGAGGGTAAATATCTCTGTTTACTTTTTATTGTGTTTGTTTCCGCTTGTGGGAGGTTTCTCTTTGATTTCTGCCTTTCACGGGATAAGATATTTGTGAGAACAGGTAGCAAATATCAGAGCATGGCTTTGGAAGTATGGTAAGTCAGTGGCTGGGGGTTAGTGCAGTTTAGCTTGAAGGTGGAATTAGCAAAAATTGATACAAAACATACAACCATTCTTTAATAAGATGAAAAAAGAGGCAGAAGCTTGGAAAAAGGTGGACAACTTAGCAAAAATCACCTCAGCATAAATACTGCAATGATAACTCAAAATATGTGCTCAATGAACATATACTGCATTGAATGAATGATATTGACTTCCATTACTGTCTTCCATTTTTGACATATTTTTTCTGTAATGGTCATTGTGATCCTATGGCCTCAGTAGTTTCTAATTCACAGACCAAAGGCATTCAGGACTTTTCCGACTTTGCTTGCTGCTGTACCAGGCCAGTGAGTATTAAAGTCAGAGGCAGCCAGGCACCTAGTATTCTCAGAAAGCAGTGTGCAGTGGCAGCCTCTGTATTTCTCATAGCACATGTTTGCTTTGAAGTTCTAGCAGATTTCATAATAATCATTGAAGCAGGGAAATCAACAAAAATTTTAATGTGCCAAACCCTTATGTCAGGGCTTCTGACACAGGACATTAACAAATAGGCTTATTTCCTTACTTCGCTAATTATTATTTTGAAATCAAGGTAAGATGCACTTTCCACTCACCCTACCTACAAACAGACTCTTGTCACTCTACAAGATGTCAAGTGCCACGCATCATTTTTATTGTTGTGTCTTTCTGCATAATCACACATATATACAGCCTTCTGTCAAATCGTTCCCACCCCAGATAATTACATTGAATTTTCATTCCTAGTATTGAATTGTTAAACACCAAGAAAAGGCTCGGATTTTGAGCACAGACAATTTATTGCACTTATAAAAAAAGTAAAGACAATCCTGTCTCATATTAAAGAGGAAATCCAAGTATGGACCAATGTAACTATGTAAATATATACCTTACCTGGCTGATACCCCTGAAAGCTGAAAATCCCTGAAGTAGACATCACTACTCCAGTGATCTCCACTTGCCCCTGGGTACCGTGACAATTGGCTACCCTACTGCATTCTGAACAATGGAGTCGGCCGCTCAGCAAATGCATCGCTCATCGCCTTCTCCACCTCATCCAATCAGAGAACTCTTCACGTTTACTTAGAAAATGCAAAGCATTCTCTGAATGGCACCCAAGCTGTGTTGTGACCTTCTGGTCCACAATGCAGTAGGGCAGCTGCTCTGTAGGGGACCTGGAAGCAATTGGAGATCACTGGAGGAGTGATGTCTACTTTAGGGATTTCCAGCTTCCAGGGGCATCATGGTATATACATTCAACATAAAATCGGCGCTAACTGTTTAAAAGTCCTATATACCCCAGTCAATATAAAATGTCTTTCCAAAAGTTCTTAATCTTTCTAAGTCCAATGTAGACCAAAGACTTTAACCCCATCCTTTCTGGTTGTTGATTCCTTGTGGTGCTTCACACAATAATCTAAAAAAAAAAAAAAAAAAAAAAAAAAAAAAGAAATGCCATTTAGTGTAGTATGTTCAAATACTACTACACTATATGGCATTTATTTATTTTTTAGATTATTCACCTTCTTGAGTGAAGGACCACAATGGATCCACAACCAGAAAGGATGGTATTAAAGTCTTTGGTCTGCATTGGTCTTGGAAAGTTTGAAAACTTTTGGAAAAACATTTATATTGACTGGGGTATATAGGACTTTTAAATAGTTAGCACTGATTTTATGTTGTATGTATTTCCCTACTGGGATTGTGGAGTCCTTTCAGCTGCTGCTAAGATTAAGGTATATATTGGGATAGTCCCTAGTGCGCTAAATTGCAAATATAGTAAATATGATATATACAGTATATAGTTCACATTGCCCAAGCTAAAATCAATGTAACTATGTATTGAATATGTATAGAATATCCATACCAGGAATTCATCTTTAATATATTAACCTTTTATGACCAGTGTGAAGGTAAATAAAGTTTTGACATAGCTTAGATGCCCAAACCAAGTCTTGTACCTTCAAATGTCAAATTAGCTTTCTGTAAGGACTGGGATTTTTTGCATTGTCCATAAATGTGAGGAGCAATCCTCTCACTGACCATTATGCCATTCTCATGTTCGGGAATGACCATAGATTCAACATTTGGCTGGTTCTTGCTAAACCTGCCAAATTTCAATCAATCTATAGCCAGCTTTAGTTGAACTGACCTTTAGTCACCACCAAATGTCTGCATCTCAATGGGTTAGACAAGCCTTTCTCAACTTTTCTAACACTGAGGATTCCTTAAAATAGTTTTCCAATCTCAGGGAACCCCTGCTAATATCTCTTTTATTTATACCTCAAGGTATACAAGCATGATGGTCACTGGGAGGAGTACTCCTAACATTTGTGGTCAATGGGAAGAATCATTGCCCTTACAGATAGCTCAAAATGTAGCTAAAAAGATCATTTATACCAGTGGTTATTTATATGAAAGGCAGAAATTGCACAAGGAACCCCTAGCAACCTCTAGAGGAACCCTAAGGTTCTATGAAGCACTGGTTGAGAACAGCTGTGGCTACACAATACAGTTCAAACAATGCTTATCTGGCTTTGTTTGCTTAAAGTGGTTGTAAAGTCAGAAGGTTTTTTTTTGCATGCATGCATTAAGCTGCTTGCTGTGGGGCGCACTTAGCATGCGGCCATCGTAGAGGGGTCCTTTGTGAAGGTGAGAGCTATGGCTTCCCTTATTGCAACACTGAATTTATAATACTCATAATATTCAACATACATATTCTCTATGATATTTGGCAATTCCCAATGGCTGGATCCGGGACTGTTGGATCTACAGTATTTACCAACAGATCCGGGTCAGCTTGTTGCTGGATACTTGCATTCCCAGTGTGCATGCACATGCGAAGTGAAATGGAGTATAGTGAGTCGAATGAAATGAAATAAAATAAAATAAAACAAAATAGAATACAATACCTTAATAAATTATCACTATAACAATGCAGCTGAGGTCCACCCCCCCCCTTTTGGAGGCTAGCACAGCTAAGGCTCTGATGAAGAAGGGACACCTTCGAAACGCGTTAGTCAGCAGTGGTTCGTATATCCTCCTCCTAGGACCTGGAAACTGCTACCAGTGGATCAATCGCTTTGCGACTATATACAGTGCGATTTTTTTTCCAACCTTTGTGAGTAGATTTTAATCTTGTTTTTAATAAATTCATCCTAAGGCTAATGCACTAGGCCGGTGCGCTCTTTCTTTTTTCTTATCGGCACTTAGCGTGTGAAGGGGCCTGAATCGCCCAGCGAGGAACCAGAGAAGAGGAGGATCTGGGCTTCTCTGTGCAAAACCACTCACAGAGCAGGTAAGTATAACAGGTTTGTTATTTTTAAAGAAAACTGAGACTTTAACTCACTTTAATAAGCCGCACTAGGATATGTGTTTCCACTACAGAAGAAAGAATCAGTCGTTTTAATGAAATTTTAGCCGTGACAGGTGCTGCATTTTTTACTTGTTTGAGTTTATTAAATACACATCTGCTTTGGGGCAGCAAATTCAATACACATTCTTTTCTTGCCATAGTTAATGAAAATCAGCATGACAAGGTTATACTTGGAATAGTATTTTCATAAATATCACATGCTCACAATTTACACTGAAATGTTTGTGTATGTGTCAGTTTAGTTGCCATGCTCATTTAGACAGTTAGGTGAGCTTCTGTTCAAGAAAGTTCCTATCAACTTCATTCTCAGATAAGCATTTCTGTTTCCATTGCCTTACCTTGAAATAAGGAAAGTGCTCAGTCATAAAATTGTAGATCTCACTCACAGGAAGGCTTCCCGTTTTACTGTTCTTCAGGGCCATAAATATTAGGATGCTTTTAAAGTAAATACAAAAAATTGTTAATAACAGAATACTAAATGATTGATTAATAAAAGTGTGTGAGAGAGAGAGAGAGGGAGAGAGAGAGAGAGAAAAAGATGCTCAGGCAGGGGGGGTTCAAGTGTATATATGGTCAAAACTTATCTTCTAATTTTATTTTTTGCTGTTTGTGTCTAGGTTTAGGCCCGTACACATGATCCGAAAATCGTACGAAAAATTTTGTCTGACGAACGATCTGCCGATTTTCGGGTCGTTAGTACGGTGCTTTCGACAGTCGATTGCGGTTTTTCGTCAGACAAGCTGAATGTGCAGACTATAAATTTGTCGTACGTGAACTCAATGTACAATTTCCTTTAATTAGTACGGTTTTCGTATGAAAAAAATCGTAAGCGGAAGACTACGCATGCTCAGAAACGAAAGAATACATATTGAACTAGTCAACACATGACGTCACTTCTGAAAATGTATTCTGTCCTACAAGAATTTTCGGATGGTGCGTAACCTCTTCACTTTCGACATGAAACTAGCATGCAACAAAAAACGGATGTGTGGTCATCCGAAAATCTGATCGTGTGTATGAGGCTTTAGACAGTTGTCACCAAGAGTTTATATTGGAAGTTTAAAGTGGGTATAAACCCTCTCAATAATACTAAGTGAAGTGAATAGCTTCAGGTGATACACAGAGATAAAACAAATCCTCCTACATAGGTTTTACTTGTTTATCTGCAGTCTTCTCTTCCCTCACCCCAGAGAGAAATGACACTTAGAGCCTTGGGGGAGGTAAGTAAACACTACAGGTACTGTATATGTGCTTTGTTCAGATTTCATGACTGAGGTTTACATCCACTTTAAAGAGGAACTACGGGCAAAATAAAAAAGGGCCAATATGATACAGTCTGCCACTGGCATTAACACAGCAGTTTTTGTTTGTTTGAGTCTAGTCTATAACATTTTTCATTGCCTCTTGATCCTGCCAGTAGACTGGTATTTTTCACTTTCCTTTAACAGAACAAGCAGTCCAGCAAAAGTGACAGGTGGTTGAGATAAACACTGACTGGGAGGCAGTGGCGGCCGGTGCTGGAGGATTTTGGGGGGGCACGGGTGGTCCCCTCCAGGTTCCTACTCACCCTATGGTGGAGCTCCCCTGGACTGTCCAACGCTGCAGCTTCTGTCTTCACCTGGTCTTTCTGGATTCTGAATGGCTTGGAAGCCGATGCCGATTCGCTGGCATTGCAGGGTGGAAGGGCAATATAAAACTGGCCAATTGGGGCCTCGGGATGTGGTCACGTGCCTGTTGGTCCAGCGCCCCGCACAGTAAACGGCCACACAGATGGTGCGAGCTGGTGCCACGGGCTAGGGGGGCGCTGCACCCCTGCGAACTCCTGTGGACCGGCTGCCACTGCTGGGAGCATTATAATGGTCAGCTTTTATTCATATAGTTAAAACCTTTATCCAAAAATGACAAAAACATTGTTGCTGTAACTGTTCAAAAAAGGTTTTAGCAACAGTTTTTAATGTGTTAGTCACTTATGTAAAGTTCACCGAAATCTCATAATCCATCTAAGGGTTACCAAATTTGTTTTCTATGTGCCCCGTTCACTCCATACACATGTGGTGGTGTGCACAGAAACACAGCTCAACGGACATGGTGTGAACAAGTCCAAGGTCTGCTCATATAAACCATTTCTCCTAATAATAAAAATGGCAGTAATGAGATTAGTCCTGTGACCTTTTAGAGGCTATAGGAACCTGCAGTTGTAAAGCTACTAATCATTAACCTGGGTTCAACAATTACAGCAGTCTAGTTGGGTCCTTTTGGAGCTCTTAATCTCCTATTTCACTGTTTAGTGGAGGATGCTGCAGTTCTTGATATTTACACCATGCAGCAAAGCTAGGATTTCCTGAGATATGCGAGGCTTACGGCATTCTTAGTAATTCAGAAGAGCCATGACAGAAACGAATATGCCATTGTGTTTAGGTAAATACCATACACACGGGGGGGGCTGAACTGTGCAGTATCCCTGTGATGCATGAGTCCCTTTTGAAGCAAGATTTTGGGCATTTTTTAGATCTCACTGAGGGTCTTTGTGATCTTGGCATTATTATGCCCTGTACACGCAGTCTGACTTTCCAACGGAATATGTGCGATCGGAGCTTGTTGTTGGAAATTCCGACCGTGTGTGGGCTCCATCGGACTTTTTCCATCGGAATTTCCGTCACACAAAGTTTGAGAGCAGGCTATAAAATTTTCCGACAACAAAATCCTTTTGTGTAAATTCCAATCGTGTGTGGACAATTCCGATGCACAAAGTGCCACGCATGCTCAGAATAAATTAAGAGACGAAAGCTATTGGCTACTGCCCGGAATGTCTGATCAATGTCCGACCGTGTGTACAGGGCATTAGTCTTACATTTATATTTATTAGATACGTTTTTGGTTTAGGGATTATTTGAATGTTAAAGTAAATCTGTAACCAAAACTTTTCTTTTCTTTTCGTTTTCGGTAACGTGTGGAAGGGCAATGCCTTGTGTTAAGCTAGCCATACAGGCACCAGCCAAATCTTGGTCAGTGTGTGTCCATCTTCGCTTGACAAAAGTCAATCATTTGCTTAACTTCTGTTGAAGGGAAAACCTTTCTTGGTGTATTCTAACAACAGCTCAGAATTAAATCTCTCGGAAAGAGGGATTCCTCCAGCCACCTTGTTTGTGTGGATGGAGGAATCTTATTTTTTTTTGTTCAGTGCACTGTCTGAAAAAAAACAAAAAACGAAACAGTGTATGGACAGCATTGGGTTTAGGTCTCTGTCCCCATAATCAATGTCAGTTGGACAGAAACTATTAAGAAATCCAAAATGTTATGGTTTTTGGAACAGGACTAGACGGGAAATCTTCCAGTGAGAAAACTTGTTCTGGTGACAACTGTCTCTCATTTCCTGTTGTGTCTTTGTAACAGGAAGTAAAGGTAAATTTCTACAAAGAGACACAGACAGCAAACAACTAACTGACGGAGGCTTTGACTCTTCCCATCTCTAACCAAAGCTTAAAAAAGATTTTGGCTATAGATACACTTTAAAGTAAAATTCCAGGAAAAACCTAACTAATCCTAAAAAGTTCCCTCCCTCCATCCTTACACCTTTTCTGACTAACCTGCAGCAGCTGTATGTGAGAGGAGAGAGTGCTTGACAACTGCTGGTAATGCTTGAGCAAGGTGATGTCACACATAGGCTCACTAAAGTGTATCTCTAGTCTGTTGCTGGCGCTCCCTCCTCTCCCCTGAACCTACTGCTGGCTAACACAGGATAGCTGGATCCTGTGACCAGAGCAGCCTGAAAATAGGTAAGTATTTACATTTTTATATACATCTTTCTTACACAAATTAGTCAGCATAAGTGTTAGGAGTGGGATAGAGCATTTTAAGATTAGTTAGGTTTATCCTGGAATTCTACTTTAAATGATGTTAAATGTTATGGTTCAGAATGGAGTTATAGGTAGAGCTCAAGATTAAAGGCTTATAAGGCTAAAGCCTCCTACACACGGTACGATTGTTGGGCAACCGAGCATCTAATTTTTGTCAAAAGGGCGTGTGCCAGGATCTTGTCTTGCATACAAGCACGATCGCAGTGACGTACTACGAGGGATTTCGACTCTTGAGCGCCACCCTTTGGGCCCCTTCTGCTTATTTTGTGTTTGGTGAGCATTGATTCCGAGCATGCGTGTTTGTACTTTCGACTTTTGTGTGACGGATTTGTGTACCGACCATACAAAAATCAAGCCGTTGTCTGATGAAAATTTACTGGCGTGTCATCCAACATTTGTTGGCAGAAAATTGGACAACAGTTGTCAAAAGGAGCGTACTAATGGTAAGATTTTAGGACAACAGTCTGTCAACAGACAATCCCCTGCCAACAATCGTACCGTGTGTACGAGGCATGGGAGAACATGAATATTGCTGCACAGTCTTTAGTCCTTATTTTTGGCGCTGAAAGTCTTGCACCAAGAACTAACAACATTGGTGCTAGTCTGGGCAAAAATGTCATTTATAAACATTTTGTAAACATACATTTTATACCTGTACGATTTTTGAAAACTAGTATGCTCTAACTGAGACAAAAACAATGTGTGCAAATATAGCCTTAGCGTACTGTCAAAATTACATTTGCAATTGCTTTCTTCCTCTACTCAAAAACGTATATATTAGTCATATGAGTATTTTTTTATTTCTTTATATGCAGTGGAAAAGAAAATTCAAGCATGGAACTGCTCTTAAATTTTTTAATGATTCCTAAGCGCAATAATTCAAGATGATGGAGGAATTTGCCCACTGGTGCATTTTTTCAATGGAATTTAGGAGGTTGAAAAAGGCATGAACAGTTCAACCTACAAGTAATATTTTTGCTGTTAAAAATTACTTTTAGAAAGTCAAAGACAAAAATGAGTTCATGTAAATGTTGCAAGAGTTCTTTTAAGAGGTGGCTTAGCACATAAAGTACATAACATAAGCAGCTCTGGTGCTTGGAACGTCTAAGACTCTTACACTAGCCACATTCACATTTTGTTTTTGGATTCTGTCTGTCAAATCAATGAAATTTACCAGCCAGACAGACCACCACAGTACCCAGTTGTTGGAAAATTTGGTTGATCTAAAAGATTACATTGGACAATATCAGACTGTTCAGTTAGAGGAAGGGGATAAGATCCACCACTTTTCTTGTATTAACTGCAAACAGTTTTAAACGTGGCTTTCCACTTTAATCAGATTTAGGGATCTTTTCTGTTACTTTTGAGGCTGTTCTGTTAATAATCGATCGAATAACAACCATGTATCAGTTTCATGCTTATTATTCCCCAGTGTAATGGCCCGTACACACGATCCGAAAATCAGACGGAAAATACCGCTTTCGAAGTGTTCGTACGATAATCGGATCGTTAGTCGAGAGCCAATCGCAACAGTTCATCCAAAATTATCCGATTGGACAAACATGAGAAGTTTTCTCGTATGATACCAGATCATATGATTTTCGTTTTAATCAGTACACTTGTCGTCTGAAAATACAATACAAATACACTACAACACATGACATCACTTCCAATTTTTTATTCTGTCGTACGAGAATTTTCGTCACTTTAGTAACCTCTTCATTTTCAATATGAGACTAGCATGCAAAAAAAAAAAAAAAACAGATGATTTGTCATCCGATTTTCGGATCGTGTGTATGGGCCATTAGTCAGCTCAGACTAAGGTATTATGTCTATAGTGTAAAACAAAGGCCTACTGTGCATTTACACAGTTCTAGTTCTGGAGTTCAGCCTTATTCAGCCTTATTCTGTGCATGGCTAACAGTAAGATTGGAGTTCAACTATAATGTTGGACTAAAGTATGGAAACAGGAGAAAAGAAAAAATGGCAAACATGGAGGTGATCTTTTTACTTGTTGACATTTGGGATCTAATATTTATAATTTATTTAGGAAAACAGGAAGAAAGGATACTACAAGTTTCACCACTAAATTATGCATGAGTAAGAAGTAGTTTACTCTGCACACTAGGTATTAATACCATGAGACAAAATAAGAGTAGACATTCAAAAAGAGAAGATGGACCCTTCTTGAGGCTTACCTGTAGGAATAGATAGGTTTGGGGTAGAGAGGCTGTTGGGGCTCTATGCCAGCTTGTGGTGCGATCCTTTGATAAGGGTAGTGTGATGCAGAAATGTATGTAATGGGATAGCTCCCACCTGTAGAATACTGTAACAAACAAAGAAGAAACATGAGCAATGGCAAAAATGTAATCAGAAAGAAACATTGAATAAGAAAGAAAACCATGCTGTCTCAGTCCTCAAAACAGAGATGTTTTTCACTTCATTCAGAGAACAGGAAGTGAATTTGCTTTTTCTGTATGTTGAGTGCTTTGGAGATTGTCTCTAGCACTCTCAAAGTATACCAGTGGCAGAAAGCAACTTTAGGAGCTATGATCATGTACTGCCTGCCAGTTATTGGCAGTCCTTTCCTCACCGTTTCTGTGTGAGGAAAGGACAGCCGATACCCGACAAGGCTGTCAGTGCTTTGTTTACAGTGATAATCGGGCCACTTATAATCAGCCCCCTAATTATCAGTGCAGCCCCATCAGTGCCAATTAGTGCCCATCAGTGCTGTCACTTCTACATCAGTGCCACCACTTCCTCGAACTGAATCTAAAACTGAGCTCTTAATATTTCCTCCCCCACGTGCCTCTTCCCCTGACTTCTCTGTCAAGATCAATGGCACACCTATCAGTCCGTCCCCACATGCCAGGGTACTTGGGGTAGCCTTAGACTCTAAACTGTCCTTTCAGGCCCACATACGATCCCTGTCCAAATCATGATTCCTTAGCCTCCGCAACATTTCCAGAATACGCCCCTTTTTAACTAATGACACCACCAAGCTTCTAATTCACTCCCTGGTCATCTCTCACCTCAGCTACTGCAACTCCCTTCTCATTGGATTACCTTTACATAGACTATCCCCCCGTCAGGCCATAATGAATTCTGCTGCAAGACTCATCCACCTTACCAACCATTCAGTGTCCTCCACCTCTCTCTGCCAATCCCTCCATTGACTTCCATTCACCCAACAAATAAAATTAAAAGTACTAACAATAATTTACAAATCCATCTATAACTCTGCCCCCAGCTACATCACTAACCTAGTCCCAAAATACCAACCAAGCCGCTCTCTTTGGTCCTTCCAAGACCTCCTGCTCTCTAGCTCCATTGTCACCTCCTCCCATGCTCGCCTCCAGGATTTCTCCAGAGCTTCTCCCATCATTTTGGAACTCCCTACTCCAATCTGTTCGACTGTGCCCTAATCTATCCATCTTTAGACGATCCCTGAAAACCCTTCTCATTAAAGAAGCCTATCCTGCTTCTAACTAATACACTGTTTTACTTCCTCCATCAGCTCATCCTCCACAGCTATTACCTTTTGTATCAATTGACCCTTCCTTTTAAGATTGTAAGCTCTAATGAGCAGGGCCCTCTGATTCATCTTGTACGAAATTGTAATGTGACTGTAATGTCTGCCTTTATTTTGTTAAGCCCTGCGCAAAATGTTGGCGCTATATAAAATCTGTATAATAATAATTAGTGCAGCCTCATCAGCGCACATTAAGAAAGAAAAAGAAGAAAAATTCCAAATTGAAGAAGAAAAATTCCTAATTGCAAAATTTTATAACAGAAAAATATATTTTTTTAGTTTGTTTAGGAAAAAATAAAAAACCCAATGGTGATTAAGTACCACCAAAAAGAAGGCTCTATCTGTCTAAAAAAAAATGATAAAAATGTCATATGGGTACAGTGTTGGATGACCGCGCAATTGTCATTCAAAGTGCGACAGTACTGAAAGTAGAAAATTGGCCTGGGCAGGAAGGGGGTGAAAGTGCCCTGTATTGAAGTTGTTAACCTAACATGTTCTTGGTGTTCTAGGAAATTATGTATTATATCACCACTCAGACTAACAAATTGTGTCAGACTGCTATATTGTCTGGAAGAGTATGGCATGATAGAATGTAAAAGGAATACTTTAAGAAAATAGTAGGGAATGAAAGTAAAAGGCTTTCTTCTAGCCCACATAACTCATTGAAGAACCTTTTGTGTACAGTTAGCATATGATGGAAAACATTTATACGGTTAGACCTTGTATAGCTCTCTTGGAACTTTATACCAGCCCTGTTGACCTTTAGGCTTCATGCACACTGGCTTACAAATCGCTGCTTCTACATGACTTTTGTGTTTTGCCTGTAGAAGCAGCTTAATGTTATCCTATGTGTCCATGCACATTAGGACGATTATAGGCATATTGTGATCTCAGAGTTTAGAGCCAGGGAGAAAAACCATTCTGGTTTGCAATTTTGATTAGAGCTTTCTAGCAGAAAAAACACTAAACATTCCTAAACTCTGTATAAAAACACTCTATATGAGCATTTGTTTCTGCCAAGGGAACTGGAGTTTTTTGTGCATGGAGCCCAAAGTAGTATTAAACCCAAAAGCAAAGATTTATAATATTGCAGATTACCAATTCTTGGAATTCTCCAGAATTTAGCTAATCAAAACCGACATTTCCATCTGTCTTTAAGTGATTGGGCAAAATGAGGAGCTGCTTTCATGAGAAATTTTTAGGTGCCATGTAGGTGCCACAGGTGCCATGTGCAGAAAGCTTCAGGCAAAGATGGAAACTAACCATAAGGCTCACTTATAATGCAGGTGGGTGTGCACTGCTGAACAAAATGGATGTATATTAAGAACTTGTCCAAACCTTAGTTTTGCACAAAAGACCAGGGCAGTTGATAAGGAAGTACAACCAGCCCTCTGGTACTGGGTCGGGGCTCCATCAGCTCAACAGGGGGGGGGGGGGTTGAGCAGCCTTGTTGTCCATCTATAACATGCAGGAGTTTTTACATAAATCCTTGTAAGGACTTAATTATATTCCTTGGGCACCATCCATCCAGCAGAGAGGCACAGGAGACAGGAGCAGAAAGAGGGTTTTACACACACTCCCCTTGGCTGTAGCCACTAGAAGTGTATATAAAACCCCTCGCCACCACCGTCATAATATGTACTCTGGTGGGAGTGCCTTTGCAGCATAAAAAGAGTGGTTGGGGGTGATAAACATGCAAGTTTTTACTGCCCACCAAACACGGGTATAAACAAGACCTAAAAGGAAGCATCCTACTGTGCTGTGATCATCATCATTATCATGATGATGATCACAGCATATTAGTTGCTGTTTGGCTGTCTTTCACACTGACAATCATAATTGGCATTCCCCGCTCAACAGCCGCACATATACATGACTCTTGTATAAGTACGGCTGCAGAGTGGGGAATGCCTTGGCCTTGGATGATTGGTGGGGCACTGTGATGGGGGAAGGGGGCCCTGCCAGATAAGCAGTATGGATCCCATGATTTTTTAACAGCAGTCCTGCAAAAGACAGTTCATGTCCTCCACAGTATGCCATCAGGTGTTCTCATTTTACCCCTTCCCCTCTCTTTTTAAAGAGAGTTTTACGCTATTTAAAGAGTCAATACATTGACTGAACTTTGTATTTGTTTTGGTGACAGTCTATTCAATGCATTTTCTTTAATGAAAAGGGTGTAAAATAATTTCTTTTCACAGAAATGACAGACAAGGACAAATACATTACCAAAGTCCTAATCATTTATTACTGTACATATGTCTTTGGTTGCTTTGAAAGGTGAAGGTAACAGATTATAAGCCTAAACAGCTGACCTGTTTAATTCACCTTTGAAGGATATGGAGGGGTGTGGACATGGGAGATCAAGGTGGAACATGGCCAGAGATTTGGGTTTTATATAAATGATGAATAGGTGCCTAGTCAGGAATTTAGACTTCAAAGTGTGAGTGTACACTAGAGGTTTATTGAGGGTGGGAAGAGGAGATGACTTACAAAGTACAATGTCATGAATTGGTGGTGTGCTTTTGTTTCTTTTCAAATAGACATTACACTTAAAGTATAAATAACTAAAGGCAATTTTTTTTTTTAGTTTTTGCAGAGAGTGGCAAGCAATTAGAACACCTGTGAGGTTTTCATTGCAGTCTATGCTCCCATTGGGGAGATTTGCCCTCTCTTGTACTGGTAACCATTATCACTGGAAGTGAAAGTGAGAGATAATCCAAAATTTGGGGTTGCCCCCAGAACAGTAACATAGGGGAAATCTTCCAATGGGGACACTAGTTCTGGTGATCCTAGTGACAACCAGGGTTTCCCTCACTTTAGAGGAACTCCCTCTAACTTCCTGTGTTGGCTACGGGACACAGATGGCAGAAAAAAACTCACAGGGGTTATAATCCTCCCTAAATCTAAAAAAAGTTTTGGCTCCACAGTATGCATGTCTATTACCCAAAGATGCCCACAGGTGGCTTCATATTTGGTTAGGTTAGACATTATCTAAAGCTAACCCTGTGTATATATAGGTCACCCATAACCTTATTTATATCAGATATTATACAGTATTTAATGGCTGAAAAGGTGAATTAAAGCCCAATTCCAGGGAACTAAAAAACTGCAGTGGGCTGCATCTGTACTGCAAGGGTTATTAGCCTGTTTTGTCCAGGAGAGAGAAGAAACCATTTTTTCTCAGCTGATCCTCTGTTTCTCTAGCAAATGGCACTCCCCCATGCTCCGGTGGTGGACTGTCCTTCGTGATCATCACATCCAATGCAGGGCTATGAATCCTGCCTTGGGCTTGATGATGTAAGGCCCAATATTCCGCTAGAGTTTAAGGGAGAAGATGCTGTGGGGAATGGTCTAGCTGTGGGATGGGGCAGAGAACAGGGTAAGTAAATGTTTTTTTTTTTTATTCCTCTAGATCAAAACCAGAAATCAATGTGATTCTAAACTCATTTTATTTACCCTAATTAAGGTATTTACCCTGCATTAAGGTAAAAAATGCCTACTATCTGTTCTAGCCCCCATCCCTAAACACTTGAAACCTCTCACTACTCCATCACTGTCCTGGCTCCAGCACCACTCTCCTCTCTTCCTGGATTCACAGGAGGCTCTGAGAGCAGCTATCAACTCACAAAGCCTGGCTCCAGAGCGTGCCCAGATGGGTGCCCCAACTTTCTGAGGGGGCACTCATAGGAAGAAAGAAAGGAGAAGCAAAAAGAGCTGGTGGAGGATCGCCAAAGAGGGGATATGTGACTGCTCTGTGCAATATTGTTGCACAGAGTAGGTAAGTATAACATCTTTTTTATTTTGACCCAAAAAAACTAAATTTAGGATGCCGCTCAGGTAGACAGGTAAAGTCCAAATAGGCCGCTGTGAGTGCAGGCAGGGACAGGGAGCTCATCCTAGCCCCAAGCTGCAGCAATGTCAAAGGAAAAGATCCATAAGCCACACATCAAGAAGCAGACCCATGTGCATGAAATAAGGTGAATGGCAACCTCAGACAGGCCACGCCCCCAATATGTTTGGCTCTACCTCTTGGAGCTTAATTATGGGGGAGCTCCATGATTAAGCTCCAAGGGGCGGAGCAAAATGCGTTGGGGTGTGGCCTGGCTGGATTACAGGCTGAGGCTGCCATTCACCTTACTTCATGCACATCGCTCTGCTTCTTGATGTGTGGCTTATTGATCTTTTCCTTTGACATCTTTTTTATTTTAACACAAAAAATTGCCTTAAGAATTACTTTAACCCTTGCAGTGCAGACACAGTCCCACTGCAAGGGGTAATATTTTAGTTGCCCAGAGTTGAGCTTAAAGTTTTAGGATTTCAGGTGTTTGCATGTGAGTGGTTGAATGTCCATTTCTCCTGTCCCCTCCATAATAAAGGAGTTCTAGAATTGTAGGCTTATAAATTATACAGAGAAAAACAATGATATTATAAAGGAGTATAGTTCTGGGGTCTAAGGGATTAAATACGTAGATATTGTATGCAAATTGGTAATAAGTGTGAAAGTCAAAATAACCATAAGAAAAATAACCACATATATATGAGCTTTCACAATGCAATTCGTTTTTGTTTAAATCAGTGTTCCTTAATGTTCCTATGGGAGTGGGAGTTTCCTTTTCAAAGATGAATCCAGCCATCAATTGTTTGCTTTTACTATGGTGGGTAGCAGGGGAGGACTGGAAACCAGTGACACACCTTTTCATATTTACCAGCCTCAGCTTTGTCTATGGCTTTTAGCTTTCTTCAGAGCCAGAGACATAACATAACCAAATGGAATGATGGGAGACTTTGCTCCGCCAGACACTGTGACTGCAAGTCTAAATAGGGAATAGTTAGCCATATAATGCTCATCACCAGTCACTAAATGTGGGTACCACTGACTGATGCCAGAATAGCGGATTGTCTACAATTACCTGGAAAGTGTTGCTGAGGTTGTTGGAGCTTTATAAAGATGCAATATAATGACATCAAATGGTGTTCTCTGTAATTCTGTGAAGTTTGTTTAGAAATTCAAAAAAGGGATTAAAGCTGAATTCCGCCACTTTCTCAAATGTGCTGACTTACTATGGGTTATGTCCAATGAGGTGTAGGCCACCTCGTGGACGTAACTCTTTTATTTATAACTGACAGTTTTACTGTTCCATCGCTCTGGCAGGAGCGATGCTGCTTTCTCACACAGCAGCTGCTCTGCCCACCCCTCCTCTTAGCTGTCCATTCACAGAAGGCTTTGTACTTTGAGAATGGGCACACATAATACAAAGTGCTCTATGACTGGGCAAGGGGAGAGGAGGCATGAGCAGAATTGTTGCGTTGGATTCTGCAGCTGGAGGAACTAGGGTATAGCAATAGCTGTACTCCCAGCGCTCAGTAAGAACGGACTTACCTGCTGCATGTGATTCTGCAGCTGGAGGAACTAAAGTATAGCAATAGCTGTACTCCCAGCGCTCATTAAGAGCGGACTTACCCCAAAGTAATCCTGCACATTTTAGAAAGTGGCTGAATTCCTGGAGTATAACTTTAAGGAAAACAGGCATATATGTATGCCACAATGAATATTTGTATAAAATATTTCACTATTTACTTGCATTTTGTCAGAATACAATCCATTATCTGTTTGAGTAATAAAATATCTCTATACCCTTGCTACGTTTTCATTTTTATTCCTTAAAAATCACATTTTCTATAAAAATGAATTTACTACTAAATGACAAGCACTGTGACATTTTTCACACTTCCTTTACAGAGAGTGATAATGATTTTAGACAGGTACTGGAAGGTACACACTTAGAACAGTCATTAATATATCCACACCTTAGATGATGACAGGATAACAACAATTCATCTTATTCCTCTGTGGAAGAGACATGGCCCAGCTGGACTGATATACACCTGGGGATGTCTCAATTTATACAGCACATTCACGCGTTTTAACTTATCTTTAGAATTTGCAAGTGACCATTTATAATCCCCAACTATTTTACATCCTGATGAAAACATGAAAGCCCAACTCAAGTCAAAAATTTTTTTTAGAGAATGATAAATGATTAGTTTGTCAATTTTTACTGCTTTGTGTGCCCTTGGACAATTTTCTGTTTGCTTCTTTGTAACAAGGGGTTTAATTACCCATCAGGGTTGCTCCACTCAGTTAGTGGAAGGGGCTTTTTGAGCCTATATAGAGAGGGAGGAGCAGACAGGTAGAGGAAGAGGGCCAAGAAGAAAAATAAGATGTAGAGGTGTAGTGACAGGGAGCACACCACCTCCCTGGAATACTTGTAGTAGGACGTGAGGCCTGCATACACTGCTGTAGCTATGGCTTGGTATGAACAATTACATCACAGCACTCCCTCTTGACACCAGTTTTTTGGAACCAAATGCAAATAAACTAGGTTTGAATATGTACCCATTTCTGGAACAGAATATCACTTACTGGAATCCCAATGCACCATTTATATGGATTGTATTATGGAGTATTGTACCACATTCTTGTAATTTGCATGCAAAAAACAGTTTAAAAGCAGTTGAATAAAAGAACCCTCGCCTTTTTATAATGCCCTGTGTAAGTGGTGGCAATATGAAGTGAGTGCAATTGTGTAGAGGCTGCAGGCAGTCCAGTACTGCTGAAAAAGCCATACAATGTGCTGCACTATGGCAGACCTGGTTGGGCACCTTGGCTTAGCCAACACCTGGGGGAATAAATTTAGTAGCAGCCGGTTCAGATTAGGAGGTGGTGGTTAGTTGTGGTGGGTTGATGGCTGGAAAGCGTCCCCTGGTGCACTAGTCATGATATCTGGAAACCCGTATTACACTGGCCTCATATAAGAGCTGGACCTGTAACCACAGTATCAGGAGTTTTCTGTAGTGATGCGTAATGAGTACTCCTAAACATTCCTATGGTCTGAGAAGTGGAACCTGTGGTGTCTGTGAATTGGAACCAATGGGACTGGTGTGGGGCTTTGGCCTACTTTCTCTGAAAAGGCACACATGGGACCTTCTTTGGGTTCGGGAACTGGCTTAACAACCTGGACTCTAGGGGGCTCACTACATCCTGTCTTTTAAATTAGTGTTAGACTGAACAATATGTCAGGGGAAATACCCCCAGTGGCAAATCAGACAAATATTAAGACATTTTTCTAGTATAACTGGAAAGTTTTAAAACCTCTGTTATGTTCTTATTGTTTGCCGCTTTGTGATTTTCCCTCTTTTCCTGTCCAGGTGGCAGGTGTTTGACAGAACAGAAATTAAAGGGAATTCAGTTCCATGACAATACAATCTCAAGTTTTCCCCCTCTCCTACATTTTTTTTTAGTTATGGAAAGAGTATGGGAGGGCTAGAACCTCTGTCAGGGTCTTTTTGCTGACTGTGTCCCATTAGGGAAGCTTTCCATCGCTTAATGTTCTGATTACATGACTGATATTTACTGTGACGAGAATGTGAGGAAATCTCCAATAGAACAACAGAAATTAAAAGGTAATGGAGCTTCTAGCCTTACCCATCTTGCTAATGACCAGGGGCTCACTTACTATTACAACATTTTAACTAGAAGTGATAGAAAATTTCCTGAAAAGGAGCCACAAACAGCAAAGAAAAAAAAAGTTTAAAGGTTTAAACTGTTATCTACTCTATCCAAAACTTAAAATAAAAAATGGAATGGAATCCTATTGTTCATCCACACAAAATAAGAACCTTTAATATACAGTAAAACCTTGGATTGTGAGCATAATTTCGTTCCGGAAATGTGCTTGTAATCCAAAGCACCCCTATATTAAAGCAAATTTCCCCATAAGAAATAATGGAAACTCATATGATTCGTTCCAGAAAGTCTATTATAGAACGGCAGCTTGCTGTGTATTTTGTGCCACATCCAATAATGAAGCTAAACAAAGAAAAGAGCCCCCTTATGGTGGACTTTTAAGGCACGTAAAAAAGGTTAAAAGTGTGGTAAATATAGTTTATTCAATTCAAATGTTAAAAACACAGTAGTAGTGTAGCAGAAGTTACGTGGAAGGCATAACAGACATTTTATACACAACTGAGGAATGCTCTTGCACCCAACGCGTTTCGGAGTGTGTATCTCCTTCCTCAGGGGTGGATATGAGCAGAAAGCATTTATATTCTAAAAAGGTATATTAAAAAAATAAATAAATAATTAATCAGTAACAGTATTCAGCAATTATATAAATGTAACAAAATTTTATCTCCATGTTCCTTGCACTTATAATATGTTGTTCATTTGGCATTCCATGTATTTCAAATTAAAAACAACAAACAGGGGACACGGTCTGTCTACCATACGAATTCTTGGTTCCAAAAGAGTGTACTAGTTTTCAATTTGGGTATTCCTGAGAAATTATTTTATCATACTCAAATGAGAGATGAAATGCAAAATTTGTTCAGGCAATAGTGGGGGAGGGGAGTAGGATCCTCCCTTGGCCTTCCAAAAAAAGAAGGGAAGGAGGAGGCCAATAGAGGGCGTAGTAATATGGTGTTTCTGAGGATACACTGAGGCCGAAAGGTGAGTCCTGAGAATTGTTTTACGGTCCAGCGATTAATGTTGTTAGTATATGGGTAGTAACTATAAGTTGCAGGGATAAACAGGTATCTGGCAGCACAGACTGGTGTCATACAGCAATGTGATAGCACAGACACCGGTCTGTGCTGCCAGATACCTGTTTATCCCTGCAACTTATAGTTACTACCCATATACTAACAACATTGGAAGGCCAAGGGAGGATCCTATTTCCCTCCCCCACTATTGCCTGAACAAATTTTGCATTTCATCTCTTATTTGAGTATGATAAAATAATTCCTCAGGAATACCCAAATTGAAAACTAGTACACTCTTTTGGAACCAGGAATTCGTATGGTAGACAGACCGTGTCCACTGTTTGTTGTTTTTAATTTGAAATACATGGAATGCCAAATGAACAACATATTATAACAATGTAAGTGCAAGGAACATGGAGATAACATTTTGTTACATTTATATAATTGCTGAATACTGTTACTGATTAATTTTTTATTTATTTTTTTTATATACCTTTTTAGAATATAAATGCTTTTTGCTCATACCCACCCCTGAGCAAGGAGATACACACTCCGAAACACGTTGGGTGCAAAGAGCATTCCTCAGTTGTGTATAAAATGTCTGTTATGCATTCCATGTAACTTCTGCTACACTACTACTGTGTTTTTAACGTTTGAATCGAATAAACTATATTTATATTACCACACTTTTAACCTTTTTTACGTGCCTTAAAAGTCCACCATTAGGGGGCTCTTTTCTTTGTTTATGATTCGTTCCACAACCATTTATTCATATAAAAATGTAGGTAGGTAGGAATACCTCTGTGGTGAAAAAAACAAAGTGTCAAAAGGGGATGCATAAAGTAGAATTCAGCAGGAGCTACAGTGTGTAAAAGAGAAGAGAGGCGCCTCTAAGTGTAGCAATATGGTTATTATTATTATTATTATTATTATTATTATTATTATTATACAGGATTTAAATACATTTGGAGACAGTCTGACAGATTGGGGTAGGGAATTCCAGAGTATGAGCGAGGAGCGGGAGAAGTCCTGGAGGCGGATATGGGAGGAGGTGATGAGGGAGCTAGAGAGCAGGAGGTCTTGGGAGGAACGGAGATGGCGATTAGGTTGGTATTTTGAGACTAGGCTAGTTATGTAACTGGGGGCAGAGTTGTGGATGGCTTTGTAACTTATTGTTAGTATTTTGAATTTTATTCGTTTTGCAAGTGGCAGCCAATGGAGGGATTGGCAGAGAGGGGTAGCAGACACTGAGCGGTTTGTAAGGTGGATGAGTCTGGCAGCAGCATTCATGATGGACTGAAGGGGGGATAGTCTATTTAAAGGTAAGCCAATGAGGAGGGAGTTGCAGTAGTCGAGGCGAGAGATAACCAGGGAGTGAATCAGGAGCTTTGTGGTTTCATTGGTTAGAAAGGGACGTAGTTTAGAGATGTTGCGGAGGTTGAGCCGGCAAGCTTTGGAAAGTGATTGGATGTGGGGCAGAAAGGAGAGTTCAGAGTCCAGGATAACACCTAGCACCCTGACATGTGGGGAGGGGTAGATGGTTGTGCCATTGCTCTTGACAGACAAGTCAGGGGAAGTCGCACGTGGGGGAGGAAATATTATAAGCTCGGTTTTGGACAAGTTGAGTTTGAGGAAGTGGTGTGACATCCATACAGATATGGTTACATTTAATGAAGGTACAACATTTAGCAACTCACATGGCTGATGATTAAAACAGGCACATCTAAGTATTGCAGGCATCCAGGGTAAAGTTGTCCACATAGACCGTCCTCCGCACTGCCGGCTCTCACCTTTGTCAGTCTGCAATCGTGACCGGGAAGACTACCCTGCAGTAGAGCGATCTGAACGCGAGGCTTGAAGCTGGATGCCTACATACTTAGATGTGCCTATAAAATAGTGTAACAAATCAGCGCAACCACCCAACAGTAAAATAAACACACAAATAATGCCTTATAACCCAGGCAAAGATGCAGCCAACACTTCCTCACAGACAACAACCATACAAAACTTCTTACAAAATGTGTAAATAAGTGTGGCGCAGCGGGTATGTGAGTGGATACTACTAAATCTAAATCCACCTATAAAGTATTGATATAAGTATGTGAAGTCTACTAATGACTCTCACACAACTCCATGTAATTACAAACTAAAAATAATGTGAATAATGAAATAAACGATAATCTCAAAAAAGCCTGGGAAACCACTTGTGCACTGTAAATATTCTTCTATCTTTGCATTGCTTTTGGTGACCTACCACCAACAGGTAAAGTGCTCGCTCACCTAAAATATCTGACCTCACTACAGAGTCAAAATAGCCTTTAATACACTCTCCCTATAGAGAATGCAGCTAGATCTCTTTATCTTCCCATCCAGGGGTATATCTGCTTCCTTTCCCTCTTCGATCCTTGATCATAGAATACTTTTATAGTGAGATACGTTTACACTCTCACCTTCTTCTAGGTGTTTAAAGTGGTACAAAGAACACTGATGGTCTATGCCAGAGCAGCAATTGAATACAGACCGTCACACATTAAAAAGTGCGGGCTCTGTACGGGGCGAAATGGTGGGAATCCACCTGTGAACCAGATGTGCCTGTTTTAATCATCAACTATGTGAGTTACTAAATGTTGTACCTTCATTAAATGTAACCATATTGCTACACTTAGAGACGCCTCTCTTCTCTTTACTACTCAGTTGCTACTTGTATTGCAAGACACTTATAAAGTTAAAATTAATTGTAAAAAATTTGCTCATCTTGTGAAACACGCTCAGACCAACTTACTTGCAATCCAAAGTTTTACTGTACTTCTTTTCTCTTGACATACTATACCGCATGTTGGGCATTCTTCCAGTTATTGCTTATGTGGTGGGTTGTTTAAAAGCAGGTAATTTCTATTTCTCTGATTCTCACAGAGATGAATATAGGATTGTATAAATTCCAACCCATCTGCTTTCACGAATCCCCCTGGTTGCATAATGCTCGTATAATCATGTTAAAAAAAAAACACCTTACTGTTAAATGGCTCTGTAATCCATAGCACTCTTTATTAGGTACATTCCGAACAAATCTAAAACATGTAATGATGAATCATTTAGATTATTAGTCAGAAGACTTGTCTCACTATCTTGTAAATTCTCCCATTTGATTCACCATTCAGGGAAATAGGCAAATACTTCACAGACTTGATAGCACATGTAAACGACTCGACTTAAAATAGAACTCACAGAACACAGTTTAATATTTGTATGTAGTTGTGCCAAACACATGTAGCAGGTAATTCCTCGTGTCTTAAAACATTTTAAGTAACTTGTCTCTTGGGTACTTTTACCTAAAATACAATCACATTTGTAACGAAAGCTACGTTACAAGCAGGGTAAAATTTGATGTGCTCTATTTTTCTATGTAAGTCAGTCTTACATTTTTTAAAAAGTTAGTAGGTGAATTTGTGGATGGGGCCTATTTGCCCATGCTGGGGTATCTTTTACATGGAGCGAGCTCATGAATGCTCAGGACCAGGCATCATGGGCCCCTAGGCAAGGTAATGCACTGGGGCCCCTACTAGGGAGATGGTTTCCGGCAGCTTGCTACGCATGTCACGGCAAATAGTGGGTGTGGTAAATTATGCTACATATGGGGTGTGGCTTTTTAGTCTAATTAGAATCAACAAATAAACACAACTAGGGAATTATCCCAAATTAAATTCACGCTCTATACATACTGTCCTACCCTCTCTACATACTGCACTCCTATATACACTGACCCTCTTTTCCCCTGTGCACACTCCCCATCTCTATACACACTGCCCCCCTATCATAAATACTTCTCCCAGCCTATCAGTGGCTTGTATATATATATGTCTGTACACAGTACAGGGCGGCTATGAGGGCACATTACAAGGAAGGCAGGAGGGTATAGTACATGGCAGGCAGGAGCACACAGTACAGGGTGAGCAGGAGGATACAGTACGGGGGGGGGGCAGGAGGATACAGTACAGGGGGGCAGGAGGATACAGTACGGGGGGGGCAGGAGGATACAGTACGGGGGGCAGGAGGATACAGTATGGGGGGGCAGGAGGATACAGTACAGGGGGGCAGGAGGACATAGTACAGGGTGGGTAGGAGGATACAGTACAGGGGGGCAGGAGGACACAGTACAGGGTGGGTAGGAGGATACAGTACAGGGGGGCAGGAGGACATAGTACAGGAGGGCAGGAGGGTACAGTACAGGGAGATGGGTTTAATACCGCTTTGATGGTAGAATAATTTATGTAGTATCTTTTATATCTGTCTGTAGTTCAGCTTCAAAGTATAAGTTAAAGAGGATCTTTAGTACTCCCCAGAAAAATTAGTCAGCAGCTACAAATACTCTAGGCAATCTGAACAGAAGTGGGAGTGGGTGTCTATCAAAACTAGGTATCTGCCCCCCCCCCCAAAAAAAGTACCCAAAAGTGATAGAGGAGGGGGAATTGGAATCGTGGAACTTCCCCTTTTGAGTAAAGTTCTGCTTTAGGTAGAGGTGAACCCTGAAACTGTGAAGCTTAATAACGTTTAGTTTACTACAGCACTGCGTATCATAATCCCATTCCCAACTAAACTTTAAGGTTGAAATCCACTAAATACATACCAGATACAACATATAAAAGGTGTGAAAAGTCTTATAGCTTATTTTCTTTAGAAAGCAGCCACGGTAGAAAAGCCTGCCTTTTGCCAGCATGCTGCTGAGAAGGACCCTTGCTCTCTGTGTGGAAGCAGTGGTCTTTCTGCCGCTATCCAACACACCCACTGCAGAGTTAAAGCGGAGTTCCACCCAAAAGTGGAACTTCCGCTCATCTGATTCCTCCCCCCCTCCGGTGCCACAATTGGCACCTTTCAGGGGGGAGGGGGGTGCAGATACCTGTATTGGACAGGTATCTGCACCCACTTCCGGGAATAGACTACCGCGGGAGTCACGCCCCCTCCCGCACCACCCCCGCTGTCACCTGGGAAACACACAGGTCCCAGGAGATAGCGGGGACCACTTAGGATGCGCAGCGCGACTCGCGCATGCGCAGTAGGGAACCGGGAAGTGAAGCCGCAATGCTTCACTTCCTTATTCCCTCACCAAGAATGGCAGAATGGCGAAGCCGAGCTATTGCTCGGCTTCGGCTGCCAACATCGCTGGACTCCTGAACAGGTAAGTGTCCGTTTATTAAAAGTCAGCAGCTGCAGTATTTGTAGCTGCTGGCTTTTAATAATTTTTTTCAGGTGGACTCCCTCTTTAAACCTTTAAATAGGGCGGCACAGTGGTGTAGTGGGTAGCACTGTCACCTAGCAGTAAAAAGGGTCGCTGGTTCGAATCCCAACCACGACACTACCTGCCTGGAGGTTGCATGTTCTCCCTGTGCCTGCGTGGGTTTCCACTGGGTACTCTGGTTTCCTCCCACACTCCAAAGACATGCTGGTAGGTTAATTGGCTTCTGTCTAAATTGGCCCTAGTATATGAATGTGAGTTAGGGACCTTTGATTGTAAGCTCCTTGAGGGTAGGGACCTGTGTGAATGTACAATGTATATGTAAAACGCTGCATAATTTGACAGCAGTCAATTTACGCAGCGCTTTACATATACATTGTACATTCACACAGGTCCCTACCCTCAAGAAGCTTACAATCAATTATTACCTTTAATAATAATAAAAAATCTGCAATCAGCATAGTTTATGTTCCTTTTTTATTGCTAAAAAAATGTTTGAAATAAAAATGTATATCCAATGCTACCGAATGAAAGCCACATCTGTTTAAAAAAAAAAAAAAAAGTATATCACATTCATAAAAGTTACAAATGTAAAAAAAGGTGCAAATCTCACACGGCCCTGAAACAAAAATATTCTGGTCTTTCTGGAAGAGGGCATGGGTCTATTAGACTGAAGTGGTCAGGATGCTGTTTTTGTGTAGCTCACACCATACATTCCAGGGTTTTTTTTTTAATCCAGCAACTAGACCATCATTTGGTCATTTAATGGTACAATTCTAGTAAACTAATTGATATCAATTAAGTGAATGCATCTGTGTCGAGAAAAATAAAGCTGCGGAAATGATCAAAGTATCCAAATTGATAAAAACAAAAACTACAAAAAACTAAATGATAACACAAAATATTGTTGTTACAAAGTGTCCATATAATTGTAGAAGCATAAAAAAATATTGAGACGTGTACTGTTCCCAGTGTATATCACTATTAAGCTCTAATAGTGCTTCCGTCCTCCACCATTGCTTTTTAACACACAGCCTCTTACCAGATCAGCATGATCTCTATATTTCAGGAGATTGTGCACAGCATGAGATCAAGGTCTTTCATATCCAGCTCCATTCAGCTCCGTCCAGCTATGCAGCGGCACTTGTGCAGAGACAGACTGCATGCTCACCGATGAACTTCTCAGCTACCACCCCTCAACGCAAGAGCTCACCACTGACCTCAGT